>NC_064621.1:509418820-509725120 GCF_023898315.1 Schistocerca nitens
CTCATTGTTACTTTGTGCCAGAAAGAGCTCTCAACAAGGGAAGTGTCCAGGAGTCTCAGAGTGAACCAAAGCGATGTTGTTCTGATATGGAGGAGATACAGTGGCAGGAACTGTCGATGACATGCCTCGCTCAAGCCGCCCAAAGGCTTGGATGACCGCTAGCTACGGATTATGGCCCGGAGGAACACTGACAGCATGCAGCGCGGTAAAGATGGGCCCAACAACATACCGAATGGGCCGCTCAGTACTGGCATCACCATCTCTTCAGCGAGGAGTGTCGCATATGCCTTCAACCAGACAATCGTCGGAAACGTGTTTGGACGCAACCCGGTCGAGCTGAACGCGTTAGACACACCGTCCAGCGCGTGCTGCAAGGTGGAGAGGCCCTGCTTTTTGGGTGGCATTATGTGGGGCCGACGTACACCGCAGGTGGTCATGGAAAGCTCCGTAACGGCAGTACGATACGTGAATGCCATCCTCCGACCGATAGTGCAACGATATCCGCAGCATATTGGTGAGGCATTCGTCTTCATGGACGACAATTCGCGCCCCCATTGTGCACATCTCGTGAATGACTTCCTTCAGGATATCATCGCTCGGATAGAGCGGCCAACATGCTCTCCAGACATGAACCCTGTCGAACATGCCTGGGATAGGGCTGTTTAAGGACGACGTGACGCACCAACCACTCTGAAGGATCTACGTCGAATCGCCGTAAAGGAGTGAGACAATCTGTACTAACAGTAGCTTGATGAACTTGTAGAAAGTATGCGACGACGAATAGAGGCATGTATCAATGCAAGAGGACGTGCTACTGGGTATTAGAAGTACTGCTGCATACAACAATTGACCACCACATCTGAAGGTCTCGCTGTGTGGTGGTACAACATGCAATGGTGGTTTTCATTAGCAGTAAAAAGGGCTGAAATGATGTTTATGTTGACCTCTATTCCAGTTTTCTGTCCAGGTGCCGGAACTCTCGGAACCGAAGTGATGCAAAACTTTTTTTGATGTGTGTATGTGCAGAAGGCAAAGAGCTTACGTACATGGTTAGTATCCTATGACACCTTCCAAGATGTGATTGAGATTTACAACAACGTGCAAGGCAGAGAAGGGCAGCTTCCAAAAATTAAATCCTGTACATTGGTCCTCATACATGAGTTTAAATGCTAAAATACATTTGCAAAAGTCGAGTGTGGATGCAATAACAAGGTATGGGAGCGAGTGCTGTGAACTCACAGAAAGAAATGGAAAGAAACTTTGAACTTTAGAAATGGACCACCTCGAAGAGGATGTAGAATTCACCGACTCGACCACGTAAAAAAGGAGGAAATAAGAGAATTGACACAGATTGATAATATAATTACGTATAGAGTAAAAGAAAGACAGCTAGGGTGGCATGGGCATGTCAAAAGAAGGAATGAAGGCAGGTGGTCCAAGAGTGTGTTTTCCTGGCAACCTCCTGGAAGGAGAGGAAGAGGAAGACCGTGGACAGTGTGGGTAAGTGGTATCCAAGAAAGCAACGGAGAGAAGGGGAACAGAAGAGGATGAGGAAGCATGGCGAGATCGAGGCGTCTGGAGATCGAGATGCCGAACGCGGCGATAGCTGTTAAGACCCTCGCAACAACAGGTGGTAGTTTGCGTTGTAGCTGAAAGAGACTGGAGAGGATGAAACCCAATGGCGGCACATAATTCGCTCCTTTCGAATAGCGTCAAGAAAGTCTGACATACGGATCGTCATGAACAGTATCATGCATCCTTAATCCAAGAGAAGCTGCTGAGGGATCTGGAATTTTATATAGCGGAGTGACGCTAATAAAGGAAGAAATGGAACAAAAAATATCTTATGTGGACATATGGCGAGAATTGCGTTCTTAGGTAGGTACACCCACCTGAAGATAGAGATCAAACATCTTTGACAGTGTATGTTTGCTGACTGAAAGCACACATGAGAACAGACCGAGGACGTGGAATTATTCTGCCTGTTCTACTGTTTTAGCTCCACATTCAAAAGCGCATGCATGGTGCATACGCTATAGGGTCGCCGTACGGGGGCGAGTATGTGTCAGGGAAGGTCAATAAGTAATGCAATACATTTTTTGTCGGCCAATTTCGGTTGGAAAAATGCGGAATTTGCTGTGGGATATCGTGGAATATTCTTGTTTCAGTGACTGTAGCCTACAAAACGGCGTGTGTAACGGAGGTGGTTCCAGGCAGAGAGCTGTCATTGACTGCCTTTCGATGGAAAACGAGAGCATCACAGATATTCAGAGCCGCTTGCAGAAAGTCTACGGAGAACTGGCAGTGAACACGGTGAGTCGTTGGGTGTGGCGTCTGTCATCATCGCAAGAACGTCGCGGAAATCTGTCTGAACTCCAGCGCGCCGGTCGGCCACACACAGTTGTGACTCCTGCATTTCTGAAAAGTGTAGACGAACTCATTCGAGTAGTGTGACACACTCGTACACCAGTTGTGGTGTGTGTATTGTGTACTGAACCGGGGACCTAGAAACGACGGAGAGGCTTCGTCACGCTGTAGCCCTCAGTGTTTCACATCCCCACAACAGTCCACCCACCTCACCGCCGACCTACACAACCCAGGGTTATTGTGCGGTTCGACCTCCAGTGGACTGCTTCCCCCCCCCCCCCCCCCTTGGGGAACGTGTCATACCATATCTGCGTAACCCCAAATGTTTCCGTCGTAGAGTAATTACGGTGTACGCGTACGTGGAGACAGTGTTTGCGCAGCAATCGCCAACATTGTGTAACTGCGTAACCGGACTTTTACAGTAATCCGCCGGGCGGATTCGTGCCGTGGACCGGCACACCTTCCCGATCGGGAAGCAGCGCGTTAGATCGCGCGGATAGCCGGGCGGGCCTAGTTGTGGTACTCAAAGCTGTGTGCCCGCTGGTTTCCTCGCCGCCCTAACGGAGGATCATAAATAATAAACAGCAACAAAGGACCATCGTGGCGGAATCACTTGCGCGTTACAAGGCTGATCGTGACAATTTTTTGGTGTTCATTGTCACAGGCGATGAACCATGCGTTCATCACTTCGAACCGGAAAAAAATGGTTCAGATGGCTCTGAGCACTATGGGACTTAACATCTTAGGTCATCAGTCCCCTAGAACTTAGAACTAGTTAAACCTAACCAACCTAAGGACATCATACACATCCATGCCCGTGGCAGGATTCGAACCTGCGACCGTAGCAGTCGCGCGGTTCCGGACTGCGCGCCTAGAACCGCGAGACCACCGCGGCCGGCTGCTTCGAACCGGAAACAAAACTGCAATCCAGGGAGTGCCTTCAGAGCAGTTCACCTGGTGAAAAATGGAGTTTTGTGGCCAAAAGAGTGGACAATAATACCGTGCTTTGGAATCATGAATAAAACCAACTAGCTTTCAGAAAAAAAGTGTTGCATTAATTTGAACACCACTCGTAGGTAATAAGGCCTGCATGCGTTGTGATATGGAGAGCGGCAGTTGTCATGGACAACATCACTGCCCTGCTGAGAGTGAAGCTAAAAGTCTAGTGTAGACAGAAATTCCCACTTGTCTAGTGAGTTCTCAGGTGTGCCCCCAATCATTGAAATCTACAATGTCAAAGCTCGCTTATCCCCGCAAGTCGGTGTACTTCCCTTGGAACGGATTCCCAGCCATGTGTCCACATGAAAATTTTTTGCTCCTTATCTTGTCAGAGATGGTTCCTGCAGTTTGTCCCGTGTTAGGCTAGGTGCTTCAGTCCGGAACCAAGCGGCTGCTACGGTTGCGGGTTCGAATCCTGCATCGGGCATGAATGTGTGTGATATCCTTAGATTAGTTAGGTTTAAGTAATTCTAAGTCTAGGGGATTGGCTCTGAGCACTATGGGACTCAACTGCTGAGGTCATAAGTCCCCTAGAACTTAGAACTACTTAAACCTAACTAACCTAAGGACAACACACACATCCATGCCCGAGGCAGGATTCGAACCTGCGACCGTAGCGGTCGCGCGGTTCCAGACTGTAGCGCCAGAACCACTCGGCCACCAGCGGCCGGCTAGGGGATTGATGACCTCAGATGTTAAGTCCCATAGTGCTTAGAGCCATTTGAACCCGTGTTAGGAAAATCAACCCGTATAATCACAATGTAATACTGTCTAACCGGTGTCCGTGTTCATTCCTGATATCTACTAGGTTAGAACATATTTAACAGTGCCGTTAACAGAAAGTGGAGTATTTGCTTTCAGACGTCGGCTCGTATATGGCACTACACAATTTGCAATTTTCTGTAGATTTTCTCTAAATAGCACTGTCCTTTTTTATGTATTGATTACTTCACTGCTGTCGCCACTTCGCACTGACTGGTTCGGGTAAACGGCAGTTACAAGGCGTTTATAAATTAGTTACACAAAAGTAACCTTTAATTCTTATAAGGGCAAATAACTTACAGAAATGTTTGATAGAGCGTTGAAGCAGCGTACCTTCTAGTTTTATTCCCTCCTAACACTGGTAATTCCCGACGTTCCCGCTAAGTGAGATGCGCGAATGACTTACAACAACAGTCATCATGAAGTCACATAACGGTACAGAGCTTGAGCAGTGTTGTTTACGGTTTCGTGAAGGCAAATCCGTTTCTACAGTTCAGACATTATTCATACTAAGTATCGCAAGCCACCACCTCAAAAACATAATCTAATGCCTCCACTGCAACAGATATGCGCACAGAATTTACAATGGTGTGCCACCACATTATCATCGTGAAGTTGTCTCGTATCTCTGTCGGAGTGTGCCGACTTGGAATAATATCCTTGTGACCACGATCAGCTGATTTAACCCCAATGGACATCTGTGCATAGGGTTATATTAAAGACAGAGTACTGGTTTCTCCGCTTCCGGGAAACGTCGACGAACTGCGACAACAGATAACACAAGCAGCTGCCACCATACATAAAAACTTGCTTCAGAGGATTTGGTAGGAAATTAATTACAGGTGGGACACTTGTAGTGTTACAAAAGATAGCTGCATTGAAAATTTATAAATAAAACTTGAAGGTATACGGCATATATCGCTGAATCAAACATTTCTGTGAGTTATTTACCTTTTTCCCAATTAAAGGTTGCTGTGGTATAACTGACTTATAGACACCCTGTATATTGCTCTTCATTAGCGTAATGTAATTTAAAATACTGTTAAGAAGCATGAACGGCAATTTCTGTTGATGACATTTCGATAAAAAGCGTAGACAGCGATGACGTGGCTGGTGCTGTGATATCGATGTAACAGATGGCTGTTGTTACACTTGATGGTCGAATCCCGGCAAGGGTAACGGTGGGGGGGGGGGGGGGCGAGAGTTAGGGAGAGGGAGGGATGAAGAACCAAATGAATGGCACTCACACCGAGTAAGATTAATAGCAAAGATAGTCAAGATCCTTCGAAGAGCGGTGCGTTAATTCACGAGATCGTTTATATTGTGCTCAACAAACTCCAGCGGCAGACGCTACAAGTGAGGCGTTGAGCATCAGATAGCAGTAACTCCGAGGGAATGCGACCTGAAAAGAGTCGGACAACATATTACTTCCTCCCACACACGTCTAGCGAAGTAGCGACAACGAAAAAATACGAGAAATTAGAGCTAATACGGCTGTTTACCGACCACCGTTCAAATGGTTCAAATGGCTCTGAGCACTATGGGACTCCACTGCTGTGGTCATAAGTCCCCTAGAACTTAGAACTACTTAAACCTAACTAACCTAAGGACAGCACACAACACCCAGCCATCACGAGGCAGAGAAAATCCCTGACCCCGCCGGGAATCGAACCCGAGCGTGGGAAGCGAGAACGCTATCGCACGACCACGAGATACGGGCGACCACCGTTCTTCCGCCCGCTAATTGAACAAGTAAGGTAGCGGTACAAGATGTACCCTCCGCCACACGCTGTCGGGCGGCTTGCGGAATATAAATGTAAACGTAGACACTGTGCCGGTGGGTGGAGGTGGATTTTGAATATTAGGGAATGTGCGAGAAGAAGGAGGGAGCTTCAATAGGGTGGCGTCAGGATCATGGTTTTTTTTTGGAAGGGTGGGTAGGACATTGGAGCCCTGACGTAGGGACAGAGTAAAGGACAAAGGATTACCAGTGGAAAAACGCTCCTATCGGAGTACAAAAAGGCAAATATGCTATTCTTTATTATAAGACTGAAAAGTGGGGTACCAGCTGCCTCATACTACCTTCCTCAGTACCTTTAAGATCTTTCCCAAAAATTTTGCCATACGAACATATTCGCGGTCTTTTTAACATGCAGCTCACCCCTCACTGCCACAAGCTCCCCTAACTGTAACTCAGTAACAGTCCCTAGTTCACCGCTGTAAGCTGCTCATACTCATTCACTTCCACTAGTCCATTCTCACTCACTCATTCAGTCTAACTCATTGGCATTGTTTCTCAGCGTGTCACTGTTCCCTGTCTCACAGCCACAATCGTTCTGTCCTACAAATGCTCTCTCACTGTCACTGTCTCCCTCTTGCTCTCTCTTACTGCTACTATCTCACTCATTCCTTAGCGTTGCTGTTGTCTCTTCTCGCTGTCACTATCTCACTCTTCCTCATTTTCAAAGACTGTCTCTCATTATCACTAGCTCTCACCCATTTCGACCTTCTCCTCTTTATTCCTCTCACTAGCAATGTCTCCTTCACTCTTTCCTAGCACTGTTCTGTCACTGTCAAGTACGTTCCATTGTCACTGTATCCGTCCACTGTCTTCCACTATTCACTACTCTTCCACCTCTTTCCCATTGCCCCTGCCTTCTTGTCTCTCAACATAAAAAGTGCGAATATATTTTGCGTGGCAAAATATTTGGGAAAAATTTTAATGGTGCTGAGGAAGGTAGAACGAAGCAGCCGGTAATCCCACTTCTCAGTCAGAGTCTTTTACTAAACAGGAGCATATCCGCTGGTTTCATTCTTTTCCCTGCTACAGCTCGGCATGTTACTAATATGAAAGAACTTTGTGGGACGGTAAAATTTTGACAGTTTATTTATGTGAAATTGAAATAACGCAGAGCTATATATAATTTTGCACCTCAGATCGGATTTTATTTGCATGTGCTTCGGTAGTACAAAACATGGAGTTCTCAGAACCCTTCTGGTGATAATGGAGACACTTTACAGCATATTTTTCCGTGGCGGATTACGTGCTTATTTTACATGTACAAGTAGGGTAAATTGTAACCTCTTTATCTCGTAAACTGATAATTATGTCCAGAAAATTTTCAGGATTGTTCGAGATTGCGATCTTAGGGACATATCTAAAAAATTTCAGCCATTTGCTGTGCGTAGGTGTCTTAGAATCCGCGGCTCGGTTTAGGTACCCGAAAACTTATTTTTTTGGCTTTTCTCACAACGGCCGATGAAGTACGTGGTGCCTCCATAAGCCCCTTAAGGCACACCGTAAACCACACCTAATCTAAAAAGAATCACCTGATTTACTGCATTTCCCTAAGCTGGAGGAAGTATGTAGTATTCAGACTTTTACCCTATACTGAAGGATAGTTGCAGTAAGACGATCCTTCTATTGGGTATACGAATGATCTCTGTCTAGCCATAATACTTGATCTTACGTTTCTGTCGCCAATAGAACCCGAGATATGTGCTACGACTATTGATAGTTTAAAAAAATATCGGGAATCCGATGTATCGATATTAAAAAAACATCAGTATCGGCTCTAAATATATCATATATATACCGAAGATCGATATATCACCGGAAAAATATCGACGTACCATCATATAAAAAATCGGCTACATATTGTAAATACTGCCAGTTTCAGAGCTGTATATTTAAGTATTGATTTATTGTTAGATATTTCGTACATCGACAAGCTAGCTGCCTTCTTATCCCACTTAGAGTAAGTATTGAAAGGAAAACGTACATGTTCACCCTTGGCCATTACACTTTTCTCACAATGGTAACTGCATGTAAGTGGCAAATAAAAGGTGACCGATGGGTCCGTCGTTCGGTTTCGTCATATATCCAATTTGACCAGAACATCTCATGTCGATTTCCCTGTTTTTTTTTCCATTTCTGGAAGCGCCAGGAATCTAGCAATTGTGTCAAAATTGCGTGGTGAAGTTAAACGTTGCAGTTTTTGTTAGTAGCGCCGAGCGCCGAGCGCCGAGCGCCTATTACGTCATTTCCCCTTTCAAGTCTGCACCCACCGCAGAGACCAGTCTTGTCATTTAGATTTTGGTTCATCATTTCCAGCAACTGTTTTCGAAGAACGCCGATGTGAAGAACTAGCACATTAGTTGCATTAAACTTTTTTTTTTTTTTTACACAAATGTTGTGGTATTTATTCACATCGGAAATCTTGTTACTCTATTCACACCTACATTCCCCAATGCAATCGGACTACTTCTCTGTGTCACCTATACTTGCTTCAGACAGTCAAAGAGAAAGACTGGAAGTGATGAAAGCTCAAAAAGATTATGACTCCTTCACACAATAAAAGGAAAATTATGGTTCAAATGGCTCTGAGCACTATGGGACTCAACTGCTGTGGTCATAAGTCCCCTAGAACTTAGAACTACTTAAACCTAACTAACCTAAGGACAGCACACAACACCCATCCATCACGAAGCAGAGAAAATCCCTGACCCCGCCGGGAATCGAACCCGGGAACCCGGGCGTGGGAAGCGAGAACGCTACCGCACGACCACGAGATGCGGGCGGAAAATTATGTTCTACTGCAGTTTCAAAACAACAATTTCAAATATTTACCAAAAATTGAGAAGAAAGGTACAATATAAAATAAAAACGTCAGCACTCGACATTGCCCTTTCGATATCGATATATTGATATTTGCGAAACCCGCCAGGGTAGCCGAGAGCGCTAACGCGCTGCTTCCTGGACTCGGCTAAGCGCGCCGGCCCCGGATCGAATGCGCCCGACGGATTAACGACGGGGGCTGATGTGCCGGCCAGCCTGGATGTGGTTTTTAGACGGTTTTCCACATCCCGCTAGGTGAATACCGGGCTGGTCCCCATGTTCCACCTCAGGCGCGCAGACATCTGAACACATTCGCACTATTCCGTGGATTACACTCGACGCAGACAGTTGGGGTACACTAATTCAGCCCCGGGGGGTACGGGGTGGCGGCAGGAAGGGCACCCGGCGGCCACTCCTTAACCATTAATATGCCAAATCTGATTAACGATGGCTGACCCTGCGTAACTGCGGGACAATGCTCAAGCGATAGAGATAGAATAGAGAATATCCCGAATCCCCGATACATATCGATGTTTTTCGTATAATATCGATATAAGACATTTTATCAACAGTCGTACTATGAGCCCCGAAAAAAATCCCGTTTTTTTATGTGTCACGTACCGATAGTTGGTAGGATGGATAGACACCAGTACAGAATACTGAGTCAGGAAGGATAAGCCTTTAAAAGTTTCCTTGACACAGGTGGCAGAGGGTCTGCAGGTGGATGGAGAGGCTGATTGTAAACTAGTGACGGAACAGTAGTGTTTTAGTTTCGAATTCCCGAGATGTGTAAGGTTTAAGGAGATGTTGCTGGAAAACAAGGAGTGGAAGGAATCTAATCAGTAGGCAGTCTTTTTTTTTTTTTCAGCCGATTTGCGAAACTGCTGAGGAAAAACCACTGCGTAGAGCACCACCGAGCTCTGGTGCCTCCTTTCGATCAGTGTTTGCTCCTGTCTGATCTTTTGCGAAGAGGAGAGAGCCTGTCGCTGCGGGCAGACAGGCAGACTTTGCAGCTGAGGGAGGTGTAATTAGGAACAGCAGACGTGGCTGAGCGGGCGCTGCGGCCGGCAGCGTGCAGTGCCGTGCGGTGGCTGGTGGTGGCGTGCGGCAGACAAAGGCGGCGGGCGGACCTGTGGGTGAGAGAGAGGCCGGCCGGCGGCTGGTGGCTGGCGTCGCGCTGCCGGTGTTGCGGGTCGCCGTAATAAATACTAATTAGAAGGGCAGCGGCGGCCGCGGCGGTAGCCGTGAGGGAGGGGGCGGGTCACGTGCTTAGCCGCCGGGGACGGGGCACCGGCCGTAACTCGTCCGTCGCCGGCCGATGCCTCCAGCTCCACCGCTGTGGGTGCCGGGGGCGCCCATCCAGTAGGAAGCTCACATTTCCATTTCCTTATCGCGACTCCAATAAGAGTAAAACACTATATGAAGACGTAATAACTTCTTTTCGGAACATCCATAACTGCTGCAAGAATTTTTCATTATGAATAAATCCGCTCCAGTTGTAATTGACTAATCATTTATTTGGATAAATCAGGATGTAAATCCCATCTTCAGGCGTAATCAAGTGCCTGAAGAGGGATTTCCATCATGAAACCCGCGTCGTGTGGACGATTTTAACCAAATAAATACGATTTTATCCAAATTAATGATTAGTCAAATAAATGATTAATCAAGTACATCTGGAGCAGATTTATTTATCATGTACAGTATGAAGACTTATCTCATTTAAATAAGCGCCTGAAGATGGGATTTTCATCCTGAAACCCGTGTCGTGTGTACGATTTTATCCAAATAAATAGGATTTTATTCAAATAAATGATTAGTCAAGTGCCGGCCGTGGTGGACGAGCGGTTCTAGGCGCTTCAGTCCGGAACCGCGCGACTGCTACGGTCGCAGGTTCGAATCCTGCCTCGGGCATGGATGTGTGTGATGTCCTTAGGTTAATTAGGTTCAAGTAGTTCTAAGTTCTAGGCGACTGATGACCTCAGATGTCAAGTCCCATAGTGCTCAGAGCCATTTGAACCATTTTCTTTAAACTTCCTGGCAGATTAAAACTGTATGCCAGACCGAGACTCGAACTCGGGACCTTTCCCTTTGGGCAAGTGCTCTAGAGGAAGTGACAGAGCACTTGCTCGCGAAAGGCAGAGGTCCCGAGTTCTTCGAGTCTCGGTCCGGCACACAGTTTTAAGCTGCTAGGAAGTTTCATATCAGCGCACACTTCGCTGCAGAGTGAAAATATCAATCTGCATTTCTTTTATTGGTTAGTCACGTACAGCTGGGGTGGATTTATTGATCATGAACAGCATGAAGACATAGTTAAATCTTCCTCATAACAATAAAAACCCCGGTGAGATATAGGTTATGCAAGACAGCTGACTTCGAACAAATTTGGCATAGCAATGCTAACAAGGGAACCTCACATATTGGCTCCCTTCCATTTCCTTCATACTTACACAACGTGAAGGTCAGTTCCCAGACATCGATTTTCTAAAGCAGTAATATGCAATTTAAAAAACAAAGCGCCTTTGAAGGTTACAATATTTCCGAACGCCATAGACTAACAACATTTCTACCGCGAACATTCTTAGAAGAGTGAACCAATGCATTGATTCCTCCTACGAATATCTCGCTAAAATAACATGAAGGGAAAGTAGAGAGATTCCAGCTGAGACGCAGGCTTGCCAAGAATTGTTATCCCCGTGGGTAATTCACGACTGGAATAGGAAAGGCTGGAAGTGACAGTAGGAAACAAAGGACCCTCTGTCACACACCGCAGTGCAGCTTGCGAAGTACAGATACAGAGGATATTTCGAAGTATGTTAAACTAAAAAAACGGTAGTGAAGAAATTAGTGAGATTACTTGCACAAGAAAAGTTTTCGAATATAAAATAGTGTACATTAAAAGTTTTATCTAGCTGTAATATACGTTCAGCAATTTTTCTACCCGAAGCTTCCCATCGACTCTTCACTTTACTTACTCCGTTTAATGTCTTTGCGCCTTCCTGTCCGAATCTCAATAAAGGAATGAATTTTATGATGTCACTGTTGTCGTGCTTAACAGAGCTGAAGAAATAAACAAGGCAAGTCAAATTCAGTCACTTACTCAGGAAATGAGCGTTGGGGACAGAGGTGGAAATTCCGCACCGCCATCCAGGCAAACATCCCAGTAGAAGTAACTTGCCGTTCCCTTCCTCCAACTTGTTATGAAGTGTCGTGTGTATCTCGTGTAGTGTAGATGACTGTGACAGCCGTAACTGTATTTACAGCACAGCGTCATGTCTTACCTTTACGCAGCCTACTGCTCTCGGATAGTAGCAAAGAGAGCCGCCGAGCCTAGCGTCCGTCTGTCGGACGGATCACCGTCAACATGTCACATGTGGCTGGCTCTGAGCACTATGGGACTTAACATCTGAGGTCATCAGTCCCCTAGAACTTAGAACTACTTAAACCTAACTAACCTAAGGACATCATACACATCCATGCCCGAGGCAGGATTCGAACCTGCGACCATAGCGGTCGCGCGGTTCCAGACTGAAGCGCCTAGAACCGCTCGGCCACACAGGCCGGCCATGTCACATGTCATGATTCCATGAGATTGAGTGCAGCCTTTAGAAATTTAGTCCATGAATTTGATGCAGAAAATGATGACTAGTATCCTGACGCATCCAACTCTACTCCTGCAGGTCAAATAATGACAGTGGAAATTGTTCCAGTATAAGGTCAGAAACCTGCTACCCCGAAATCGATCACCGCTACATAGACGTGCGTTTACTCCCTCGGCTACAAGTATTCTTCTTATTTTTGGTTTTTAGTGCCTCCTATCTTTCCTACAGTTGTGCCTCGCGCTCGTCATAAGCACGCCTTCGTCGAACTAAGGGTGTACTTGTGAAAATTTTCCTCGCGGAAATTCTCCAAAACCGTCGTAGGCACTAAGCTACATATTCGAAAACTCGACTTCGTCGTGAAAAGAAAGTAACCTCTTCAATCACAAAATATTTTTGTTGAAAAATAATGGTCTTGTTGGAGAACAATAAAACTATTCATTGATAGACAATGAATCCGATCGTTGGACCAATAAATAAATAAAAAATAAACCTGAAAGGTTATATATACAGTTGTTCATTGACAGAAAACATGTATATGATCTATTGCTGAAGATGACTAGAAATTAACACTAAATTCTCTTCTTTGATACAGCAAAACAAGTTTCTAGTCACGGCTGTCACTTAAGTCATCCTAATTTGAATTTCCTTCGGTTTGATTTTCAAGGAAAGTCACCTCTCCGATTCTAAAAAATTCCAAGTACGTAGAGGTGAGCAAGGAAGAATGTTATATTCATTACTTGGCACAAGAAAAACCAGTGTTACGTAATCTCTCGAAGACGTCCCGTTTGCGTTGTTTATTTGCATGTTGTGATGCCGATTTTTAACTGTCAATTTTTACTGCTGTAGA
Source organism: Schistocerca nitens (assembly GCF_023898315.1). Taxonomy (NCBI): domain Eukaryota; kingdom Metazoa; phylum Arthropoda; class Insecta; order Orthoptera; family Acrididae; genus Schistocerca; species Schistocerca nitens. The sequence goes on from NC_064621.1 coordinate 509,432,016, forward strand.
CACAAATAGAAGTTATTCTCACAGACGTCAGACGACTTCTTCCTCTAACTCGCTTCTTGCAATATGCTCGACTATCCTGTGTTCAGTCAAAACGCTTCATTGTTCCACTCCTCAGAACGCTGCAGAAATGGTAATTTCCTTTCTTAATTTCCACGGGAGAAGCGCTGACTGATCGACGTAGTCGAGCTAGCTTACACACTAAAGCGTTAGCATAATATTTGGTTTTAAACTATACTGCGAGGTCAACCTAGTGTAATGCTGAGTACTTGCGCTATTTTATGCAGCAGCTAATAAACAGAAGACGAAGGCAGTTTAAGACTGCTCACTTTGAGCTGTATATATCACTGTTTTCATTCGCACCTGAATATTTTGGAACTGGGGGTGGGCGCTTACGACTGATAGTGACGATGCATTCAAAATCTAATCCCACTGCGTGCACCGTGACATGGAAGAAATTTTATGAAAGCTTGGCAGATAGGAGGAGAAAAATCCGCGAGAACTGAATTATTATTCTAATATTTTTATTTTAAATTATTAGAGCTATTTGATAACCTGTTTCATTCATATTCTGATCCATTAAAAAAAATAAAAGATATGCTAAGTCTGATGGTACAGAACTCAAAATAACTCTGAGCACTATGGTACTTAACTTCTGAGGTCACCAGTCCCCTAGAACTTAAAACTACTTAAACCTAACTAACCTAAGGACATCACACACATCCATGCCCGAGGCAGGATTTGAACCTGCGACCGCAGCGATCGCGCGGTTCAAGACTGCAGCGCCTAGAACAGCTCGTCCTCTCCGGCCGGCGATACAGAACTAATTTTAAACAAATACAATAGTGCATACAATATCCACTGCAGTTGCAGACAATCCGTCAGTCTTATGTGCTGTGCGCAGCGTCCACAGGTCATTTATGATGTCAGCCCTATGAAGGAAAGTGGGACAGCATATTAGGAGGTGTCGCCTTTTATGTGTATGTGGTGCATCAAACTGATGGAGTCATTTTGTTAAAGCAAACAAGTTACAAAGATAAAATTATGTTCAGTATATAAAGGTAAAACTAGAATGAGTTCACAGCTCACACACATTTTCTTGAGTCATCACTTCGGCCGGCCTGCTTACAAGGGAAACTGCCCATCTCACCCTCTCAGATTTAGTGGTAAGATGGACCAGGGGACAGTCCGTCAAAAACGGAACATATATCAAGCATGACAACAGGAAGAAGATGTACTGAACTGTGTAAAAAGAAACAGTGTAAAATAGAAACAGTGAACGGTCCAAGCTCAAGATGTGCAACATCGACCGAATTTAAACAGCCATTTTACCTCTAAATCTAAGGGGGGTGTGATGGGTACTTTCCCTTGTTGATGCTACCAGTGCGATGTCAGGGCATGTCACTAGTTATTCAGAATTATTCTAAATGTAGCTGTAACTCTTGTTTTAAGCTAAGTTTCCTTTGTCTTTGTGGTCATAAGATGTAACTGCCCACATTATAATAGCCTAGAGACCAAAAATTGGAAATTTGTGGTAAGATCTTATGGGACCAGACTGCTGAGGGCGGCCGGCCGGAGTGGCCCTGCGGCTCTAGGCGCTACAGTCTGGAACCGCGAGACCGCTACGGTCGCAGGTTCGAATCCTGCCTCGGGCATGGATGTGTGTGATGTCCTTAGGTTAGTTAGGTTTAAGTAGTTCTAAGTTCTAGGGAACTGATGACCTCAGAAGTTGAGTCCCATAGTGCTCAGAGCCACTTTTTTTTTCTGAGGTCGTCGGTCCCTAAGCTTACGCACTACTTAATCTAACCAAAAGTAACTTACGCTAAGGACAACACACACACTCATGCCCGAGGGAGGACTCGAACCTCCGACAGGGGGAGCCGCGCGAACCGTGACAAGACCAAAAACTGCCGTGGAAATAAATATCTTTTAATGTAGCTGGAACCGCTATTTAATCAAACTGATAACTGTATCTGCGGATGGCCAAAACAAATAAGAGGTAATTAAAATGAGTACACTACGGTCTATGTTTATGGGCTGTGGTAGTTCTGTTGGAGTTGTAGAATCACCCTTGTCTAGATGTTTAAGGCAGGGCTGACGGCTCTTATCAAAAATTAGTTCATTAATACACCACTGCGGATGATTCACCCGAGTCCACTGATTACCAGTCAGTTTTTACTTTTTTATTTTATTATTTTTTCCACCCAAAGTAGTGCAATGACATCGCGTATCGGGATGGCGTCACTCGCAGGAGGACGTGGAACGCGGCACGTACCAACCTGCCAGACATCACTGCTCACTCTTAAGAAAGCGCCATGAATGCCTCAATAAACATGCTCAAAACCGCCTTATGGGGATTGATGTTTCTTGTTGTGTTCATCGCTCTGAAAACTTCACTGATACAGTTCTCCACGCTAATCTGTGTTGTGTAATTTTTTCCATACCTGTATAATTACTGTTACTCTGTGGCATAACGGGTAGTTGCAGATTACAATTTCAAAGTCGTAGGGTTCGATCCGCAATGCAACATAGAATTTGTGTCTGTCAATCATCACTGACTTCAGCTCTAGCAACGATTTATTGTGAAAAATGCTAAGCTACACCATGATTCGGAGTCTGCGGTTAATCTATAGATTCCCCTGCTGGTGTAAGGTAGGTCGGAGGAAAGAAAAGCCTTACTTCCTCCAATGGGACCACGCCCAGCAGCAAAGTGCTCTGGTCTTCAAACCAACCTGTGGGTTGAGAGCAGATTCACTTTTTCAGTTTAACTACTGCACCCTACATCCATTTCAACCTGCTGACTCTATTCAAGCCTCGATCTATCTTCAAATTTTTACCCCTCAACGTTTTCCTCCATTACTAATTTAACTGCTCCCTTACGTATCATGTCGAGAGATATCAAGCGGACCCTCCTTATAGCCAAGTTGTGTCACAAATCTCTTTCTACACATTTAGATACTGTAACTTTTCATTAGCTACTCGATCTACCCACCTAATCTTCGGCATTCTTCCATAACACAACATTTCAAAAGCTTCTACAGGATGTACATATAGTTCCGCTATCATTTCAATAAAATCGTAACCTTGAAACTATTACAGACTGGGCTTCGTAGCTTGTTATAAAACGTTTAGCACCTCTCAAAGAGATTTCTGTGAAGCCAGAACGTCAGTGTGTGTACCATTTGTCGCTCTTAGAACACCATGTACATGTCTGAGCTCTGCCCATCAATTCAGCATCAACAGCTCTGATTGCTTCATCGATTCGTGCACGAAGCGTGGCAATGTCATTGACTGATGCTGTGTACACGCGATCCTTGACGTAACCCCACAAAAAGAAGTCTAATGGCGTGACTTCGGGAGAGCGCGGGGCCATGCGACGGGACAGCACGACACAGCTACTTCCGAGAAAACGTGTCATTCAGCACATCATGTACTTAGAAACTCCAATTTGGGGTGCACCATCACGCTGAAAGACGATGGACTGCTGCAGTACGTCGACCTGTGCCAGCTGGAACTATTCGAACATGTCCAGCTAAACATTTCGCGGTACGGTTTTATCTACAAAGAACAATGGACTTATTACTCTATCGTACACTGAACTTTAGGCTGTCACAGATGCATTCATGTGTGTTGTGTGCATTTTCAAATTCTAATGTTGTGTCTATTCGCATGTCCAGAAATTGTGGAACATTGCTTCGTGTGAAAACAGGCACTTTGTCAGCTTCTATGGAACACGCGAATGCATACCGCAGAGGACGATCGTTTGGCTCGAGTGCATGGACCACTCGCACTTCATTCTCAAAAAGGACTAACTGCTTAAATAACATTTTACGGGCAGTTTGTCTTGTTTCCTGCAATTCGCTTGATGCATAAAGAATTAACTTCTGGGAGCAGTAGTTTGCAGTCTGCCAACATATGCCTGTGGCGCAAGGGGACGCCCACTTCGAGGAAGGTTTTCGACACTGCGTGTCACTTTAAAATTTTTGAACCACCTCGTTACATTTTGTTTTTGCTGGTGGTACCTTCCCATACAGCCGATTATTTCGCAGTACCGTTGTCACAAATTTGAGTCCTCCGTAGCAGATGATACATTAGGCTTCTGGTCCTTTCCCATTTTGACGCATTCGAAGTCAAATCTATAACAAAAGATAAGGGACATAACGCTTTGAGAGCTGTTAAACGTTTTGCAACAAACCACTATGCTCTCCTTGTAACAGTTTTAAAATTATCATTTTTTTGAAATCGTAGCTGGACTTAACGGACACTCTGCATTTTCGCCTCGTCTGTTCATCATACGTGTTTTACTTGCATAGGAAGCTACATTGTACATAAATACTTCCAGAAGGAAACTTCCTAACACTTAAATTTATACTTTATATTAATGTATTTCTCACTATCAAATAAGCTTTTGATGCTATTACTGGTCTGCATATCACATCCTCTTTCCTACTGACATCCTCCATTATCTGGTTGCTAAATAGCAAAACTCTTCTACTGCTTTCAGTGTCTCAATTCCTAATCTAACTGCCATTACTTAATCTGACTTAATTCAGTTACACTCCATTACCCTTACTTTACTTTTATTAATGTTCATCATATAATATCTTTCTGAGACACTATCCACATCATTCAACTAATGCTCGTTTGGCATCTCTAAAAGAATTACAATTTCACTAGCAAACTCTGAAATTTTTATTTCTTCACCCTGAACTTAAATTGTCTTTCTGAATTACTTCTTAGTTTCCTTTACTTTTTGTTGAATGAACAGACTGAATAACAAAGGAATCAGCTGCAACACCATTTCAATCCCTTCTCAATAATAAAAATAATCAGGTTATACATATAAAGCACAATGGATGTTTGTATGTCTGGGATCTCGGCCCATAACTCTAGATCGATTTCAACCAAATTTGATACATAAACAGGAGGCCTCATGAGTATCAGCACCATGATGTTTATAGCCTCGTAACTCAAATAGGAGCAGATATATGGGGAAAAATATGTTTTTTTTCTAGCTCCTGGCATATAGGCTGCCCTGCATGACAGATATCTTGTGGCAGTAGTATCGGCCTGCTTTATTAAACTGTATTGCTAGGGCTACACATGCCAATGTGCATGACTGAGGATGGGTCAAGATGGATAGAGGCGAGGATGGACAGTGTGAGGAAAGGAGTAAATGGGCAGAGAGAAGGGAGGAGGGGAGATGCATGAGGTAGTTGGAAGGTATAGAGAGGCAGTGGGCAGGTGGAGAAGGAAGAAGAGGAGGTGGAGATGGAAAGAGAGAGGGGAAGAGGATATGATCAGTGAGATGGGGAAGACGATATGATCAGAGAGAGAGGGAAGAGAGAGAGAGAGAGAGAGAGAGAGAGAGAGAGAGAGATGGAGGGAGGGAGGATGGAGGGAATGGACAAAGTGAGGAGGACGAGGAGATGAAGTGACAGGGAGAGCAGGGAGATGGACATAAATGGATGAGGTCGGAGGATGAAATGGACAGACAGAGGGAGAAAGAGGTAGACACAGAGAGGGGGAGGAGGAGGAAGTGTGTTCAATACATGTCGAACACATATAAGGGTGAAGGCATGGGGCAAGGGCTTGTAATAATAACAATAACAATAATAAATGCGTGTGACTCAGTGTTACGGTGCATGTCTAGCAATTTGACGACACTTCGGCAACAAGGGAAGCGGGACCACCAGTTTAGTATAGACCCTGATCCGCACATCGTTCCTGGCGACTCTTCACGTCGTTGAGAGATGGTTATATTAACGGAAGGCAAAAAATTTCTGTAGTCCGACTAGTACTCGATCCCGCAATCTCTCGGTTTCCCGACTGTGCTCCACCACAACACCGCCATGCGGAACATTCGCTTCTGAACCATTCGTTCTGTTTCAAGTCTTTCAACTCTTAGAGCCGTGGTCTAGTTTCTGCACAAGTTTTAGATAAAATCTCGCGCCCTCTATTTTACCCTGTTAGCTTCTAAGCTCTGAATAGTATATTCCCGTCGACATATTTAACAGGCAATTTTTTAATCTACATTTGCTATAAATGTAAGTTTTCCTTCCTTCAATATAAACGTCGTACGGACTGTATTGCTCCGCATCATCCCAAATTTTGCCAGAACCGAGACTGGTCTTTCCCCAGACTGTTTTCTACCAGTTTTTCCATCCTCGTGTACATAATTCGTGTTAGCATTTTCATTCATTAGTTGCTAAACTGGTCCCTTGGTAACATTCGCATCTGTCGGCACCTAGCTTTACTGGTAGTGGGAATATTACATTTGTTTTAAGAGTTTGAAGGTATTTGCCTGTGACACAAGCGGCATTCCTGGAGGGTGACGAGTTCTATACTAGACGTCGGTTCTCGTGGTGACTTGCAGACACAGAGCGGAGATTATCTCGTGATCGGAGACTGTTGTGGTAGGCTTGTTGTGTGCAGCCGGCGCGAGCACAACATTGGCCCCTCCCTTCACCCCTCCGGCACGCTTACGAGGCGGCGCCGCTCCCTCCCTCCGTGCTCGCCAGCCGCCGCTTAATGACGTGACAGACGCAGGCGGCAGACACGGCTAAGAAAGCGGCGAGGCCTGCCCCGACAGGCCGCTTTCTCGCGGCCGACGTACCGTAGGCAGGCGGGCGATCTCAGCCGGCCATCCCTTCACCGCGGGGCCGCCGCCGCCGCCGCTGGCTCTGCCGCTCTTACGTGATCGCCGTTTTTGCGTTCAGCGAACAATCGCGAGCGCCGTCACTGTCGCCCCGGTGAACGCTAGAAAGGTAGGAATGCGGGCACTCGGCAGCGCCGTCCCACGATCTTCACAGCGGTCTCGGCTCCGGCACTATTCCTCGCTGCCCCTTCCTCCGCTCGTTTCTATTTGATTCGTCTTATTTAGTGTCCGACAGCGACTCGGATTTCCCGCCCAGCCCTCGTATTTTTACGGAGGAAATGTCACAGATACTCTGGCTTCAATACGACGGCCGCAGCTTGCTCCAATGTAGGGCGCTGCTGCGGTCGCGGGCATTTAACTTCGGCACGTCCGCTGGGGCGGGAGTGCGGTCCCACACTTGTTCGCCAGTTGTCGGTGTTCTCTGAAGTATTCAATGGGCGCCATTGGTATTAGAGCGATTGACCCTGCCTTTTTTTACGTTTTTCTATTCGGGTTGCTTTCTGGACCGTTTGTGCACGCTTTTGACGACTTTCACTGTGCTCTGCACTTCATTTCTGGCTATCCGTTCGCTTCGTGATTTCCGCCGTCATCGACCGCAGCAACTGACTGTTTGTTCCTTTGGCCTCGCCGCCACTTCGAGTGATCGTAAATTGTGGTTCAAATGGCTCTGAGCACTATGGGACTTAACATCTGAGGTCATCAGTCCCCTAGAACTTAGAACTACTTAAACCTAACTAGCCTAAGGACATCACACACATCCATGCCCGAGGCAGGATTCGAACCTGCGACCGTAGCAGCCGCGCGGTTCCAGACTGAAGTGCCTAGAATCGCTAGGCCACCGCGGCCGGCCGTAAATTGTGTTCTACTTACTTAGAATAGGATATAAAAAGTGACATCTCCCATCTTCGTATAAGAAATTGCAACAGGTGAAATACAGTTATTGTGGAGAATAATAAACTACTAACAGTGGGTGCATAAAAATATGGAAACACCAAACACACAGCACATTACCATGCCTAATATCGTGCATGGAACCGATGGCATTTAAAAAAGCTTCCAGTCATCTTGGGATGGATAAATAAAGGCCCTGTATGGTTTTCAAGGCACTCTTGTGCCATTCTTCCTGCAGCCTCATGGGAAGTTCAAGTAATGATGATGGATATGCATATCTGTCACGCACCCTTTCTTTCCATGTAGACCATAAAGGCTCCATAATATTGCGACCTGATGACAGTGGTGGCCAACGGAGATGCAACAATCCATTATTATCCTCACGAAACAAGCCCTGGATGGTGTGAGCTGTGTTACCAGGGAACATTTCGTCTTGAACCACAGCATCACCATTGGCGTCCAACATTTAACCGTGGAATCGACCTCATCAGCCACAACGGCTGCAAAATTCTTGGCAGAAATGTGACCTTGCAGAACAACCATGGCGCCTATCGAATACCGCAAATGGCTGCACAGATCATCACCGAACCCCTGCCACGTTTCACTCTTGGGACATGAACTCGGCCGGAAGTTGGAAACATTGCGAAACAAGAGTCATCCGACCAAATGACTTTCTTCAACTGGTCCATACTCTAGGTTTCATGGCTTCGGTAGCACGTTTTCCTTCTACTTGAATTTGTACCAGTGATGAGTGGTTTTGGAATTCCAGCTCGCTTGCGATTCCATGCTTATGGAGTTGCTTTCGTGTTGACCTGGTGCTAACAGGGTTCGCAAGAGCGACATTCAGTTCTTATACTTTGCGTCATAATCCTCTTCAATGGCCGTCTGTCACGACCACTCAACACACTGTTTCGACGGCGTTGTGACTTAGCGGATGACGTTTTTCCTCGTTCCCTGTACGCGATTCAAATCTTCGGCAGGGTGTCTCTCGAAACACCAAACAATTAGTCACGAAAGCACCCACTATACGATCACGAACAGTTTGCCCAAGTTCTAATTCGCTTAACCCTGACATAATGCAGTTCCAACTACACGCAACACTGATCTTACCACGACTGACTTTTGCAACGTATTGAGGACGTTTCACACGTGCCGCTCGCGCAACCTGTAGGCTTGGTTGACATTTGCATTTATATTCAAGTATACATTTCTCGTCGTGTTTCCATATTTTTGTCCAACGCCTGTATTTTCTCTGTTAGGGTACCCATTTCATACAGTTGAATCTAATGTTATTTATTAACCGCAGTCGATTTCAAATCACTCAGGCCCTCATCATGACGCACACGTGGTGACCATCGTATATACTAAGCATCCTCGAAACACTTCATAATCATGTATTGTTATCAAGTATGGTCCTACTTAAAAAGGAGCCAGACTTGATAACGATTAACGATTGTCAAGTAACGTAATCTGCGCTGGCCCAGTATGTTGACGGTCACCACGCGTGCGTGATGATGAAGCCTTGAGCGCTAAGAAACCGACAGCGACTAACAAACAACATGAGACACAGCATTGTGAAATGGGTGTCATAATAAAGAGCATAAATAGTTCACAGTTCTTTCCAACAAATAATTTGATTCATTGCTCTGTGTTATCTGACCATCTTCTTGTTTTACCTGACGTCTGTCTCCCTTTCTTTCGGCACTTAGCACAACATTTTGTATCATACAAGAATGGACAAGCATGAGCTCCCTGAAGCGTCTGGCCAGAATAAAGCAGATGATAAGAAATCCTAACGGAAGTGCAACGCGAGGCATGAAGAGTGCAGACAAGAAGGCAGTAGTAGCAAATGAAATGGTTTGTTGGAGAAGAATGGTGGCGATTAGGTAGGTTGATCAGTGGCTCATAAAGAAATTAATGATTCGGATTGTGGACTAACGAACTTTGTGGCACAACTAAAATAAGGGATACACCAATAGGTCATGACTTGAGGCATTAAGGTATAGTGAATTTGGTAATGGAGGGAGCTGCGGAGCGTAAGAATTGTAAAGGAAGAACTAAGCCTTACAACAGGAAGCGTGTGTAAACAGACGTAGGCTGCAGCAGTTACACACAGATTAGCGTGGAGAGCTGCATCAAACCAATCTTCGGGCAGCAGACCGCAGAAACAGCAACACAAAACCCTGAACTGCGTGTTGTGAGGCGAGGAACTAACGGTCGGAAACGAATATCTAGTTCTTCCCTGACAGAAATAACTTAACACGTCTAGACCAAGCTAAGCTCGTGGAAGTTATTTAAATCGACGTCCGTCATCCTCAGTGCATGCATTACAACACAACCCAATGATGCAAATGATACTTTAGAACTGACAATTACGAAGTAAGTAGTGGTGTGAGGATCACGATGAAGGCACGGCTCGCATTCAGAGCTTTGCAGCAGCAACAAACAACCGCTATTCCCAGAGTTTCACCCCCACCACTACAACTATGCTGTAGCTTCGAACGGCTTGTTTTCCTTTGGGATCGTTTGTTGCGCGCTGAGATGTTGTGTTTGCTTTCATTTCTTACAGTTACCGGGTTGAAATTTTATCTGTAATAACTGTTGTTTGATGTGTGTTGAGTGGTACTGAACAACCTCAGAAGCAATTTCGTCAAATGTTTTTCAGGTGAAACGTTCGACTGTGCTCTTTTGACCAAGGAATTACCGTCAGTCAGTCGAGAGAAAAGCTTTGCACGTTTTGTGTCTGCACCAACAACAACCGTTATTCATAATGGTCGCAACTATTGTGTTGCTGTTCACAAGATGCCTACCATGGCAAAGAAAAAAGGAGTTGATTGGCTTCCGCGTCGAAACGTGTAAGTAAGTGATAATCTTAAAAAGGTGGAGCTTGTGGAACTAATATCTGTCTATAAACTACGACTCCTCAAGTACAAAATTGGCGAGTTAGCACAAACATAAGAGCATAAAGTCACTAGGATGTCGCATTCTCACTGTTATTCCAACCCAGTAGAACTGCTATGGACAAAAATTAAAGATTACTTTGCCAGCACTAAAAATAATTTAAAAGAACGCTGTATGCAATCGAGACACTCAGCAACGAAGCTCTTAGGAAACTCATGTCTAAAAACTTTGAGCATAGCCGCTGTTTTCCAGCGTAATAACGCTGAAATGTTGTGAATGCATGTACTTCTGAAGTTACTAACATCTAAAGTGCCACTACTCTATCAAACACATAATATGGAAACACCGAAAATTATCACGGTGACTAATGTACAGTTAATTTGTTAAAAACGAAATATTTTTCCAAGAAAGCTGATAAATTTAATGTAAAGTGATATGAATACACCAGTTATACGAATAACTATTATATTTTACAACAAATGTTGCTTAGACACTTCAAATGTTTCATTTGTATCACTATAGTCATCATCACATTATTTGTTTGTGATTTAAATAGCAATCTCCAGCATGTCATTCTCAATGGAGAGAAGTCTTCCGAAGTAAGAGTGATTTCAGGTGTGCCGCAGGGGAGTGTGGTGGGACCGTTGCTATTCACAATATACATAAATGACCTTGTGGGTAACATCGGAAGTTCACTGAGGCTTTTTGCGGATGATGCTGTGGTATATTGAGAGGTTGTAACAATGGAAAATTGTACTGAAATGCAGGAGGATCTGCAGCGCATTGACGCATGGTGCAGGAAATGGCAATTGAATCTCAATGTAGACAAGTGTAATGTGCTGCGAATACATAGAAAGGAGGATCCCTTATCATTTAGCTACAGTGTATCAGGTCAGCAACTGGAAGCAGTTAATTCCATAAATTATCTGGGAGTAGCCATTAGGAGTGATTTAAAATGGAATGATCATATATAAAGTTGATCGTCGGTAAAGCAGATGCCAGACTGAGATTCATTGGAAGAATCCTAAGGAAATGCAATCTGAAAACTAAGGAAGTAGGTTACAGTACACTTGTTCGCCACTGCTTGAATACTGCTCACCAGTGTGGGATCCATACCAGATTAGGGTTGATAGAAGAGAGAGAGAAGATCCAACGGAGAGCAGCGCGCTTCGTTACAGGATCCTTTAGTAATCACTAAAGCGTTACGGAGATGATATATAAACTCCCGTGGAAGACTCTGCAGGAGAGACGCTCAGTAGCTCGGTACGGGCTTTTGTTGAAGTTTGGAGAACATACCTTCACCGAGGAGTCAAGCAGTATATTTCTCCCTCCTACGTATATCTCGCGAAGAGACCGTGAGGATAAAATCAGAGATTAGAGCCCACACAGAGGCATACCGACAATCCTTCTTTCCACGAACTATACGCGACTGGAATAGAAGGGAGAACCGATAGAGGTACTCAAGGTACCCTCCGCCACACACCGTCAGGTGTCTTGCGGAGTATGGATGTAGTAGAACACTGAGTATGGAAACATGTACGTGAATGTAAACCAACTGAAAATGGGCACAAGCTCGAAACTGGTCGTATGTTAAAGTTAATCACCTTCTATTGTGAATAGTAGCGGTTGTTATTCTACCCCTATAAAGGAACAGTCACGGAGTTCAACTGCATTATAGATAAAATAGATTGTTAGTATCACTGTACAGGTTAACAACTGGATTTCTTGCACTGGGATTCTTCGCAGAGGTAGTTTTATGTGAACTACGCGCGTATTAGCGGCGCGTGGGGGTAGCTAGTGTGCCACCGACGAACTGAGCCGTCCAGAGCGGTGTGCGTGCGGCCACCGAGCTGCGCGTGCCAGCAGCGGACACGGGGCACCGCTAGCCGCGCCTACGTCACCCGGCGGCCGGGAGCTGTCTGCACAATTACTGTGCTCGTCACCGTGGCGGCGAGAACAGCTGTAGATGCTCGCCGCGATACGTGCCATTCGCAGTCTGCCTTATCAGAGGAGCCTTCTCAGCCAGTTTGGTAATGAGGTTGTACCCACAGGCGTCCAGAACAGCTGCAAGCTTCGTATTTTGCCACTGCGCAAATAGTTACCTTCAGGTACACAGCAAAAAGAAAAAAAGGAAGTGAACTTTTGTCGCCTAATGTAATTCGTCAAGGCCGTCCCACATCTGATGTGTTAGGCTGAAGTCTCCCCATATGGTCTTTTCACTGCGTCTTTGACTTCTTTTGTGAAAAATCCGACTGTTATTTATAGAAATACATAAAGGGGACGCTACAGAATAGCCCTCTTCGATTGTCTCCACAGTTATGGGATTTATTCGGAAAAATCCTCTTTGAAGATTAGAAGATTTCCAAGCGCTGTTAAGTACGAAGGCTTTCTACGTTATTCGCATAATGGCCGGCAGCTGAGTGTGAAGAACAAGTTTTGTAATCGCAAAGTTAAAGAATTAAATCACAATAGCACAATTTTTTCATATTTTCACTTAAATTCCATATTTCTTAACAAATAATAATAATAATAATAATGGCGTGTGACGAGGGCCCCCCGTCGGGTAGACTGCTCGCCTGGTGCAAGTCTTTCGAGTTGACACCACTTCGGCGACATGCGTGTCGATGGGCATGATGATTAGGACAACACAACACCCAGTCCCTGAGAGGAGAAAATCTCCGACCCAGCCGGGAATCGAACCCGGGCCCTTAGGATTGACAATCCGTCGCGCTGACCACTTTTTTTTTTTAATCTCATTTTGTTCGTTTTCGTTCGTTGTATCTGCTCTGGGCGGACGTCGAAAGACACCCGTTTCAGTTCGTTGTTGATCCATTAACTCAGTTTTTTTTTATTCAGAGGGCAGCTAACCCTCTGACCGAACACGCTGACCTACCGTGCCGGCTATACAAAACCATAATTTTTAATAGACATAGCATGTTATAAATATTAATCACTAACCGCCAGAAAATATGAGCGTTCACAAGACATTAAAATTTCGTACAAAAATGTGAAATTTAAACTAAAAATAAAACACATTTTTCTGCACAATTATGTATTTCGCATGTTTGTAACATATTTTGCTTTCATGCCATCAATAATTAAATATAAGAAGATATGATTAAAAATTATGGTTCACTATTTGTTAATTAACAAATATGAAATTTAAACAGAAGTGTAAAAAAGTTCCTACTAGCGAGGTTCGAACCTGCAACTTCACAATTACGAACCACTTTTTCTCCCCCTATTTACCGGCAACATTAACATACTCGAAATATTTCACACCGCATATATTATTTTAATTGTGCGTATAATGTCTTGCCACTGATATTCTATAAGTGTGATGAAAATCGAAAAAGAGCCACTCCTTTAGGTCCCCTTGTTTTATGAACCTCCTACTTGTTTTACGAAATCTGGTACAGACGACTTGCGGAAAAGCTACTGGTCCGCAAACCCGTACATCATCCTTCTATACTGTCGTTTTTCCTTCTTCCGCTGTTGTTTCAGCCTAATTGTGTATCTCTTATTAGACACCGAAAACATGAAATGTTAATAACAGAAATAAAGAAGAACTAAAAATGAATTGCTTTTGAACTGAGGGGGTTCTTCTACGAGATTTGAGAAAATAATTACACCTCTGGGCAGACCGTTAGTAACTATCCTGATAAAAGGTGAGGGGATGTCGGGTTTAAATCCTCAAGCAACCACCCACATTCAGATGTTCTCTAGTTTACTAATATCAATTTAGGCACTAAAGTAAATGCCGCGACGGTACGTTTGCAAAGGAGACGGCCGGTTCTTTTCCCAGACTTGCCCTCTACCAGCACTGCTCCAGCTCTAATGACCTCGTCATGGACAGAACGTTAAACGCTTGTATTCCTTCTTCCCTTGATCAGAAGAGACGGCACACTGCGACATCTGTGTTTACGTCGAGTGAGATTTCATAATTATTCTGACTCTTACGAAATCTACCGTATTCAACCGTTTCAGGCATGCGTTCCTCAACTCAAATACAGTAGTCAAAATAAATGTTGCATATTGTTTTATTGTCAATGCTGCACATAATAGGAAACAAAACGAATTTTGTTCTCTCGGATACAGTCATAACAAAATAAAAATAAAACAGGTAAACACATTTTCACTTAATAAACACAAGCATGAAGGACAAAGGTTCCCTGTGTTGGGCTGTGAAAGAACTAAGGCGATATCTTTCACCATCTGTGTCTAAGGCAGACCACGGTCTTGCTTAACGTACTGTATACACTTTGGGGTTATGTTTAGAACTACATTGTTTTTGTTTTCAAAGGTACCGCCCGATTTTACAGGGGTATATCTTTGAGATGTAAGCACAGACAATTTTGGGGTATTTACTACAGTTACATTTACGACCAAAGTTTTGATTTACCTTTCATAAACGCTCAATGCGCCATCCACCAGACGCACGACTAACTTTCAGGCGATAGACAAAGTCATCCCAAACCGTACCTGATCAAAAGTGTCCAGACTCGTTTTGGTGATGAGACGTGTCCACGCTTTGCCTTTATAACGGCTTCGATTAGATGTTGAATGTCTGTGGAGAAACGGCAGCTCATTATTCGTCAACAGACGAAACCAGAAGCGGTAGTGATGTTGGGCACTGTGGTATGGATCGAAGTCGACGTTGTAGCTCCTCTCAGTGGTGTTCACTGAGTTCAGGTAAGGACTCTGGACAGGCAATATATTTCAGACAGATACTGCTTTATGACACGGCGCAATATTATACAGTCAACATTTTGCAAACTGCTTCTCTACTGTACAGAGTATACAGTGGTCTAAAATGTCCTCATATCCATCCGCATTTAGCGCTTTCCTAGGCGCAATAAAGGGATCACTCCCTAACCAGGAAAACAATGCGATTCCGTAACTTCACTGTTCGCACTACACGAGATAGCAAGTAACGTTCTCCAGGTATTGCCCAAATACTAACCTCTCCAACGGACTGGCACGCGGTATAGCATGATTCATCGCTCAAAATCACACGTTTACAGTCATTCAATGCCCAGTGGCGTCGGTCCTTACTCCAACTGAGGCGTCAGTATTTATTACAGAAATGTGTAGCTTATTAGGAGCTGCTCTATCACTGTACCCCATTATTTTAACTTCCTAAGGACAGTCATTGTGCTATTGGACTGCTGGAAGCACTTTACAACTCACGAGTGGTTTCTTCAGCGCATTTCATGCAATTTTTTACAACCAAGCGGTTCAGGTTTGATTTCTTTCTCAGATATTCCTATTCTTATAGCGCAATGTTACGTATTCGTATGTGTGCCACTTGAAGTTCGGAATTTTATTTAGCCAGTTTTGGTACGTAAATTTACAGGGCAACTTTGACAGAAGCAATTTGGATAATTATTCTTTCAAAGTTTCGTTTGCAATTTGTATTTTTTCTGTCAGTTCATTGTGTTGGAACTGTAAGACAAGCACAGTGATGTCATGCATTGCTATTCACTGCACTGCACGATACTGAGTTTGACAGGGTAGCTTATATACACTCCTGGAAATGGAAAAAAGAACACATTGACACCGGTGTGTCAGACCCACCATACTTGCTCCGGACACTGCGAGAGGGCTGTACAAGCAATGATCACACGCACGGCACAGTGGACACACCAGGAACCGCGGTGTTGGCCGTCGAATGGCGCTAGCTGCGCAGCATTTGTGCACCGCCACCGTCAGTGTCAGCCAGTTTGCCGTGGCATACGGAGCTCCATCGCAGTCTTTAACACTGGTAGCATGCCGCGACAGCGTGGACGTGAACCGTATGTGCAGTTGACGGACTTTGAGCGAGGGCGTATAGTGGGCATGCGGGAGGCCGGGTGGACGTACCGCCGAATTGCTCAACACGTGGGGCGTGAGGTCTCCACAGTACATCGATGTTGTCGCCAGTGGTCGGCGGAAGGTGCACGTGCCCGTCGACCTGGGACCGGACCGCAGCGACGCACGGATGCACGCCAAGACCGTAGGATCCTACGCAGTGCCGTAGGGGACCGCACCGCCACTTCCCAGCAAATTGGGGACACTGTTGCTCCTGGGGTATCGGCGAGGACCATTCGCAACCGTCTCCATGAGGCTGGGCTACGGTCCCGCACACCGTTAGGCCGTCTTCCGCTCACGCCCCAACATCGTGCAGCCCGCCTCCAGTGGTGTCGCGACAGGCGTGAATGGAGGGACGAATGGAGACGTGTCGTCTTCAGCGATGAGAGTCGCTTCTGCCTTGGTGCCAATGATGGTCGTATGCGTGTTTGGCGCCGTGCAGGTGAGCGCCACAATCAGGACTGCATACGACCGAGGCACACAGGGCCAACACCCGGCATCATGGTGTGGGGAGCGATCTCCTACACTGGCCGTACACCACTGGTGATCGTCGAGGGGACACTGAATAGTGCACGGTACATCCAAACCGTCATCGAACCCATCGTTCTACCATTCCTAGACCGGCAAGGGAACTTGCTGTTCCAACAGGACAATGCACGTCCGCATGTATCCCGTGCCACCCAACGTGCTCTAGAAGGTGTAAGTCAACTACCCTGGCCAGCAAGATCTCCGGATCTGTCCCCCATTGAGCATGTTTGGGACTGGATGAAGCGTCGTCTCATGCGGTCTGCACGTCCAGCACGAACGCTGGTCCAACTGAGGCGCCAGGTGGAAATGGCATGGCAAGCCGTTCCACAGGACTACATCCAGCATCTCTACGATCGTCTCCATGGGAGAATAGCAGCCTGCATTGCTGCGAAAGGTGGATATACACTGTACCAGTGCCGACATTGTGCATGCTCTGTTGCCTATGTCTATGTGCCTGTGGTTCTGTCAGTGTGATCATGTGATGTATCTGACCCCAGGAATGTGTCAATAAAGTTTCCCCTTCCTGGGACAATGAATTCACGGTGTTCTTATTTCAATTTCCAGGAGTGTAGTATAAATTCTTACGTATTCTAATCATTTTTGTAAAAGTTCATTGCAGTACAATTATACTGTTTCAGATGGATTTGGCGACTCTATTGATCAGACAACGTTTACACGATCACATCATTTGCATTGTTCAGGTTCGCGTTACAACACACACACACAGACACAGACACACACACACACACACACACACACACACACACACACACACACACACACACACACACACACACACACGAATAGAAAGATTAAGAAACCTGTTCTCGTACACAAAAAAAAATAAACAAAACAGTTACAAAATGTTTGCGAATCGTGTAACTGAGACGGAAGTTGGGTACCGACCCGGCATTCAGCTAGTCAGACGTGAAAACCCGTGGAAAAACCAGAGCCAGGGTGGCCGGCGCTCTGACCGTCGTTGTTAATCCACCGGATTGATTCGATCCGGGCCAGCGCACCTCCCCGCCCGTGAAGCTGCGCCTTAACACGTACGCCTCTACGGGCGGGTATTCGTCAAGAAAATGTAGGCTTGTAAAGACGGAAGAATCTCTCAAATGCCCTGTAAATCTAGAAACTAACATAGTTTCTCTTTAGTTAATTGTAATAAAAATCGGATACACGTCGTAGTTCCTTTCCTACAAATAGATTAGATGTTCCACGGACGTGTACAAGAAGTGACCCTCCCTAAGTATTTCCTCTGCACCTGACCTCCACTCCCCATATAATCGTTATAATCGTCGTAGTGCGGTGCAGACGTCGGTCGGCGCTCGGTCCCACGACCGCATCCTCCAGGCATTTTACGAGGCGTAAAACTGGAGACCTTTTACCTCGGCCTACCTGTTCCCGCTGTCCATCGCGCGCCCGCCACGATGGCGGAGCGATAAGCAACAGGATCCGGCAGCTCGCACACATTCACTCCGATACTCTTTTCTTTCTCCGGCGGCCGCTGTGATGCAGTTCTTCGACAATGGCCTTTCATTTGTGAGGATCCGGCTCGGGCGCCCGCTCTTTTCCCCACGGGCCACCTGTATGGCGAGTGGTGGAGGGTGCTGTGTACCGGCGGTGCAGGCTTTTCTCCTCGTCCCTTTTATGCGTAAGGCATGAGGGGAAACGTTTGTCTACATGCCTGGCTTCTGTCCGTAATTAACCTTATACAGCACGAGACCGCTGCTCTGCTCGCGTCCTTGCACCGACGCGCCACAGTTCTGCGATTGTCTCCGACAGACAAGAGAGGATCATTGTCTTTCTAGGAATTATACTGCTGCCGTGTGATACCCGTTACCTTTGTCGTTACAGCAGAACCCCACCGATGTTATCTGCTAACGTACAAATACTTTCTGTTATTTCGTACACTGCTTTCAACGCATTACCAACACTTATTAATAAGAACAGCTTCATGTATGCTACAGCTTTCACGTACTTAGTGATCTAGTTGCTGTTTTTTATCTACTTGGTAGCCAGTGACACACCTTTCATAAAGCATGCAAAAATAGTTTGGAAAGTCTTAGAACACACATTTATGCAACGGATCATATGGCACAGAGAAGTCAAATACATCACATTTCCTACTAAGGAGGAGTCAAAGATGCTTAATTTTCACACAGAAACCAATTTGTTGTGTGTCGCGATAACATGTGGAATATTAAATAGTAGCCCTTGTGATGTATGTGTAATATGTTGTGTTTGTGCTTGTGTGAACATGTGTTGTATTTTTTGAACAGCCTGGATGCCTAGGGTGGACGGATTCGTCAAATGGTACTGTAGAAGACCTTCCCATTTTTTCGTTTCTTCTTTCTAGACTTTCATTCTCTTCTACTCCTTCTCCTTCCTGTTTCTTTCGTCCGTTCCTTCCCATATGAACGATTTCTAGTAGTTCTTCCCTCAAAAAAAAAAAAAAAAAAAAAAGACTTCAGACACAATCTCGCATTTTTTCTCTTGATAGAGTGACGAAGCGGCCGATTACTCAAAACAAAAACTACAGCAACTCTAAGATGACAGAAAAGGTCAACAGGCTGCCAGAGACCTTTCATGTCTCTTCATGGTAGACTGAGACGGTAAAACATATTCTTCTATGTGATAATTTTCAGATGCATCGCTTTCCCACTGGAGGTCCTTAAAATACGATATTTCCCACAATCATTTGACTGGGAGGCCTTCACGAGTACCGTCGGTACTAAAACCACCTCAACTGACGGCTAACCTTCATAGACAATGTCTCAGTCGAAGGCCAGAGTTGTGTGGCTTAGCCCAGGGTAGTAGCTTTGAGTCCTGTCGTGGAAGAAATATTCACCATCAGTAAATGGCAGACAATAGAGAAAGATGTATTGGCGTAGAGTTCATGATCACCCAACTATGTGGTACTATTGTGCATTGGAAATGGAAATGAGCGTTTGGCATCATTGGCCGGGAGGCCCCTTGCGGGGCAGGTCCGGCCGCCTTGGTGCAGGTCTTGTTACATTCGACGCCACATTGGGCGACCTTCGCGCCGGATGGGGATGAAATGATGATGAAGACAGCACAACAAGTGGAGAAAATCCCCGACCCAGCCGGGAATCGAACCCGGGCACGTAGGACGGCAATCCGTCACGCTGACCACTCAGCTATCGGGACGCACTATTGTGCATTACATACCTCTCTGTATTGTGCTAAAGAAGCTACTTGCTGGCTCCAGCAGTCACCTTATCCCTAGCCTTCATTTCCACACAGTGCGAAATAATGCAGTGGTAGAGGCACTGCTCTCGTATCTGGAGAAATGCGTTTCAAATCTCTCTTCGAACCACCCATCCAAATTTTGGTTCCGTAGTTTCGTTAAATGACTTGCGATGAATTGTGAGGTACTAATAAAGACAAGGATAAATTCCTTAGCCGGCCGAAGTGGCCGCGCGGTTCTGGCGCTGCAGTCTGGAACCGCGAGACCGCTACGGTCGCAGGTTCGAATCCTGCCTCGGGCATGGATGTGTGTGATGTCCTTAGGTTAGTTAGGTTTAAGTAGTTCTAAGTTCTAGGGGACTGATGACCTCAGAAGTTGAGTCCCATAGTGCTCAGAGCCATTTGAACCATTTGATAAATTCCTTAGATGTTACCTGTCTTTAGTGTCCTAGACGTCGAGGCCGTGTCAAACTCTAATATTCATCATTCGTTTGGACAATGACCCGATTGCAACATAACATTTCTTGGCCAAGCGAGTGTTTGTGTTGTTCGGTATTACGGATTCCAAGACGAATTTTGGGTATCCGGGAATGGGATGTTCTCCAGTCTGTAGGTAATGGGTTGGTCTTTCCCTAAGCTTCCTAAATGGGTTGTGGCTGGAGCCTATGTTGTTGCCTTAAAGGCATTTGACTTTCCATGGTGGCACCTATTTTTCGGAACCCTTGGGAAGGAAACTTCTAAAGTCCTATCAGGGAGCGGCACATAGTGCTTTTAATGGGAGAAGGAAATCGCCAATTTGGAATGCTTACACTCTGTTACTGAGACTGATTGGTTGAAATCGCCAAGAGTTAAATAATGTTGTGGAGCATTTAGGAACTGGAGAATTTGGGGAATAGGCCGGCGGCCCTCGTGGGGTTGAAGCGGTAAGTCGCGGGCCCTGTACGGTGGAGCAGGTTTTTTTAATAATGTTTAACTGATCTCAGGAGATAGTCATAGTGACCAGCAAAGTTTCCTTTCAAGCATGAAGAGATGACAAGTATCGGAAATGCGTTCCTGTGTGCGGACGTGCATTTCTGCCTCGGAAGTGCTCGACAGGAATAAGCAACTTACATCAGAAGCTCAGGCAGTTTGCTAGCTGGAGGTAGTGTCCACTGGCCGAAGCGGACTGGGTTAGGCTTAATTAAAACAAATAAATTGTACCTGTTCCCACGAAAATACCAATGTAGGTTTTGGAATGTCTTTCGATCTGTTAACGCTGAGTTGTATTCCTTATTAATTGTTGTGGAGATGGACGGCGGAAGTTGCTAGGAAATAGTTGCATGCGTTGTATGAACTGTTAATAAAATACATATTCAAAATCAGTGGTCAGATTTCGGAATCTTCCTGAGACTAGTTACACTGTTGCAGGATTTTTAATTATTGACTTTCGGTTAGTGAGAAGTTGAACCCTGACACGCAGGTGAAAGCGAGGTTAGCGATCATTATTTAGACTCATTAAACAGTGCAGTAGTGCAGAGAATTAATGCTGCTTCGCCAAGAAAAGGACTTCGAGTAAATCTACGGCACAGTACGCCGCGTAAATACACTCTAAGAAAAAAAGAAAGGAACTACTCGAATGGGGGCGGAAATTGGGAGATGCGAAATACATGTACAGATAAGCAATTGATTACATTTTCAGAAAAACTGAGTAATTTATTCAAGAGAAAGAGCTTCACAAACTGAGCAAGTCAGTAACACGTTGGTCCACATCTGGCCCTCATGCAAGGAGTTATTCGGCTTGGCATTGATTGACAGATCTGTTGGATGTCCTCCAGAGGGATATAGTTCCGAATTCTCTCCACGTGACGCATTAGATCGTAAAAACCACGAGCTGGTTGGAGGATCCTGCCCATTATGACCCAAACATTTTCAGTTAGTGAGAGATCCAACGGTCCACATACGGCGACATCTTCTACTGCTTCGTTTCGTGTTTGCTAAATCCTACTTTGCCTATAGGGTCGACCTCTCTCTCTCTCCAATTGGAAATGGAAACGTTCGGAGCATTACGGGCGAGGTCCTCCAAACACCTCGGAATTTTGACGATCTAACGCGTCAGTTGTATAGAATTTGGCACTATATCCCTCGGTATGACATCAGCAACGCTATCAATAAATTCCAAGCAGAATAACAGCTTCCATAAGGGCCAGGGATGGACCAACGCGTTATTCAGTTGCTCAACTTGTGAATCTGTTTCTCTTGGAAAGCCAGGCGGTCTGAGGCGCCTTGCCACGGTTCGCGCGGCTGGTCCTGTCGGAGATTCGAGTCCTCCCTCTCGCAAGGGTGTGTGTGTTCCCCGTAGAGTAAGTTAGTTTAAATTAGATTAAGTAGTGTGTAAGCTAAGGGACCGGTGACCTCAGCAGTTTGGTTCCTTAGGGACTTACCACTATACTTTCCCTTGAAAAAACACCCATTTTTTCCGCAATTGTAGTAATTTGTTTGCCTGTACATGTACATCGCATCTACCGATTTCTGTCCCATTCGGATAATTCTTTCGTCGTGCATTATTATTTTTTTTAGTGTACATGTAGCTTTGCGTGCCGCACACCGCTGTAGTACTGTGCAAGTAAGAGGGCATGTGCGCGTTGCGTTTTGCGCAGACACACAGACTTTATGGCGTCGTCATTGTCTCTGTCCCACACAATACGCTCCAGCCGTCGCCTACCGTAGTACCTGGAAATACTGGGATAACTGCCACATTTGGCCACTGTTTGTGTTTCTGACTCTCCGTAGATAAATCTGTATGCTAGGAAAATCTTTCTTAAGGGAATGCTTGTCGTGTATGATTTATGCTACTCATAATGAACACTATAGTGGCTGAGTACCTTCACCATACCTGAACTAACATGAAGACCACCTCTTAATTACCTACACACACACACCCAAGAACACATGACTCGCCACTTAAAGACACGGCAAAACGGACGTATTTGGCGGCCGCCTCGTAAAGTACAGTGCCGCTTGCTTCTGCGCATCGCCCCATCAAGGGCACACCGCTACGAGATTATGTGGGTTTGTTACCACGGCAGCGAGTGGGATATTACTTGACGCCACTGAAGCTCCGAGGATGGGCGAAATGAACGTTTCACGACGTAACTCTTGAAACGTGTCTGGTATTAATTAATAAATATCCCAGCAGGATGAGCTAAATGAAACGTATCTGTTAATACGGATAAACAAACCAGGCAGGTTGACATAAATGAACCCGTAAAGTATCTGTTAATGTGGGTACAATATAAAACAGAAATATCCTTCATATAAAAGGATAGTTATCATTTGGATAAGGGTTTGCACAACGGAATTCTGAAAGAAACATGTCCCTCATACATTGTAACATAAAGATAACTGCGTTCAGAAAGAATTCATCCGAATATGATGGGAATAGTTATGTCTGATTTACATGTACAGGAAAACAAATAATTACAGTTTCACAAGAAATGATGATGATGATGATTGGTTTGTGGGGTGCTCAACTACGCAGTCATCAGCGCCCGGACAAAATCCCAATTTTTACACAGTCCAACTTTTTTACACAGTCCAATCTAGCAACTAGCACGAATGATGATGATGATGATGCTGATGATGATGATAAAATTATGAGGACAACACAAACACCCAGTCCCCGGGCAGAAAAAAATCCCTAACCCAGCCGGGAATGAACCCAGGACCCCATGATCCAGAGGCAGCAACGTTAGCCACTAGACCACGAGCTGCGGACTTCACAAGAAATGGATGATTTATTCAAGGGAATGAACTTCACAGACTGAGCAAGTCAATAACGCATTGATTCACCTCTGGCCCTTATGCAAGCTGTTATTCGGCTTAGTAATAACTGATACCGTTGTTGGATGTCCGCCTGAGGGATACCTCGCCATATTCTGTCCAATAGGCGCGTTAGATCGTCAAAATCCCGAGCTGATTGGAGGGCCCCACCCATAGTGCTCCAGAGTTTCTTAACTGGGGAGAGATCCGGTGACCTTGCTGGCCAAGGTAGGATTTGGCAAACATGAAGACAAGCAGCAGAATCTCTCACCGTGAGCGAGAGGGCACTACCTTGCTGAAATGTAAGCCCAGGATGGCTTGTTACGATAGACAACTAAACGGGGCGTAGAATATCGTCGATGTACCGCTGTGCTGTAAGTCCTCCTGGATGACAACCAAAGGGGTCCTGCTATGAAAGGAAATGGCACCCCAGACTATCACCCTCGGTTGTCGAGCCGTATGGCGGTTGACAGTCAGACTGATATCCCATCGCCATCTGGCGCATGTCTAGACACGTCTGTGCTGGTCATCAGTGCAGAATTCAAAGAGGAACTCATCACTGAATACGCTCCTACTCCAGTCTGGAGGCGCCACAGGCAGTGGTTGGAGACCAGCCTGACTGTTGCCCATCACACGGCGCGACGACCAGAAGCGAAGGTCTGCGGTGCCGTTTCTGTTCAAAGCAGGACTCCATTGCTAGCCCCATCGGCACCCTTACAGCGCAGCGACAATATTCTACACTCTGTTTTGTTGTTCTTCAAGGCAAGTCATCCTGAGCATACATTTCAGCAAGATAATGACCGCCCGAACATGGCGAGAGGTTTTACTGTCTGTTTTTGCGCTTTCGAAACCCTACCTTGGCCAGCAAGGTCGCCGGATCGCTCACCAATCGAAAAAATTTGGAACATTACGCGCAAGGCACTCCAACCAGATGTGGATTTTTATGCTCTAACACGACAGTTGGGCAGAATCTGGCGTAATATCCATCACGAGGTCATCCAACAACTTATTCAGTCAATGCCAAGCCGAATCACTGCTTATGTAAGAACCAGAGATGGGCCAACAGGTTATTGACTTGCTCAATTTGTGAAGCTCTTTCTGTTGAATAAACCATCCAACTTTTATGAATATATATATTGCTTGTATATCACATCTACCGATTTACATCCCAATCGGATAATCCTTTCGTGATGCGTCATTTTTTTCTTTCTTTTTCTTCTTCAAGTGTATATAAGCATGGCTGATGGCCCTTTTTAAACTATAATCAAAGTGACAGAGGCTGGTAACTACCGAAATGATAGTAAAAGATCAATTACTGCACATTTGCTTCACAAAATTTTATGCACACGGGGAAAACTAAATACAAAGAACATCTTCTTTCAAAGTTGATAAGATGCACATGAAGCGCTAAACTGACTCAGTTAATCATAATACACACACGCCTGGCCCCCAAGGTACTGGGAAACATAGCACAAAAGAGATGTTACTTTCAGAGATCGCGACTGAATCGACTTTAAACGATATGGCAGAAATAATTTCTTTACCCGTGGTAAAAGCAGATATGATATTCATACATACACAAATCTAATACGTGCACATTGGAATTTAACAAGCAAGATACGGTAACATAAGAACAACTCTCATAAACATCAGCTACCGAGTGGCGAAAGAACTGAAATAACTAAAATATAAGTCATGAATGTTGCTTCAACAAACATCCTCCGCCACAAACTTCACGTGGCTCGCGTATTATGTATGTAGATGTATATCGTGGCGTTCGTAAAATTCACACGACGCCAGTCTCAGTTAAATACAGTCGTCGAAGCGAGAATACTTACCGGCCTTAACAGCATCAAAATCGGAACCCCATTGCCCCGAAAAACTCTGCACCTCTGAGCAGGCTGCAACTCGCCAAAGATGGAGCCTCAACCGTCAGTCTCGGACTCTGAATGCTTTTTACCCCAATATCGAGACCTGAATGTCTGCTTCACCAGTATCAGACACAAAATGCTTTCTGAACTTGTCGTCTCTGTAATTCTGACGTCCCACTGAAAAAAGAGACTGCCAAAACACATATTAGCCAACCAGGACCCATGGTGCTTATTGACCCTTCAGAGAAAGGAAAATTGTTGTCAGAAATCCCCTCCTCTCTTCCGATGAGTAGCAGAGATCTAGTCTCGTCGTTAACCTCTCAATCAAGAGGGAAACCTCCCGCCTTCCCCATAGATTCGGAATATTTTCGAAACGTCTGAGCTAGAGCCCGAAAATGCGTTGGCATTCGCACGGTTCACAAGTAACCTCCGCTGACGCCGCCGAGGCGATACTCCATTGTCAGTTACAAGCGTGTCCTCTCCAGAGCATTCCAGTGGAATTCTAGCTTTACGGACCCATGGCTCGCTGGAAAAGCGTGCGCAAGAGACCGTACGACACAGTGCCGCCTATATATATACGGTCCGGCCACAATGATGATACCACCTGACTAACCTTTTTCTGCAGCGCGGACGTGCAGGAAGAGAGCGAGTGAGGTTTTGCAGATACCGACAGGCGTGTGAAGTCATGCCGGCTCCCGTGCCATGGCCAGCTGTGTTAGGCTTCTCGGTTGAGGATCCATGGCGGCCGTGCGGAGTGACCGCGCGGTTTGAGGCGCCATGTCACGGATTGCGCGGCGCCTCACTCCGGAGGTTCGAGTCCTCCCTCGCGCATGGGTGCGTGTGTTGTTCTTAGTATAAGTTACTTTAAGTAACGTGTAAGTTTAGGGACCGATGACCTCAGCAGTTTGGTCCCTTAGCAATTCACACACACAGACACACATACACACACAGACACACACACACACACACACACACACACACACACACACACACACACACACATTTTGAGATCTATGGCGCAAATGGCCCGATCGAGTGGTACCACGGATTCTCGATTGTGTTTGAATCCGGGACGTTTGGTGGCGAGGGGAGTACGGCAAATTCATCTTGATGTTCTTCGAACCATGCACGGACACTGCGAGCTGTGTAACACGTTGCATTCTCCTGCTTGTAGATGTCATCGTGCTGAGGATAAAGCAGACTGCATCTAGGGGTGCACATGGTTCCCAAGAACACACACCTGCTTGTGTTGATCCATTGTGCCTTCATGAACGACAGTATCACCCAGACAATGCCACGGAAACGTTCCCCAGACCATAAAGCTCCCTCCTCCAGCCTGGACCATCCCGACGATTATTGCAGAGCCGTACACGCCAACGATGGAGCATAAAACTTGATTCATCTGAAAAGGCCGCATGACGCCATTAAGTGGACGTCCAGTTTCTGTATTGACGTGCAAATTCCACGGCGGTCTGCCAACAATTTACAGACTTGGCCGTTTCGAAAATGCTTGCTTTCTTGAGCCGAATCCCAAGGATCATGCCTCCCTGGACGTCACATAAAGCACTCCATTTCCTCATTAGGACAACTACTGCACTGTTTTCCACATCCCCCGAGCCCCTTCCGCCCCCCCTTCCTCCCCCCCCCCCCCCCCGACGCTCTTTTCATACCATCCACTACTAGTGCTGCCACCCCTGTGAGTGGTTATTGCGCGTTGACATAGAACTTAGGCGGTGGTCACATTAGTGTAATTGGACCGTATATTAAGCGAGTGGGACACCTTGAAGTAACTGCCCAGCAGACTCACGATTCCAGTGAGAATTCTATTATGCTCAATGCTACTCTAGAGGAAAAATAGTATTATTTTAATAAAATACGAATTGCTCATTCGTTGTTACGTTAAAAGGTGCAGACAATTATATATATATATATAGGGTGAGTCACCTAACATTACCGCTGGATATATTTCGTAAACCACATCAAATACTGACGAATCGATTCCACAGACCGAACGTGAGGAGAGGGGCTAGTGTAATTGGTTAGCACAAACCATTAAAAAAATGCACGGAAGTATGTTTTTTAACACACATCTACGTTTTTTAAATGGAACCCCGTTAGTTTTGTTAGCACATCTGAACATATATACAAATACGTAATCAGTGCCATTTGTTGCATTTTAAAATGTTAATTACATCCGGAGATATTGTAACCTAAAGTTGACGCTTGAGTACGACTCCTCCGCTGTTCGATCGTGTGTATCGGAGAGCACCGAATTACGTAGGGATCCAAAGGGAACGGTGATGGACCTTAGGTACAGAAGAGACTGGAACAGCACATTACGTCCTTATGCTAACACCTTTTTATTGGTCTTTTTCACTGACGCACATGTACATTACCATGAGGGGTGAGGTACACGTACACACGTGGTTTCCGTTTTCAATTACGGAGTGGAATAGAGTGTGTCCCGACATGTCAGGCCAATAGATGTTCAATGTGGTGGCCATCATTTGCTGCACACAATTGCAATCTCTGGCGTAATGAATGTCGTACACGCCGCAGTACATCTGGTGTAATGTCGCCGCAGGCTGCCACAATACGTTGTTTCATATCTTCTGGGGTTGTAGGCACATCACAGTACACATTCTCCTTTAACGTACCCCACAGAAAGAAGTCCAGAGGTGTAAGATCAGGAGAACGGGCTGGCCAATTTATGCGTCCTCCACGTCCTATGAAACGCCCGTCGAACATCCTGTCAAGGGTCAGCCTAGTGTTAATTGCGGAATGTGCAGGTGCACCGTCATGCTGATACCACATACGTCGACGAGTTTCCAGTGGGACATTTTCGAGCAACGTTGGCAGATCATTCTGTAGAAACGCGATGTATGTTGCAGCTGTATGGGCCCCTGCAATGAAGTGAGGGCCAATGAGGTGGTCGCCAATAATTCCGCACCATACATTTACAGTCCACGGTCGCTGTCGCTCTACCTGTCTGAGCCAGCGAGGATCGTCCACGGACCAGTAATGCATGTTCCGTAGATTCACTGCCCCGTGGGTTGTGAAACCCGCTTCATCGGTAAACAGGTAGAACTGCAACGCATTCTCTGTTAATGCCCATTGACAGAATTGCACTCGATAATTAAAGTCATCACCATGTAATTGCTGATGTAGCGACACATGAAACGGGTGAAAGCGGTGACGATGCAGTATGCGCATGACACTACTTTGACTCAGTCCACCGTCTCTCGCAATGTCCCGCGTACTCATGTGTGGGTTCATGTCAACAGCAGCTAACACACCACCTGCACCCGCTTCTCCTGTGACGGGCCTGTTACGGACCCGTTTGCGTGCTACGACCATACCTGTTGCATACAGTTGGCGGTAGATGTTTTGCAATGTGCGGCACGTTGGATGCTCTCTGTCCGGGTACCGTTCTGCATACACCCTGCAGGCTTCAGCTGCATTTCGTCGACACTCGCCATAGATAAGTATCGTTTCCGCCTTTTCAGAGTTCGAATACACCATGGTCACAGTTCCTACAACACTACACTACCACAGACGTCTGGTAACACGGTGTACTACAGTTGGTCTGCGTGCGGAGACGAATGCAGAATAACAATAGAAGCAAGCGCTACATGCGGACACAGCGACAGCTAGACCAAACCACAACAGTGCACTATAGCCACACTCGTAAACACGGTCGTCATCGTAAACATGTCCCTGCAGATGCTGCTCGCCGACCGTGGCCCGTGTTTGTTACAACACGCAACTGAACGTCGGAGGTTTCAAGCGTCAACTTTAGGTTACAATATCTCCGGATGTAATTAACATTTTACAATGCAACAAACGGCACTGATTACGTATTTGTTTATATGTTCAGATGTGCTAACAAAACTAACGTGGTTCCATTTAAAAAAACGTAGGTTTGTGTGAAAAGACATACTTCCGTGCATTTTTGTATGGTTCGTATTAAACAATTACACTAGCCCCTCTCCTCACATTCGGTCTGTGGAATCGGTTCGTCAGTATTTGATGAGGTTTACGAAATATATCCAGCGGTAACGTTAGGTGACTCACCCTGTATATGTGTGTGTTACTCAAAAAGGGCCTAGCTATTAGATTGATTGCAATTACTTCAGCTCTGCTTATGCTTACCTTGAAGTAACTGGCGGAAATTAATCTTAAACGAGTTTTCATCACAGCAGGGAGTTGTCTTACTCAATGTGCAAATAGTGAGACATGCGCCATCATCTTCCTATTTTTCCTTTATTAATTTATCTCTTCGTTCTCCGTTGTGAGACTGAATTTCCATATTAACTGGTTTGGGAAAAATAGTAAAACCTACGAATGAAGTGACACACTTCTCTACGAGAGGCTGATAAGACCCGCAGACAGGTACCAAGCGGCGAAAGCCCTGAACGGTGAAGAAAGCCAGGGAGATATGAGAGTTATCTGACAGATTTCGCTTCATCTCCAAATAACTACTGCAAACTACAATCATCTGAACTTGCTCACTGCAAACTGCCTTTACAATTTTTACCTCTTGTAATCCATTGCCAAATCGACTATTCATTGATGTCTCAGGTTGTGTCCTAACAAGCGATCCCTTCCTTTAGTCGCCGGCCGGTGTGGTCGTGCGGTTCTAGGCGCTTCAGTCTGGAACCGCGTGACCGCTACGGTCGCAGGTTCGAATCCTGCCTCGGACATGGATGTGTGATGTCCTTAGGTTAGTTAGGTTGAAGTAGTTCAAAGTTCTAGGGGACTGATGACCACAGATGTTAAGTCCCATAGTGTTCAGAGCCAATTTGAACCTTCTTTTAGTCAAGTAGTGCCGTAACTTTGCTTTCAGTGGCTCCCCATAAGTTTCTTGGTTTACCCATCTAATCTTCAGCATTCTTCCGTAGCACCACATTTCAGAAGCTTCTGTTCTCCTCTTGTCCAAACCGCATATCGTCCACGTTTCATTTCCGAACAAGGCTACATTCCACGCAAATATCCATATAAAATACATCTCAACGTGTAATTTATACTAAATGTTAACAAATTCCTCTTTTTCAGAAATGCTTTTCTTGGTGTTGCCAGTCTACATTTTATATCCTCTCTACTTCGGCCATCGTTAGTTACTTTACTGTCCAAATAGCGAAACGCCGACCGAAGTGGCCGTGCGGTTAAAGGCGCTGCAGTCTGGAACCGCAAGACCGCTACGGTCGCTGGTTCGAATCCTACCTCGGGCATGGTTGTTTGTGATGTCCTTAGGTTAGTTAGGTTTAACTAGTTCTAAGTTCTAGGGGACTAATGACCTCAGCAGTTGAGTCCCATAGTGCTCAGAGCCATTTGAAATAGCGAAACACATCTACTAATTTTAGTGTCTCATTTCCTGATTTAATTCGTCTGAATGCCATTATCCTTGTTTTATTATTGTTGTTATTGTTTATAAGATATTTTTTCTAGGCACTATCGATTCCTTTCAACTGCTTTTCCAAGTAGTTTTCTGTCTCTAAGAGAGTTATAGAGTCATTGGCAAGCATCAAAATTTTTATTTCTTCTCCCTGAATCTTAATTCCAACGCAAGTTTTTCTTTGACTTCCCTTACTACTTGTACAGATTGAATAACATCGGAGATAGGGTACAACCCTGTCTCACTTGCCTCTCAACCAGTGCTTCTCTTTCGTGCCTCTCGACTCATAACTGCCGTCGGGTTTCTGTACCAGTTGTAAATAGCAGTTCGCTCCCCGTATTTGACCCCTGCGTCCTGTATTTTACTCCTGTATTCCAGTCAACATCTCAAAATCTCTCTCTAAGTTTAGAAATGCTATAAACATAACTTTGCCTTTCTAAGATAAGACATAGTATACTGTATTCCTTTCCCCTGTTCCAGTCCAGTCCACCGTAGCCTAATATTCCCTCTGAAACTCTCAGCAGCTTCTCGTTCTTTCAGTTGATCCAGGAACCATATCCTTAAATTCCTATTGTTTATTTCAGTTTCTACCGTTTTACTCTACAGTTCATAACTTATAAATTACGGTCAGAGGCCACAATTGCCTCTGGCAATGTCTTGCAGTTTAAAATCTCTTACTTCTATATAATCAATATGAAATCTCCCAATGTCCCCAGGTCTCTTTCACGAGTTTTGAACTAATTGTTAGCCATGATTAAATTAATCGTGACGCTCCAGCTACATACGCAACCGATTTGAAAGAAATTTTCACCATTAAACTCTAAATTATTATTCATTTATTTCACACAGTCATGATTTCGGCCTTATAGCCATTCTCAAGCGGAAATCCAATTGTCACAAAATGTCCGCCCTGCCTAAATGAGAAAGCAAGTTGTACAGGGTGGGGCAAATAAGAGTCGCCCGGAGAACAGAGTTCCACGGGACAAAGAAACACAGCAGGAAAGGAAATACAGTACCAACCTGACTACAGCAGATGTTGAAAGTGACCACCATTCATCTATTAGTACTTTTGGGCCGTGGTCAGCAAGTTGCTGGAGGTCAGCAAGTTGCTGAAGGCGGACCGAAGCTGGACTGCTGGAATTGCTGCAGTCTCATGGAGATGTTCTGTTGCAGTTCTTGAAGACTATGAGGGTTATTGCGATACACCTTAGCTTGAGGGCTCCCCACAGAAAGTAATCTCACACTGATAGATCAGGTGGCCAGCTGGGGCTGCGACCAGAATGACCTCTAGTAACAAATCTGTCAGGCGTGAAGATTATGTAAAAGTGTTCACAGGTTTGACTGGCCGTTAGGCCAGTTGCTCCATTCTGTTGGACGTAACTGTAGGTCTTTTGCTCCTCCATTAGTGCTGCCACAAATAGCTTCAAAATGTTGGGAGTGTAACACGCCGAAGTCAGCGACTGATGGTAGTAGATGGGACCAACAATGCGGCGTGCAGACACTGTACACCAAACCCCAACCTTCTGATCATGCAATGGTGTTTCGTGGACGTGACGCGGGTTCTCCGTAGCCCAGAACCTGTGATTCTGTGAGTTGATATAACCACAGGCGAAACCAGGCTTCAGCAGACATAAGGAACAGATCCGCGCCCAAGCCATTCGTTGTTATCTCAGTGAACAGCCATTCTCAAAACTGAAGGCATTTAGGAGCATCTGCTGGTTTTAATGTATTACTAACAGTCACTCGATTGGGATGCATGTGGAAGTCCAGGCGAAGTATTCGTCTGCATGATCGACGTGGTACGCTGGTCTCTTACGACAGGCTTGGAGTTGATCTGGTAGGACTCTGAAGCATTTTCTGGTGAACTGCAGCCATTGCGGACTAAGCGTTGGATGTCACTCTTTGCTGGCGCTCTGGCACCATTAAACTTCTCAATAAACAACCGACCACACCGTTTCCACGACTTGTAGTCACCTAACTTTCCACAACAAACAGCCGCTGCTCCACTGTGATTTCCATCGTCCCCTTCCCACTGTTCCACTCACACTGACACAGCCCGCACTACGTTCTGAAGCTGTGTGGATCACGTGGCGGGTGTACACGTGGTATGCGCGTCACGGGGTGTGTTTGTGTGCATATTTTCACGTCCAATCGTTTCCACTCGTCCAGTCCACTTTTATGTGCCTCATCCTGTGTAACAATATGACTGCTCAGTCAGCAGTGAATATTGTTCTGTTTATACATACATTTATATGGATAAAATTTTTCGAAGACTGCTGTACATTTACTTTAATTTTTAACCTCTATTCAGAGCATGCCTAGCAATTACGTTGATGTACACACATTTTCGAAGCGTTATCGAGTCTATAACGACATGACATGAGGATGAAGTGCAATCTCTCAACGGTGATTGATTATTAAAATAAATTACAGAAAAGAATGAAAAGTTGGATGAGGAATTCCGCCTTACGCAAGACACCTTTGGAGTTTCGTTTTAACCAGACATGTTTCAATAATTTTTGTGCTATCTCCAGTGGGTTATTTTATCTCATTTCTTACATGAAGCTGTTGCATGTTTCTATTGGCAGCTGCAAGTTTGCTACACAATCCCCAACTTGTCGTGGTTTTGATGTCCAGGTGTGTTTGTCTCCATTGTTTGTAGTGTGGTAACACTCTGATTCCTACCACTTTTGTCGTTTCACAGGCTTTTTCTTCCATTACGTGTTGTTGTCCAATGGCGACAGAAAAGCCGTGCAAGTTCGAAAAATCACTGAAAATGCCTGTGAAACGACAAAATTGGTAGAAATCAGCATGTTGCCACACTACAAACAAAGGAGACAAATACCACAGCTTCAAAGTATTGACAAGTTGTCAATTGTTTAGCAGACTTACAGCTACCAACATAAACATTCAATAGCCTCATGCAAGAAAGGAAATTAAGTAACCCACTGAAGTTCAGACAAAATGTGCTGAAACATGTATGGGTAAAACAAAACTGCAAAGATGTCTTGCATAGGGCGGAATACGCCGTCCAATTTTCTTTTCAAGCAGAGAAATAAGAAGAACTGTAACACCACAAAATGATTAAGAATGATAAGCTACACAACTCGCCGTGAGCCTTTAATTGCAAGTAGCCATGATCAAATGAATACAGAAAAAGCGCGTGTTTTTGTTGCAGGGATGTAACAGTGACGTTGTTCTATACCAAGTTTTTGTTTGACGCAGAATACATATTTTCTCTTGGTGGAGGTGGAATACACAAGAATACAGCCTTATTGATTGCATTGGATGGAATTTGTATGTTTTTCGTCTGAAGCGTGAACAGTAGTGTAAACTTAATCCAGATGTCGCTCCTCCTCAAATTGAACAGATCTGCAATTGTGTACTACAATTTAATTTCGTCTTACGCTCTCCACAGCCTCACAAAATACAGGTTAGTTAAAGATCATCAGATTCCGACAATCGGTGATTTCGCTTTGTCGGTGCTACTTTACAGCAGTAAAATCGTATACTCGTCTACCGTGCTAGCAATAAGTGACGCTGCTGCGGGCTTCAGTAAGAGAGAACAAGTCGACATGTATGAAGTGACCGCAGCGCCACAGTTCACGGACTCGTCATACTTGTGGAACTACAGCAACGAAGGAAGCCCTTAGTACTAATGTGAAGTATGCAACCCACAACATTAAACTAGTAGTCGCATCGTTTCTTAACAGATACCGCTCCGTTGTGGTTACACCCCAATTCGGCAACGTCCTTGGTTCATGGGAGGACATCATCCTAGCAGTACCGCTTGGGAAGACGCATAGACACACCAGCGACACCTTAATCGCTCGGCGAAAGGATAATAGAATCTGCCCAGTACGTTGTCTTCGGTGGCGAGTGTTTACCAGAGACAAAGGTACCGTCAAAAAAAATGGTTCAAATGGCTCTGAGCACTATGCGACTTAACTTCTGAGGTCATCAGTCGCCTAGAACTTAGAACTAATTAAATCTAACTAACCTAAGGACATCACACACATCAATGCCCTAGGCAGGATTCGAACCTTCGACCGTAGCAGTCGCTCGGTTCCAAACTGTAGCGCCTAGAACCGCACGGCCACTCCGGCCGGCCAAATGTACCGTCAGGACTGCCCTTGGGAAATACAGGGTGCTTCAAAAAGAATACCACAACTTTAAAAATGTGTATTTAATGAAAGAAACATAATATAACCTTCTGTTATACATCATTACAAAGAGTATTTAAAAAGGTTTTTTTTCACTCAAAAACAAGTTCAGAGATGTTCAATATGGCCCCCTCCAGACACTCGAACAATATCAACCCGATACTCCAACTCGTTCCACACTCTCTGTAGCATATCAGGCGTAACAGTTTGGATAGCTGCTGTTATTTCTCGTTTCAAATCATCAATGGTGGCTGGGAGAGGTGGCCGAAACACCATATCCTTAACACACCCCCCATGATAAAAAATCGCAGGGGGTAAGATCAGGGCTTCTTGGAGGCCAGTGATGAAGTGCTCTGTCACGGGCTGCCTGGCGGCCGATCCATCGCCTCGGGTAGTTGACGTTCAGGTAGTTACGGACAGATAAGTGCCAATGTGGTGGCGCTCCATCCTGCTGAAATATGAATTGTTGTGCTTCTTGTTCGAGCTGAGGGAACAGCCAATTCTCTAACATCTCCAGATACTGTAGTCCAGTTACAGTAGCACCTTCGAAGAAAAAGGGACCAAAAACTTTATTGGCTGAAATGGCACAGAAAACGTTCACCTTAGGCGAGTCACGTTCATACTGCGTTGTTTCCCGCGGATTGTCAGTGCCCCATATACAGACATTGTGACGGTTGACTTTCCCGTTAGTGTGGAAAGTTGCTTCATCACTAAACACAATCTTTGAAACGAAAGATTCATCTGTTTCCATTTGAGCAAGGATAAAATCACAGAAATCGATTCTTTTAATCTTATCAGCTGCAGACAGTGCTTGAACCAATTTCAGACGATAAGGTTTCATAACTAACCTTTTTCGTAGGACTCTCCATACAGTTCATTGTGGAATTTGCAGCTCTCTGCTAGCTCTGCGAGTCGATTTTCCTGGGCTGCGAACGAATGCTTGCTGGATGCGTGCTACATTTTCATCACTCGTTCTCGGCCGTCCAGAACTTTTCCCTTTGCACAAACACCCATTCTCTGTAAACTGTTTATACCAACGTTTAATACACCACCTATCAGGAGGTTCAACACCATACTTCGTTCGAAATGCACGCTGAACAACTGTCGTCGATTCACTTCTGCCGTACTCAATAACACAAAAAGCTTTCTGTTGAGCGGTCGCCATCTTAGCATCAACTGACGCTGACGCCTAGTCAACAGCGCCTCAAGCGAACAAATGTACAACTAAATGAAACTTTATAGCTCCCTTAATTCGCCGACAGATAGTGCTTAGCTCTGCCTTTTGTCGTTGCAGAGTTTTAAATTCCTAAAGTTGTGGTATTCTTTTTGAATCACCCTGTATAACAGAACCGCTGCTGTTCCGTATATACAAAAATGGTTTGGCGGGTGGGGTGGGCAGCAATCTGCAATTGTTTGCTGGTGATGCTGTAGTTTTCGGGTAGCAGTTAGCACTAAATGTAGAAAAATGTAAGTTAATGCGGATAAGTAGGAAGATCAGATCTGTAATGTTCGGATACAAGATCCTGCTTCACACAGTCAAGTCTTTTAAATATCTGGACGTAACGTTGCAAAGCGTAATGAGATAGAATGGGCGTCTGAGAACTGTGCTAGGTACGCGAATGGTCGACTTCGGTTTATTGGGTGACTTTCAGAAAAGAGTGGCTCACCTGTAAATGATACCGCATTTAGGAAACTGGTGCGACCTATTCTTGAGTACTGCTCGAGTGTTTGGGGTCAGTAACAGATCGGAGTTATGGTTCAAATGGCTCTGAGCACTATGGGACTTAACTACTGTGGTCATCAGTCCCCTAGAACTTAGAACTACTTAAACCTAACTAACCTAAGGACATCACACACATCCATGCCCGAGGCAGGATTCGAACCTGCGACCGTAGCAGTCACGCGGTACAGGACTGCGCGCCTAGAACCGCTAGACCGCCGCGGCCGGCCAGATCGGATTTAAGAAAGACATCGAAGCAATTCAGAGGTAAGTTGCTAGATTAGTTACTGGTAAGTTCGAATAACACATAAGCGTTACGGAGATGCTTCGGGAATAAAAGTGGGAATCCCTGGAGGGAAGGCAACCTTCTTTTGGAAAAATACTATTGAGAAAATTTAGAGAACCGGCATTTGTAGCTGACTGCCAACATGCATGCCACGAAGATAACGTACGATCAATTACGGGTTATACAGAAGTACATAGATAGTCGTTTTCCCCTCGCTCTGTTTGCGGGTGGTTCAGGGAAGGAAATGACAAGTAGTGATATAGGGCACCCTCAGCCACGCACCGTACGGTGGCTTGCGGAGTCTCTCTGCAGACTCGACTCGAGGCTGAGTGCGGCAGTGCCCCTTGGCGAACAGGAGCGATCGGCTGTCGGAAGGCGCACGTTGCGGCGAGACCACAGCGCAGTCGGCGGCGGCAAGTGGAGCACGGAGCTGCGGCACCGCGCCGTGGCGGCCGGGAAGTTCTCACCGGCAGGCAGATCCTGCCTCGGCGGCGCCGCGGCCCACTTCTCGCCTCGCAAAAACGGCTGCTGCGCTGGCCCGCCTGGACAAATTGGATGCCCGCCTGGCGCTTCCTGCGGGTCGCCGATGGGAGGCAGGAAGCCCACGTTGGTGTCGTACCGCTGCTCATCACTTGGGACGGCAGCGCCTGCGCGGTTGCCACGCAGAGCGTCTAATGTCGACCCAGATATTACGCAAGCTTGACCAGGAGCCCGCCAAAATAACTGCACCAGTGCAAAACTTGTGGGATCTACATCTAGCCTACACTGAGGTGATAAAAGTCTTGGGATAGCGGCATGCTCATATACGGACGGCGGTAGTATTGCGTACATAAGATATAAAAGGGCAGTGCATTGGCGGGGCTGTCATTCCTTCTCAGATGGGAATACCAAGTTCGGGCGTTACCTCTCACCATGGACAACACAGTGGCTGATGGCTTCCACTTAATGACCGAGCGCAGCGGCGTTTGCATAGAGTTGTCAGCACTTCGTGAGAAAATAACAGAAATGAGTGTGCGACCTGCAGCGAAAGTATCCGCGGCAAAATCTGGCGTTCATGGGCTATGGCAGCAGACGACCCACGCGACTGCCTTTTCTAACAGGACGACATCGCCTGCAGCGCCTCTCCTGGGCTCGTAACCATATCGGTTGAACCCTGGACGACCGGAAAACCGTGGCCTTATCAGATAAGTCCCAATTTCAGTTAGTAAGAGCTGACGGTAAGGTTCGAGTGAAGCGCAGACCCCACAGGCCGTGGACCCCAGTTGTCGATAAGACACTGTGCAACCTGCTAGTGGCTTTATAATGGTGTGGTCTGTGTTTACATGGAATGGACAAGATCCTCTGGTCCAAATTGAACCGGTCATTGACTGGAAATAGTTACGTTCGGCTATTTGGAGACCATCTGCAGGCATTCATGGACATGATGCTCCCAAACGACGATGAAATTTCTGTCGATGACATTGCGCCATGCTGCCGGGCCCCAATTCTTCGCGACTGGTTTGACGAAGATTTTAAGCGATTCCAGCGAATGCTTACATGAACATTTAGGGGACATAATGGAGAGGTCAGCTCCTGCACAGAATCCTGCACCGACAAGAGTTTCGCATTTATGGATTGTCATAGAGGCAGCATGGCTCAGAATTTCTGCACGGACTTCCAACGACATTTTGAGTCCATGGTACGTTGAGTTGCTGCACTGCGCCGGGCAAAAGGAGATACTGGATGTATCCCACGACTTTTGTCACTTCAGTGAACACTGAGAGTCAAATACCAGTTCCTGCATTAAGCGTCAATCTTGTGTATATCTTCCTCGATTTTGCTACAATTTCCGAGCGTCCCGATTTCTCTGTATACTGAAAAATCATCATCCGCGAAAAGTTTCATGAAATATGTATATAGTTTGTGAAATTGGTGGTTCTACAGTACAACACCCTCTTAAGGTTCGCCTGAAATTACTTTTCGTTTCCGGATATCTCTTCATTAAAAGTGACATGCTGTGTTCTGTTTACTGGAAACTTTTCAGTCCAATCGCGCAGCTGGCCTGGTACTCCGTTTTTGTTTATTGGGCTGCACTGCGTAACAGTATTGATCGCCTTCTGGAAGTCAAGGACCACAGCGTCGACATGACCGCCGGTGTCTTCTGCTCTCTGCTCCTCGAGGAGCCCCAGAGATAGGTCGGTTTCACAAGATCGTTGTTCCCGGAATTTATTAGCATTTCACTGTAAAAGTATGTATGAAGTGTGATATATCTATTACAGGCAAAAGTAAACAAAACAGAGAGAGCATCAAACTAGATTTAAGCGTTCCGTTTATGGCCGCTATTTTTTCATATCTAATGGTCATCCTTTTGGAATGGATAAATGAATTACTATTTTATTGTTGTAATCTGAAAAACCTATACTATCTATTGAAGATGCTATTTGCAGATGACCAGGTAATTACTACTAAGAGTGAGAATGAAGTGCTAATAGCAGTATATCAACAACAAAGAATCCATGTCTCAGTCATCTTGCAAATATCTAACAATAAAGAAAAAGGTGATACAGTTTCATGGGAGAAACTAAATTGGTCCAAAATGGTAATAAACTGTAGAGAGTTGGAGCAAGTAAATAATTTTAAATGGTATGCAGTGCACCACATGAGGAAGAAATTGATTTTAAACGTAAGATACAAAATATACATAAATTTAAAATATACAGAGAACCCACTAGAACAGATGTCACCCTGAGCAACACGAAATGGGGTATTACAGGGCAATTTTCAACAGAATGGAAAAAATCCGTTCGGGCAGCAAAGATAAACTACAAGAACCAGTCAAACTAATAGTCCACAATAATGGTTACAGCTCTCATTCCATCACTAAACTTCACAACAGAACTGAAAACAAATACAGTAACAAAGACCAAATTAAACAGCACTTACTTTTACGCAAACAGCTCCTCAGAATTCTACAAAATATGTCTGTTTAACATTCATTGGTAAACTGTCATATCAGATTGCTAACTTATTCCATGGCAAAAATATCAAAATTAGTTTTTCCACAGAAAATAAAATGATAGACAAAATTGTTCACAACTTAAATTTAAAGGTGAAGTAGGCCGCAGGTCTGGCATTTACAAACTACATTATTCTGTGTGGCTCAAATTTTACATTGGCCTCATTGTTAGGAGTTTCAATGTATGATGCCGTGAACACATGGAAGCTCTCAGGCTCAGCAATCTAAATATGTCAAAGCTACTCACTTAGCCCAAAACGGAAAACAGTGATAAGATTGAAGAAAAGTTGGAGATATTACATTCTGCTTAAAAAGGAGCACAGATGAATTTGTTAACAGAATTAGATATATACAACTACACTCACAACAAAGTCGACTGCATACTGAATGATCAATAATAATTAAAAAACGAAATGTACCTATAAAATTTGATCGAACTTCTATATTCTGAAATAAAAGAAACCATAACTAACTGACAGAGAGAAAAGTCTTCATTGAGCATTACTGGCATCTTTCAAATCTAAATAATTAAATGTCTAACTGTATAAAATTATCTGTACTATGAAGGTGTATCTCCGCAGTAACTCCTGAAGCGTGCCTTATCTGTACATATATCACGTTCTTCGGCACATAAGATCAGCAACCAATGTAAACAAATTTATTGGCTCAAATGGCTCTGAGCACTATGGGACTTAACATCTATGGTCATCAGTCCCCTAGAACTTAGAACTACTTAAACCCAACTAACCTAAGGACATCACACAACACCCAGTAATCACGAGGCAGAGAAAATCCCTGACCCCGTAAATGTATTCAGTTCAGTTCAGTGGTCACCATGGATAGCAAAAGAAAATCAAAGCTCTGTCTTATAATATGTAAAAGAGGGATTTTCATGAAGAAAGTACAATGTATGAAACATATTTAAGTATAAAGCTGTGTAATCACGAAAGCTTTGTTATATTTTAGGTAGAAAATGTAAAATATTTTGTATACTGTATAAACACAAAAACTTTTTTATATTTTAGGACACAAACGTAAAACTTACAAAAAAGTCAACGCTACCAATTGACGATGGGCTCAGGTCTGAAACACGAACGGTACGGTAAAGTCATTTCAAGAAAGCTTGTGGCTGGTTGTAGTATTTCCTACAGTGTAATGTACGAGACAACTGCGGTGGTCTCTAACCAGAATGGATAAAATAATGTAGAAGACAACGTCGAAAGCGAATATAAGAAACAAGAGCAGAATTAGGATTAATACCTCTTTATGAAATGAAATAGAAGAATACCGAAGGATGTGGGAAGAGCACACATCTGTAGGATGAATCACAAACCATCGGAAATATTATAGAAGTACAAACCAAGAGTATGAGGAAGCATTGCTCGTGAAGATCCAACGATTTAAACTAATTTCTGTAAGTAGGCGTAATAGGTAAAGCCTAAAAAGTGAAGATTATGATAATGGAGGATGATGATTAAAGTCATAAGGCAGTATTGACTAGTTCTCTGGAATGAATTCACTCAAGTAACTGAAGTATTTCTTTTTTTTCCCATTCATTGACACGTTTAACGAATCTTCAGTTTATCTGAGCCATTTGGTTTTCTTCCGCTAAAGGCACATTTCTTTGTTCGAATCTCCAACCAAGACAAAACTGCTTCGACGAGGATATTTCATTTTTATTTAATGTTTTGTGACGTTTTCAATAATTCACTTGATATCATCATTTATTTTACTGTGTTACATATTTATTTGCGTAATGCACTCAGAATTGAAACACTTTAATGTTACCAGTGACAGTTAAACACTTCGATTCTGATTTCATGCGAAGCAAATCCGTTAAGAAATGACTAAATATATGCATTCCCACAGAAGCCAACTGGTCTCATTTTGGCCTATGTCCTTAAGTGTGGTGCACGATGCGATGGTCGAAAATTAGTTTCTTGAATTAAATATCTAAAATGCATGAAAAGATCGCCGTATTTCTTCCAAAGATACCTACATAACATTAGTGACCATCTCTGTAACAGACTCGAACCAATTTTGCGGGTCACTTACCAGATTGTCTCATTATGCAAAATTTATCATCGGTATTCATTGCACGTACTGAAATATTGAGATTATTTCCTTCTTACTTCATGGAGTTGTGAGTCAGGGGTATATCTGGGTCGTGTAAATAGTTGTGACGTTCAGCTATGACGCTCAGGATGACTATGGAAATATACGGAGGAGATAAGTTGCCTAGTTCTCCACACAAAGTCGGTGAAGTCCAGACCCGGTATTGGATGGATGTAGGGCACCGGAAGGAATGTGTACTTTCATTCAGTAATGTCGTACGAAATAATATTCTGCGGCAACTTATTGTCA
Organism: Schistocerca nitens; assembly: GCF_023898315.1. NCBI lineage: Eukaryota > Metazoa > Arthropoda > Insecta > Orthoptera > Acrididae > Schistocerca > Schistocerca nitens. The sequence goes on from NC_064621.1 coordinate 509,474,643, forward strand.
CGGAAGGAAGTTTTCGTCGCTCAAAAACATGCTATAAGAATAAGATGTGGTGCTCGTCCATTATCATTGTCTCTTTGAGGCGTTAAGCATTCTGACGATAGCGTCACGTCATATTCTCTCATAAAGTTTGTTGTCAATAACACACAAAAGTTATGAAGGAACAATGATGTACATAATTAAGAGGGTAGTTCGATAAGTTTGGCCAATAAGCAAGAAAAAATTTGTTTTGTAAACAACTCACCTTACTTCTCGACACAGTCTCCTTTGTGGAACATACAGTTGGTCCAGCGATCCCCCCCCCCCCCCCTTTTTCATTCCATAAGAACAAAAAGTTCTTTCAAACTCTGCAGAATACTTAATACTGCAACTACCACTTCCTCATTTGCTGAAAATTTCTTTCCAGAAAAAAAAGGCAGAGTTTCAAGTTAGGAACAGAAAGAAATCAGTTGGAATTAACTCTAGTGAATAGGCTGGTTGACGAAACAATTCAGAGCAAGTACTTTATTGCGTGCCAGCCTTGGTCTCTTTTTAGTCGACGCAAGTTACAAACGAGCCAACAATGAAGCCTCATGGGGTCCAGTGATGGTTCTACCTTTCCCAGGTAATCTTTGAGAATTATTCCTTGGGACTCCCAAAAATCAGTGGTCGTCACCTTATCAGCTGACAAAATGATCTCTGCCTTCTTCTTTGTACTTTCACCAGTCTTTGTCCATTGCTCTGACTGCCGTTTTGACTCTGGTGTGTAGTGATGGATCCTGATTTCATCAACAGTCACAAATCGGCGCAGAAAGTCTTGCAGATTGCGATTAAACACCACCAGACATTGTGTTGAAATGTTGTGCCGGATGCGCGTTTGGTCGATTGTCACCAAACGCGGCACCCACTCGCTCACAGCTTCTCTGGAGACAGTTCTCCGTGCAGGATATTATTGCACTCGTTGAGTTGAAATGCATGTAGTCTCAGCAATTTCACGATTTTTTATGCGGTGGTCTTGCATTAGCAAATCATAGATTTTGTGAATGGTTTCCTTTGAGTTGGACAGCCGGAGCCCACTTCGTCTTTGGTGCTTGTCAGATCACGTTTAAATTTATTAATCCAAAAATAAATGGTCTTCAATGATAGTGCAGAGTCCGCGTAAACTTCATCCAGTTCTGTTTTGATTTGTATGGCCGTCCAACCTTCCAAATGAGAATGTTTAGTAACAGTACGAAACTCGGTTTTCTCCATTTTCAATAGCAATCAACACAGTGACCAATTCAGGTGGCTATCAACAATGGAGTTACGCTGTACATTGTTGAAATTCTTTATACGATCCTTGGAATAATCAAGCTTACCAAGCACGAAGTCGCAAAAAATTGTTTCATTCTCTCATGGAAATTCACCAGTCTTGTCGAACCACCCTCATACAATACCAGAAAAAGTGGCAGTCAGTATTCCACAATTAGATAGACATTAGCCGGAAAAGTGGTGCAAAATATTGCAACTGGAATTTTTTACCGCTTACCAAATGATATAAAATGTCTGGCAGACACTAAAGGCAAATTTGAAAAAAAACTGCGAAAGCTTATCATTTGTAACTGCTTCCATTCCGTGAACGAAGGAATACGTAAAAGATGGTGTTTTTGCCGTGCTAACTCACACATTTAAAAATAAAACATTAAACCACTTCCAAAGTGTCAACATGTAGCCATATTTACATGAATGTATAATATGAGCCGGCAGCGGTGGTCTCGCGGTTCTAGGCGCTCAGTCCGGAGCCGCGCGACTGCTACGGTCGCAGGTTCGAATCCTGCCTCGGGCATATGGATGTGTGTTATGTCCTTAGGTTAGTTAGGTTTAAGTAGTTCTAAGTTCTAGGGGACTGATGACCACAGATGTTAAGTCCCATAGTGCTCAGAGCCATTTGAACCATTTTTTTGTATAATATGAATATAAAATTATTCCTTCTACACCATTTCAGTTCATCGTCCAAATGATCGATGGAACATGAAACTATGATCAGAGAAACGAAGGTTCTTTCTGTTTAGGTCAATTACATAACCTGCTGCTGCTGAAACACGGAAAGCACAGTGGATGACAATACTGCGGACAAACGCACACAACAGCATTTTGTGAGGTAAGATTAGTGTCCACATCCATAAGTTTATTTTCGGAAGAACACATTAGCCCAAAGTACCTCTTCGCGTTCCTCAGACACTTCTGTTGGCGGGTGGGCGTACTGCGCACCGAGGGTCGGGTTTCCGAGTTTGCGTCACATGGCGGCCGCTGAATACTCAATTCTTCATATAAGTACCTCGCCGAGAATAGTCCTGGCAGCAGATGCAAGCAACAAGCGTGCGCCCACTGCAGGCCGCACGCTGCTAACGGCCTGTAATAAGCGCTCACCCCCACACAAAGTAATAAATATTTCAGGCATTTACTTCTTCACGTTAATACGCCGACTTCGGGCGTGTCCGGCATTTGTTCAGTCTCTGTACAGTCGTTATCTCCCACCCTCCGTCTGCCTAAAGCCAAAATAATAGCCAGCCAACTGCACCACTTGCAATATTTTTTACTCCTGCCTCTATTTTTGAATTTCCACGTAACAAATTACAGTCAAGCCCATTTTTTAAATATCCTGTTTATCACTTTTCACGAATTTTCATCATCATCAGCCATTTCATATCTACGTCTAAATAAAGACCTCCAGATTCATCCATGTACACTGCTTGACAATTGCTAAGGACCAAAGACATTGTTGAACAGGAATAATCACAGGCAGTGATGGACTTGAAATACAGTACATACGTTATAGAGGTGGGCTGTTATAATTAGAACGAAAAATGGTACAGATTTCTCTAGTTGGGAAAGCAGGATAACAGATATAAATAACGTTCGTTTTTGACACAGGTGAGACCCTTAACGTAAAGGTCGATATCGCACTCTCAGTAAGGAACATGTCCTCCTCAGGCACTAATGCAAATTTTGCACCTGTTTCCATGTTGGCTACCAAACTGATGAGAACAAGGGCGCCCAACTATAGGTTGTGGGCGGGGGGAAGGGGCAGACCTGAAGGTGTGAAGTATTTTTAATATTTTGGAAAACAAATGTCGACTTGTAAGTAGCCATAAAAAAGTTCTAGTTTGCAACCTGCTAAAAACCTATGTTTTACTGACTTTTAAATCATTTTGTTGAAACGAAGACATCTGACTACACTATACTTTTTCCTTTGTGTGAGAGCTTTGGGGGCGAGATATTGTCCCACTCCTCACTCAAGACGGTTTTCAGTTTTAGCATGGTTCGGGGAAGGGGTGTTTGTTGAGAAGAACGTCTACCAAGAGCATGCTCTATGGTTTAGGTCCGATGAGTAAGCAGGCCATTCCATACATACAATATCTTCACTTTCCAATACGTCGTACACCTCAGTAGCCCTGAGTGAACTGTCGATCACAAACAGATAGCCGGTCGAAGTGGCCGAGCGGTTCTAGCTGCTACAGTCTGGAACCGCGCGACCGCTACGGTCGCAGGTTCGCATCCTGCCTCGGGCATGGATGTGTGTGATTTCCTTAGGTTAGTTAGGTTTAAGTAGTTCTGAGTTCTAGGGGACTGATGACCTCAGAAGTTAAGTCTCATAGTGCTCAGAGCCATTTGAACCATTTTTGAACAAACAGAAAGCCGGGACCTACTGCACTCAAAACCAGATGGAGATGATCTACAATAACCTCTCTGTAATACCATAGTGCTGTTACGATATGTCATTTACAGATACGCTACGGTGTTCGGCCACTGTACATGATTCCTACCCACATCGTAAGGCCTAGACCGTTCGATGATGATCAAGGGCGCATCTGTGGAGTGTAACGTTTCCCCACCCTCTCCACATTAACTGGTTGCCAAATCACTTACTATAATGAAGCGAAATTCGTCAGAGAACATCACTCTGGACCACTGTTGCCGACGCCAAGCAACATGCCCCCTTACACCAACGAACTCTTTTTCGACGATGGCGTGGTTGAACTGGGATGTATTTAACAGGATTCCGAGCGTACAAATCAGCCTGATTTAATCGACACGAAGCAGTTCCGGCAGCGACACGTGTACGAGTAGCGGTTGCAATGTTTGCCGCTCTCTAGGAGTGAGATGTCGTTCGCTTTTCGCCATTAGGGCTACGTATCGATCCTCATGGGATGTGATGGTCCATCTACAATCACCGACACTCTTGCCCACAGCATTTTGACCCCCAGCGGCCTTATTTTTAATGGCGAGATATCACATTTGTACTGTGGCCGCAGTAGTGACCCCTCTGACCGGCTTCGAGGCGACCGACGGCTTGTCCACGACCGTACGCACCCAAATGCTGTCTTGCAAACATGTTGCCTTACCACAAGGAATGTCACACTAGTCGGTTCCATAACGACTTTCGTCAAACGCCGCACCGCGTGAACTGTTGAATGCTTACAGAGCGTTCGTGCACAGGCTTTGCTGCAGATAACACGTCCTACCTTCTACATTTCCTGTTATTATCATTGGTCGGGTGTTCTGTACCGATTGCCGGTTGTTCTGTAGCAACTGGCAGTTGTTCCTTAGCAAGTGTCAGTTGTTCGTTAGCAATTGCCAAGCAGTGCATTACAGTCTTCAGCGCCGGCCGCTGTGACCGAGCGGCTCTAGGCGCTTCATCCCGGAACCACGCTGCTGCTACGGTCGCAGGTTCGAATCCTGCCTCGGTCATGGATGTGTGTGATGTCCTTAGGTTAGTTAGGTTTAAGTAGTTCTAAGTCTAGGGGACTGATGACCTCAGATGTTAAGTCCCTTAGTGCTTAGAGTCATTTTGAACAGTCTTCAGCTATAAGCTTACAAAAATATATGGTGATCTTGATTTACGGCAACAAAATTTCTGAGGTTGTTCAGAGATGTTTCCCGAGAGTTCTGGCGAAAGAGACCCTTAATGCCCTGCAACGGCTTGCTACAGAGTAATTACATTTCGTTTGATAAGTCACCATGTCATAAGTCCGTGGTGACAAATAACCATTATTTTATCTTTGTATCTATACTGCACCGAATATATCTATGCAACACGTAAGTATCGACGGCATGCGCTGTGTGTCTTGTTAACAAACCAACTTGTTCCATTCAGTCACGTTACTGTCTGACAACAATAATGTTCGCCCGCATCTCGTGGTCGTGCGGTAGCGTTCTCGCTTCCCACGCCCGGGTTCCCGGGTTCGATTCCCGGCGGGGTCAGGGATTTTCTCTGCCTCGTGATGGCTGGGTGTTGTGTGCTGTCCTTAGGTTAGTTAGGTTTAAGTAGTTCTAAGTTCTAGGGGACTGATGACCATAGATGTTAAGTCCCATAGTGCTCAGAGCCATTTGAACAATAATGTTCATACACGGCCTCAATAAGTTTCGGTATTTCAAAAAAAAAATCATAATTTGGAGACTATTAGAGATAGAGCATCGTGATTTGTTATAAAACGTTTAGCAGCTCTCAATGTTTTTTTTTCTGTTGTCCCATCATTTCAGTTTGTGTTCCACCCGGCCCTCAAGGCGATATGAAAGTTCTGCCCATGTACGAAACGAATCAGCATTGGAATGTCAACCGTTTCGTTTCATTGATTCATGCACGAAGAGTAACAATGTCAGTGACTGATGTGTTCACGCGATACTTGACGTAACACTACAAAAAGAAGTCTGCATGACATCGGGAGAGTGCGGGGATCATGCGATGGGACCATTACGACCTGTCCAACCTTGAGGAAGTGTGTCATTTGCAGTGAATGATAGGAAATCAAACTGCAGTGTGGGTGCATCATCGTGTTGCAAGATGATGAAGGGTTGCAGCTCTTCGATTTGCAATATCAGCAACTGTTCGAGGGTGTGCTGCGTTTCCTCACGTGTGTTTACGGCAACTTGGCTGTAACACCGCGAGTAGGGCACACTGTATGACGGATCTGTCAGTGTGATGTGGTCTAAATTACCTTTGACTGTTCTTCTTTCAATACGGTTGCTTTTAATTTTGCTCTCGTGTTGTGGCTGCTCCGTACCACGGCAGTGTGCGAACTTAGTCTTCTTGACTTCGTATCCAGGCAGCGTGATGCTGTAAGAGTGTGTCCCACTGCTTCCAAGTACTGAATGACAAATACGTCTTCAACGATAATCTCTTGTATCGTTCCAACTATTTACGTCAGTTTTGAAGACAGATTCAATTGTCAATAGCTCATAACTCCAAATACATCATTCAATATATCAGACCACACCGAATTCAACCCAAGATCTAAGATTAATCTTCATTTTTGCCTTTAGCGTTTACATTTTAGTATGTCCGTTTTCTCTGAGATGCTCATGACACCTTCAAGAGGCGTCACCAAGGCATAAATGTCCACGTCCAGAAAGTGCTACGGCTCTCACCACGTCGCGACTTAGCCCAGCTGTGTTACGGCACCGCCTACGCACCATCTACACAAATCACAAATCGGGGTGATCACAGTGGACTGTTCCTACTACATAAAATGTTTATTGGAGAAACAGCCATCTTTCGCCAGCTAGACCGTCCTCAGTGGAAAATAGGTAATTTACACGAATAACACATGTTAAACTGCAAATGTCCAGGTAAATATTTCCCGTTGTGGTTTTCTCTGTGAAGAAAAATGGTCCTATCACCCTGTCGTTCATTAGGCTACATCAAACATTAAGCTTCGGGCTATCACGGATGCGTTCGCGTGAGCTGTATGGATTTTCGGAGCCCCAAATCCTAATGTAATGACGATTCACAAGTCCGTAATGTGAAATGTTCCTTCATCTGAAAATGGGCACGTCCTCAAATGGTCATTGTCAGCATATGTGGAGACCAAAATGGAACACGTGATACGTACGTCAGAGGACGACCGTATTGGTGCGATATCTGGACCATTTGCGCTTTGCACACAATATGTTGTAACCTCTTCTGCAATACTTTATGGACAGTTGATCTTGCTTCCTACGGTCTGCATTGAGATGCAGCATGCACCCTGTCAACACGCACTTGAGACAGAGGGGAAGTCCAATTCGAGAAAGGCCTGTGACACTACCTGTTTCTTTAAACCTTTGGAAGTATCTCATTATGCGTATTTTTCCCGGTGGTGCTCTTCCATTATGGCGTTGATAGTTCCGCCGTACCATAGTCACAGTGTTGGATGCTACATACCAGATGCGCCTTTTCCTGATCTGCTGCCCTTTTGATGAAAAAAACGTTGAGAGCTGCTAAATGTCTTACAGCAAACCACTATTCTCTGTCTCCAACAGTTTCCACGTTATGATTTCTTGAAATGATAGCGGTACTTTATGGACAGCCTGTATTACTCCTCGCCCTGAAGCTAGCGTTCATTACAGTTTCGGGTTTGTTTTTCCGGTAGTGTTGGATTTACGTTAGCAGCGATACACATCAGCACGGATAAGTTTACTGACGAAGAGCTGGCCGATGTGCACCTCGTGTATGGATTCACCAAATGCAATGGAAGAGCGATTACGCCGAGACGTTGCCGCGACGGCGGCAAATACACCAGAGTAGTTTTGCACCTGTATGTAGAAGCCTACGACCAAACAGATCCTTTCGTGATATGACGATCGCGTATTACAGACTTTCTCGCCGTTTTGGGTTTGTTTTCACAGCAAAAACGACATCTGTGGTAACAAACCGAATAAATAATAACCGCTAGAGCGCGCAAGCGCTCTAACAAATATATATGAAAAGGACGCACGCGAAATAGCTGTTTGGGATGTCTTGGTGCTGTTTGAGCTAGGAACATGGGATGAAAAGATTTTGGGTTATCCCGGACCATTGGCCATTTGTATAGCCATCCGATCTTCTGTCTTACAGTAGTTGTGTTACAGCATGTTAGGCAAGGTTTCAACGACGAACCGGAGCTGGCATTAAGGCAAATTGTGCAAATAGATTAATTCCTTTTGCAAACAATTTTAATTCGGCTGAAATTAATGCTCAGCTAATGGCACGATTTGTCACCCTCGTTCGGAATTACGTGCAAGAAACAGTCATCCTCAAATAACTCCGGGCTGGAGCGAGACTGATGGCTTAAAATTGGTCCACAAGTCCATCGGAACTTGGTCTGAGATAAGTTTTAACAGTCCGAAAAAATCTTGCTTAGTTTGGATTTTATGAGCAGAAAACACGTTAAATTGCAGCTCCCCTTTCCCCGGTTGGATAACTGGTGTAGGTAAGGCAGAAATAGCGTCCAAAGAAAGACTTGCACCGGGCCATCGCGCCACACGAAAATATTATTATTATTATTGTTATTATTATTATGTATCTTGAGTCGCTTTGAAATGTAGGGCAGTCTTCAGTAGAAGTTACTTGGCCTGCCATAACAATTATTTTTTGAAGTCTTCTGGTACATTACTTCACTCTAATTGTAGTTGATTTTCAAGCCTGTATACAGACTCGTGCTACTAAGATCCTCAGTTCGTTGCTAAAGTTTATTTGAGCTTGGGGAAAATAAATATTATTTTATCATTTTCCTAAGTATCTGAAAACTACCTGGGGGATGCTGAAAATTTTTCCTAGTGTTGAAGACATTTTCTGGACATTTATTTCAATTCAGAGTTTCTCACTCTCCTGATGAAGTCTAACGGAAACTGTGGCACTGACGTACTTGTTCTTCAGTATACTAGCTTAGGTTGAAACAAGAGCTATTAATACAGAGCAATTAGTACGGTTTCGGTTGAAACGTTTTCACAAAATGAAAAACTCCGAGAAGCAGTTGTCAGTGATACTCATTTCTCCATTCCATGGTTCCGTTCAAGGTTCTCAATTGGCCTACCGTGCCATATACGCTTCAAAAAACCAGCTTGTTCCGCCGCGTCTTTCAAATCCAAAGTTTTTTATATGGTGTTAGTGAAAATTTTAGCGGATATTTTGAAGAGTACAGATACGGGGCTGATGTCTTCATAGTTTTTCGTCTTATCTGATTCCAATTACATTTTATTCTGTGTTGTCAATACATTCTCTATACACTACGAAAATGACTATAAATGTCTTTTCGCTTCAGTCTGAAGGAAAAGTAAGTGATGTTGTCAGGTTGAGTGGGAGATCACTGACTAACATAATATTCAGATTTGGTTGAAATGCAAAAGGAAAAGTCCTCTCAGTGATCAGGTAGGACGGTGTTTTCGATGTTGACGGACCACCAACGCTTACGGAATCGAACACGAGTGTTTGACACCTTTCTGACCTCTCATCTAAGAAGGCGGCCTCGGGTCAAGTAACGTTTCACAAAACGCTGGTTTTAGAACTCATCGCAAGATCTAGTTACTAGAGTTTTGGAAGAGTTAACGTAGATTGCGTAGACGTTAAGAGCGAGCTGTTACCTGGCCGGGGCGGATTTAAACCCTGTTCCACCCTATTTGGTTTTAATTTTCTGAGGTTTTTCCGAGTTACTTCAAGGACACTACGGGATTATTCCTTTTGAAAGACCAACTACTATCCTTTCGCTACACTGATCCTACATAATGCTCAGGGACTGTCGAATAGTCTGCAGGAATTCCGTTCATATGGATTCATTTATCGACGTGTTACTTAGCTGCAAAGAGTATGTGATGAATGTGTGCTTAATTTATAAGTATTTCCAGTAGCAGCTAGTGCATGTGATGAATGCGTACTTCTTTTTTTAATATCCTCGGTGGCAGCAGTTCTGAAATGCTTCATTAAGTTTGCTGTTTTCGTGTGACAACGCAGCTGATTTTATGCCTCTTTCCAATTACCAGAGCACGTCATTTCACTAACAGACCATCGACCTTGACGCAAAGAAACAATAGCCGAACATAATACTAGGGAAAGAAAGTAAATAATCCACAATGAAAATATTTACGCACTTCTGCTGAGAATTACACGAGCCAGTCACATTATTATGACCGCCGCCTGTGGTCGATGTCAACGAGCAACAACCACTCACAGATGGCAGCTGCCAGCACTAGCAGTGGAGGGTATATAAATCGTATCGGGGGGACGCGGAAAACTGTGCAGCCGTTATCAAATGGTTCAAATGCCTCTGAGCACTATGGGACTTAACATCTGAGGTCATCAGCCCCTAGAACTTAGAACTACTTGAACCTAACTAACCTAAGGACATCACACACATACATGCCCGAGGCAGGATTCGAACCTGCGACCGTAGCGGTCCCGCGGTTCCAGACTGAAGCGCCTAGAACCGCTCGGCCACATGGGCCGGCCAGCCGTTATCGTTATGCGGAAACTGAGCGATTTATTTGACGTCCGAGGCTTTCGAGCCAAGGTTGGAAGCATTTCCGAAACGGTAAAGATTGTAAACTGTTGGCCAGCCACCGTGATTAAAGTATACTGTGTACGGAAAAATGGCGCTATCCAAAACAGGCGCCGAGGCAACTGTTGTGCACAATTGGCCATAGATGAAAGGGATGAAGGATTGCTTCGGAGATTTTTACGGGCGACTACACGTGCAACTGTTTGAGCAACTGACCTTCCAGATGAACCAAGGGCCTACCAACAGTAACTCCTCAACGACCGTTCAGCCAATACTACTGCATATGGCTCTCCGCAGCTGGCATGTGGTTAATGCATCCATGCTGTCTGCAGTTCATCGGCAACGAGGACTGTAATTTGTACGCCGATGCCACAACTGGTGACAGGACGCCTTTTCAGGTGAGTCATGTTTTATGTTTTAAGGCCGGAGTATCATGCGTTATGGTGTTGGAAATGTTTACCTGGATGATCTCATTCTGGAAAGCACGATGCCTAAACAAAAGCATGCATCTATCCTTGAGGAACATGTCCACCCCTACATGCAGTTTGTTTTCCCTCGGCACAGTGGCATCTACCAGAAGGACAGTGCAACGTGTCACACAGTTCTTTGTGTACGTGAGTGGTTCGAAGAGCACCAGATTGAGTTTACCGTCCCCTCCTGGCCACCAGACTCCTCGAATTTAAATCCAGTCTGGAATCCTTGAGGCCACCTCAATCGGGCTATGGATGCCATGTCTCTTCAACCGAGAAACGTAGCGCAGCTGGCCAAGGCACTCAAGTCAGTATGTACTTAAATGGATATGGTGTCTGTTCTTTCGGACACGTCCGAAAGAACAGATACCATATCCATATATATCAACTCCCGTCAGCAGCTGGAGGTATTAATATATAATTCTAATTTCGAAGTCAGTATGGGTTCACATCCCTGACGGTAGCTTCCAGAATCTCATTAACTGTCTTCCTGTACGTGTCGCGCTGCAGAAGGTGGTCATTCAGGCTTTTGACCTGTGGTCACATTAATGTGATGGGCAGAGAATCTGACTAAGACAAAACATGGAATTAAGTGGTACTCTTTATCATTTTGTAAGTATTATGATATCTGCTCCATAACTATTGATAAACAACCTCTAAAATGCTCGAGATGGACGTGTACATGTGTCAAATAATATCAAATAGTGGGGTTTAAATTTGCTACGTATCGTAACATATGTAGCATTCGGATGTATAGGGGCCGAACTGCAAATTCGGGGGTTATGCACTTATGAGTCTAACATTGATAGTACTAGACGCATGGAACAAATCAAGTTGCAGCGTTGTTCGTATTGCAACTTAAGCTGTTTGGATCTTCTGTAAGTGGCTACAGAGACGTAAAGGCAAGAGCATACACCCCGCAATAGTATCACGAGTAACACACCACAGTGATATTTTTATGAAGCATCTGGTAGATGACTGACTTTTTACGATTTCTTTATACGTAGATGAGCAAAAAATATTATAGCAAATGTGAGAGTTCACACCGTCAGCTGCAAATAATGTAGGCGAATAATTTGCTTCTCAGACAAATGGAATCGTAGGGCCCCGAAAACTGCTGCTGTTTCAAAAAATGGTGATGAGGTGCTGGCGAAAAAATGTTTCGACGTGCTTGGTACGTAACACTCCTCTGTGATCAGAAAGTAATCTCAACGAAAGACTTACGCGACCTTCATTAAGAAATGATTCCACAACCCTCTCTGACTTAATCTAAGAAATTAACCGCTATACTATATCAGCATAGGCAGAGGGGATTTGAATAGGTGCCTTACTAATCAGGGGAGTAGAATAAAATGGAAATCTGATAATGTGAAAGAAGGAAGCGAAGAATTAACTGAAAAATATTGTGGACACAGAAATCGATATGGAGTGTTGAAGATCGTGGAATTTATCTCCTAATGGAAAAAACGTCTTCCACTTTTCAGGCTTCGCAGTACTTTTGTTTCATTCAACCACGTGACTGAGCGAAGAACATTTGAAAAACCTCATCGCACTGTTCAGAAGACATTTGACGAATTTCTGCAAAAGATACTCCGTCATGTATCGCACATTAATGTAGAGAGCGCTACATACGACTTCAGTTTTAAGAAAATGAGCAAGTTTCTCATTATTAGTACCCAATGGCGTCTTACATTATACGCCCACGATATCATAAGGCATGTTTCCAATTCGCTAATATGGTTGTCACTGAGACATTAAGTAGCACAGAGTTATGGAATACGCGCTCCAGATGTTCAGAAGGAGATTGCATGATTGACAGGGTCAGAGAAAATCATTTTCATAGTTCACAGGTTTACACGGACGATTAAAAAAACTAAACCCATTTTTCCTTTTTTAATACTAGCTACTTTTGTTTCATAACAAATTATGCAAATGAGTCGAACGTCAAGCGTAATATTATTTTGCCCAGTATTACTTGCAGATATATTGGCGATGTATTCGGTTACTGTCATATTTATGTGGAGCTGTGATATATGCAAAAGCTGACAATGATTACCTCCTCTCCCGCCCTTCCCTTCTTTAATTAACACCAAAATCACCGTCATTTTAACGTCGGCAATAGTTAACAGGAAAAGGTTAGAGTGATTAAACTACCTTTCTGGTTCTAAAATACCTCTCAAAACCAGTTGCCAGTACCTCATTTTCTCTTATTTAGACTAATAAAAAATCTGCTTTGATTCAGTGAGATACGCATGATTCTATATTGCTGCCTCATCAGTGCCTGAGGCAATTCTAGCATACCGTATTTGCTCCAGCAACGCGGAACTTTTGTGAAATATGTCAGACGCAAGAGAAATTCTGCCATTAAGCGATCCCGACAGCATCAATTTGTTCGCTACTGGAAATCAATAATTATAATTTTTTCAATAAAAGAAAAAATGATAGAAGTACTTCAAACCTGAACGGATCTAGCTGTAACAACATTAGCAGTAAACTTGTCTTCTAGACATCGTCTACCGTCCTATCAGTTAATGGGAACTAAATATCTCCAAGTATAAGATTTATTTCACACTACTGAGTTTCTACTAGCAGTCAATTTATTTTAATATGCGCTTAATCCAATCATCTTCTGAAAGTCGGAGCTATAAACAGTTAAGATTTCACATTCCAGTTCACCAAGGTCAAACATATTCCTTACCGCAAATAAACTTTCTCCGACATGACATAATGCTCTGAAGACTCGCGTACGCTGAAATAGCGACGCATGTTTTTACAGTAAGTTCTGTAGTCGAAATTCTATCAGGCTACATCTACATCTCCATGAGCACTCTGGAATTCACACTGAAGTGCCTGGCAGAGGGTTCTTCGAACCACCTTCAGACTATGTCTCAACCGTTCCACTCCCTAACAGCGCGTGGGAAAAACGAACACTTAAATCTTCCTGTACGCACTCTGGTTTCTCTTATTTTATTATCATAATCATTTCTTCCTTTGTTGGCTGGCGACAATTAAATATTTTTGCATTCAGTGAAGAAAGTTGGTGATTGAAATTTCGCCGCAGCGAAACACGCCTTTCTTTTAATGATTGCCATCCCAACTCGCTTAACAGGTCCGTGACACTCTGTCCCCTGTTTCTGATAATAGGAAACGAGGTGCTATTTTTTCATCTTTTTCGATGTACTACGTCAATACTCTCTAGTAAGGGTCCCTTATAGCATAGCAGTACTCTAGCAGAGGACGAACAAGCATAGCATAAGCAGTCTCTTTAGTTGACCTGTTGCCTCTTCTAGGCGTTGTGCAGATAAAAGGTAACCTTTGGTTTGCCTTCCCCACAACACTGTCTACGTGATCTTTCTAATTTAAGTTGTTGGCAGTGTCATGTAATCGAAATTCAATGGATTTAATGTGGATGACCTCACACTTTTCCTTATTGACATAGAACTGCCACTTTTCACACCAATCAGATTCGTGTCTAAGTTGTTTTGCAATTGGTTTTGTTCATCTGATGACTTTATTAGACGGTAAATAACAGCATCACCTACAAAAAAAATCTAAGAGGGCTGCTAAAATTGTCTTTTAAATCGTTTATGTAGATTAGAAACAGCAAAGGTCGTATAACTCTTCCTTGAGAAACGCCGGACATCACACCTGTTTCACTCGATGATCTTCCGTCGAATACTATGTACCACAACCTCTCTGAGTAGAAATCTCGGACTCAGTCGCACAGCTGAATCGATATCCCGTAGGCGCATAATTTGGTTAGAAGTTTCTTGTGAGAACGGTGTCAAAAGCCTTCTGTAAATCTAGAAATATGGAATCAATTGCCCGCATCTCGTGGTCGTGCGGTAGCGTTCTCGCTTCCCACGCCCGGGTTCCCGGGTTCGATTCCCGGCGGGGTCAGGGATTTTCTCTGCCTCGTGATGGCTGGGTGTTGTGTGCTGTCCTTAGGTTAGTTAGGTTTAAGTAGTTCTAAGTTCTAGGGGACTGATGACCATAGATGTTAAGTCCCATAGTGCTCAGAGCCTGCCATGGAATCAATTATACACCCCCTGTCGATAGCATTTATTGCTTCGTGCGAATAATGAGCTTGTTTTGTTTCACAAATCCGTGCTAACTGAGTTACTAGACAGTTACCTTCGATGTAATTCATAAAGTTCGAACACAGTGTACGTCACAAAATTCTACTGCAAATCGACGTTAGTCCAGAGTGGTTATCTTCTCCTTTTCATTTCAGATCCCATATTAACACTGCTTTTGAAAATGTGAAAACAAAATTCATTTTATGGTCACATAATGCGCAATGTGTTTATTGCGCAAAGAACAAAAGGATTCTGGAACGAAATAGAAAGCGCTAGCGGAGTGAAGGGAAAAATATTCACACGATTCTTCGCAAAGTGCCCCGAAAATTTTAATGCTTTAAATTGGTAATCATTTTATCTAACGTAGGCAACTGTCAAATACCTATGAAATTCATATAAAAATTACCTCCGACACAAAGAAACGCCCTTGCGCCTGGGTTCATGTATTCATCATCCAAAAAATTATTACTGAGATTATGAAATCAAATTTAAGTGGTTAAAAGCCCTTTTGAAGCATATTATTTTAAAAAAATGCGTCACACATGACGGGAATTGCTTCAACGAAGGGGAGACACGAGTAAGGAAATGTAGGTTCTTGAAGGAACTCAGAAACGGGTCGCTACTTCTGAAGTCTAATAAGTGAATGGTAATGCTGAGGCGTTTATTCCTTCATCGGTGTCTGATGCCGTAGTGGAGCGTGCATCTCAAGGGCGGAATGTAAGTTCTTTTAGCGATGTGCAGTGCGCGATTCAAATTATTAGACATATTGCTCGACTGATTAGCAAGAAGACGTTTGTCTGCCGATCCGGATCATTTCCCGCAGCTGCTACCCCTGCGAAACAGTCTAGATAACGACTACTAGTCTCGCTTGGATCTGCGAAACAATCTTAAAACAGCCATCGCTTCTTTGTCAGTGAAGTAAGCCCTGAAGCAATCTAACTGCTGTTAGAAAGATGCGAAGGTCCAGCCTATAGACGGAAACATGTAACGGTTAACAGTATAAAACTCGACAACAATTCAAAGCCACGTAGGTTAAGAGTCAAACCAAAGCAGCTCTAGCTCGCAGGAAACAAAAACAGCTTACTAGCTCTAATTAAACCTCCTCAGGTAAGTGTTTTCAGTCAATCTCTTCAGCTATCTAACGGCTTCACGATATAATACGAGGGATGACGCTGGCGGGAGGACGATAGCGTCGTCTGTTAACATAGGAAATTAAGCTGACCCTAGTGCGCTCGCTTACGTTTCAGGAGCGAACTTCCTGATTTTGTGCCATCTTACTCTTTAGGCCATCTGTCGTGTCAGACGTAATTTAGTGTCAAATCGTTTCACCAAATCATTCTCAAACCAAGTAGTTACTTTTCTGAACCCCCCAACTCAACTGGCCAGAGCAATATATGCTATATAGCGATATTACACTGATCAGTCGCATTAACGTGACCTACTGTCAAGAACCTGAATAGCCACCATTTGCACAGCGAGACGTGTAGCAAGAGAGTCAGTGAGGTTATGGAAGTTGCCGACAGGGATGTGGAGACATGCAGACTCCAGTGGCGTGGCAATCTGCGCTAGGTTTCTCGGTTGAGAATCCACGGCGCGAGCAGCCCGATCGAGATGTTCCCACAGATTATCGACTGGGTTTAAAAACGGGAAGTTTGGTGGCCATGGGAGTACGGTAGACTCATCCTGGTGCTCTTTGAACCATATACGTACCTTGTCACGATTCGCGCGGCTCCCCCCGTCGGAGGTTCGAGTCCTCCCTCGGGCATGGGTGTATGTGTTGTCCTTAGCGTAAGTTAGTTTAAGTTAGATTAAGTAGTGCGTAAGCCTAGGGACCGATGACTTCAGCAGTTTGGCCTCATAGTCCTTACCACAAATTTCCAATTTTTTTTCTCCATATACGTACACTGCGAGTTGTGTGACATGTTGCTTTGTCCTGCTGGTAGAAACCATGGTTCCGAAGAAAAACGTATTGCATGTAGGGGTAGTCATAGTCCCCATGGATATATATATATATATATATATATATATATATATATATATATATATATATATATACTTGTGTGGATCCACTGTATCGCCGGCCGAAGTGGCCGTGCGGTTAAAGGCGCTGCAGTCTGGAACCGCAAGACCGCTACGGTCGCAGGTTCGAATCCTGCCTCGGGCGTGGATGTTTGTGATGTCCTTAGGTTAGTTAGGTTTAACTAGTTCTAAGTTCTAGGGGACTGATGACCTCAGCAGTTGCGTCCCATAGTGCTCAGAGCCATTTGCACCATCCACTGTATCTGTCAGAATGACACAGACAATAACACTCCCTCCTCCGGCCTGGACCCCATTGTTTTCGCACTTTCACGCCATACACAAAATGGTTCAAATGGCTCTAAGCACTATGGGACTTGATGAGGTCATCAGTCACCTCGACTTAGAACTACTTAAACCTAGCTAACCTAAGGACATCACACACATGCCCGAGGCAGGATTCGAACTTGCGACCGTAGCAGCAGCGCGGTTCCGGACTGAGCGCCTAGAACCGCTCGGCCACAAGGGCCGGCTCACGTCGTCACACCAAGGGTCGTCTGTCCAATGGAGCATAAAACGTCATTCGTCTTAATAGGCCACATGTCACCCCTCAACGGACGTACAGTTGCGGTATTGGTGTACACATTCCAGTCTTCGTCGCTGACGAGCAGGAGCCAGCGTGGGCGGGTGAACCAGGCGCCGGCTGCCGAGGCCCATGCGCATCAACATTGACTGGACGGTCGCTGAGGAGACGCTGTTGGCAGCCCCTTGGTTCATCTTGTCGCCCCTGTCACCTATGGCCCGTGGTGCATCACATTTGTCATGGTGCCGGTTTTCAATATCGTCAGTTTGCTATGCACGAGAACAGTTCACAAACTTAGCCGCGTTGGAAACGCTTCCACCCTTGGCCATAAAGCCAAAGACCATGGCCTTTTGCACGTCAGATAAATGCGCTGTTTCCGAAATACGACCACGAATGCAATATTGCCCGCGTCATCCTGACTGGCGTCATATATCCTCCACTGCTAGTGTTGCCACGTGCCGTCTGTGTGTGGCTACTGCACACTGACGTCGGAAATAGGCGGTGGTCTTATTAACGTAACTGGAGCGTCTAATTTGGAACAATTAGGTAATTTTAATTTTCTCGCATATTTTTCATACCCTGCAGTGCAACATTCACAAAGATTCCTGCAACAGAATATGTCAGTATAGTAGAAAATTTACACCTACTAATTTATTGCGCGACTGATAAAATGTTAATAAACCTGCTTGTCTCACCTTATTTCTAAGTTGTTTTCCAATTAACAAGAAGAGTAAACGACAGTACGTATACGGGTGTCTTTACCTACGCCAATCCGTTCACAGTGTATCAGTGCTAGTCTAGTAATATGGCCACAAACAGTACCCGAGACAGGACGGAGTTCCATGTACGAGTAAATGACGTCTGAGCAATACGAGTTTAAATGTGCTGCAAACAGGAAGAACCACGATCTTTGGAAACGCGGGCATCGAACACATTAGGAATTTTTGGCCTGATGTAGAAGCAATCTTAGTACCGTTCAGTTCCAAAGATAATTATGGTTATAATGTTTGTCAATTACTTGTAACGAACTAAGAATTATGTATGTCTAAACGCACGGCAAACAACCCTGATCATCTCTGAAAGTCTGATATAATTCTGACAAGGCCGGAATAATACACACTGATGATCAAAAACTAATACTGGATGTGCGTCCTTCAAGTTCTAAGTGATGATCTATGATGGAAGTAGCCGTAACGCCGTTATAAATAAAGATATATTTAGATCCTTTAAGATATATTCACAAAATATACATCATGATCGCACACTCGTTCTGGAAATTTAATTAATTAATTAAACGAATTAAGTTAATTTCGCCAACTTGAAAAATGGCAAAGATTTTTACAATCTCATTTTACGAAATTCTATGCGTCATGCTGTTTATTTAAACTGACGTTTCCTAGATAATTTCTGATGTGAGCCCAACAATATTTCGTAGAATGAGAAACACCTACGTCGAAAAGTGTGTAAATATTTCGAATCCATCGATATTAATCCAGTTTTCTTTTTCTAGGACGGTTACTCATTTTGTTATTTTCTTTAATCTCTACTCAAAAACGCCGGTCGCATTGATTGTTAATATAGCAGCTGTTGACTTATGATAATCTGTTTAATTTAAACAACGTTTCCAGCTCATTTGACACTTTAACTTCTCCATTAATAAGATTGAGGCAGTCGAGTAACAGCAACAAAAACGCCTGAACAGAAGTACAGGGTGGGGAAAACACCAGTGGACGGGAGAACAGAGTTACAGGTAAGAAGAAGCAGCAGATAAAAAGAAGTATAGTATAACCTGACAAAAGCAGATGTTGAAACTGACCACTTTTGGGCCCTGGTCAACAAGTTGCTGAAGGCAGATCGAAGCTGGACGAGTGGAATTGCTGCAGTCTCATCTGAAATGTTCTGCTGCAGTTCTTGAAAACTAAGAGGGTTGTTGGGATCCACCTTAGACTTGAGGGACCCCCATACAAAGTAATCACTCAGTGACAGATCAGGTGACCTGGGTGGGCAGTCAGGGCCGCGACCACACTGACCTCTGCTAACAACTCTGTCAGGCGTGAAGACTGTGTAAATGTGTTCCAAGGTTCGTCCGGCTCTACGGGCTGTTGCTTCATCCCGTTGGAAGCAACTGTTGGTCTTTTCCTCTTCCGTTAATGCTGGGACAAATTCACGTCCAATCGTATCCTCTCGCCGGTCCCACTTTTATTTGCCCTACTCTGTACATCCATTCGTACAACGTACATGTTTATTCCGCAAATTATGTACGATAGCGGTGATGACCTCGCCGTTGAGCGCCCATAAGATCCAAACACACTTGTACGATATGTGGCGAAGTTGCTAGCATTATTTACCGCTCCCCCTTGCTACAAGTACCTTAAGCGGGAAAAAACAGTTTCAGTCTGCAAGAGCACTTAAAAAAGATAGCTATATTTAGGCAGTTGAGAAATGAGAATTTAAATAAGAGTAGCATTAAAAATGATAAAACGCAAGTGTTATTTCCAAGAAAATTACTGTAATTTGCAGCGTCGTATCATAAGCTTCAACAAATTAGTGCAGGACAGTTGAAGAATTAGCCCTCAGCCCTAAAAGAAGATTACAAGTGAAAGTGGCATTAACATCGAGGTCTTTATAAACGTTGTGCTAATTCAGTTGGAAGGTCATCAAAAAAATGGCTCTGAGCACTATGGGACTCAACTGCTGAGGTCATTAGTCCCCTAGAACTGAGAACTAGTTAAACCTAACTAACCTAAGGACATCACAAACATCCATGGCCGAGGCAGGATTCGAACCTGCGACCGTAGCGGTCTTGCGGTTCCAGACTGCAGCGCCTTTAACCGCACGGCCACTTCGGCCAGCGAAGGTGATCAGGGAGAGTATGTGCGTGGCTGTCTTAGAGAAAGCATTCGCCTAAGTTACTCTAGAGTAAGAGGCCAGTATCTTCTACTTTCTGTTCCAGACAGGTCCATGTTCTCACAATACATGGAAAAAGAAGATGCAGCGAAAATCTGCGGTACGGAATAGTAAACTTCAGTTGATCTGTGCAGAAAAAAATAGCAAGAAAACTTCCCCATACGGTATTAAATGGAGAAAGAAGTATAAAAGTAAATAATCCCTGTGGGAAAGAAATAGTCGAGAGATATAGCACATACTTTTCCGTCACATCCGTTTTTGACGTTCTGTAAAGCTCATTACAAAATCGTAAACAGTTAACGCGGGACTGTTTGCGAGTACTCTTGAAGCACTTGAAATTTTTCCCGTCTATGACATCCAGACCACCGCAAGCAACAGCATCTAGGTTGATGCAGTGTCCTTTTCCTTTTGGTAGGCATTCGACACACATCCGCCCAGTGAACGAAATACAAGCTTACGGTGTATCGGACCAACTCTGTAACTGTATTCAGAGTTACCTATAGTATAAAACTGGGCAACTCGATCTTAAAGGCGCTAAAGCGTCAGACGTAAACGTAACTTCAGAAATAGCCTCAACTCACTGATTGTTATACAGGGTGTTACAAAAAGGTACGGCCAAACTGTCAGGAAACATTCCTCACACACACAGAAAAAAAATATGTTATGTGGACATCTGTCCGGAAATGCTTACTTTCCATGTTAGAGCTCATTTTATTACTTCTCTTCAAATCACATTAATCATGGAATGGAAACACACAGCAACAGAACGTACCAGCGTGACTTCAAACACTTTGTTACAGGAAATGTTCAAAACGTCCTCCGTTAGCGAGGATACATGCATCCACCCTCCGTCGTATGGAATCCCTGATGCGCTGATCCAGCCCTGGAGAATGGCGTATTGTATCACAACCAATACGAGCACGAAGAGTCTCTACATTTGGTACCGGGGTTGCGTAGACAAGAGCTTTCAAATGCCCCCATAAATGAAAGTCAAGAGGGTTGAGGTCAGGAGAGCGTGGAGGCCATGGAATTAGTCCACCTCTACCAATCCATCGGTCACCGAATCTGTTGTTGAGAAGCGTACGAACACCTCGACTGAAATGTGCAGGAGCTCCATCGTGCATGAACCACATGTTGTGTCGTACTTGTAAAAGCACATGTTCTAGCAGCACAGGTAGAGTATCCCGTATGAAATCATGATAACGTGCTCCATTGAGCGTAGGTGGAAGAACATGGGGCCCAATCAAGACATAACCAACAATGCCTGCCCAAACGTTCACAGAAAATCTGTGTTGATGACATGATTGCACAATTGCGTGCGGATTCTCATCAGCCCACACATGTTGATTGTGAAAATTTACAATTTGATCACGTTGGAATGAAGCCTCATCCGTAAAGAGAACATTTGCACTGAAATGAGGATTGACACATTGTTGGATGAACCACTCGCAGAAGTGTACCCGTGGAGGCCAATCAGCTGCTGATAGTGCCTCCACACGCTGTACATGGTACGGAAACAACTGTTTCTCCCGTAGCACTCTCCATACAGTGACGTGGTCAACGTTACCTTGTACAGCAGCAACTTCTCTGACGCCGACATTAGGGTCATCGTCAACTGCACGAAGAATTGCCTCGTCCATTGCAGGTGTCCTCGTCATTCTAGGTCTTCCCCAGTCACGAGTCATAGGCTGGAATGTTCCGTGCTCCCTAAGACGCTGATCAATTGCTTCGAACGTCTTCCTGTCGAGACACTTTCTTTCTGTAAATCTGTCTCAACACAAACGTACCGCGCCACGGCCATTGCCCCGTGCTAATCCATACATCAAATGGGCATCTGCCAACTCCGCATTTGTAAACATTGCACTGACTGCAAAACCACGTTCGTGAAGAACACTAACCTGTTGATGCTACGTATTGATGTGCTTGATGCTAGTACTGTAGAGCAATGAGTCGCATGTCAACACAAGCACCGAAGTCAACATTACCTTCCTTCAATTGGGCCAACTGGCGGTGAATCGAGGAAGTACAGTACATACTGACGAAACTAAAATGAGCTCTAACATGGAAATTAAGCGTTTCCGGACACATGTCCACATAACATCTTTTCTATATTTGTGTGTGAGGAATGTTTCCTGAAAGTTTGGCCGTACCTTTTTGTAACACCCTGTATACAGGGTGCTCCAGATAATGTGGTGTTCTCTGTACCTTACAAAATAATAAGTGAAAAGAATGTTTATTTAGACACGTAAACGTGAGAGAGATTAGTCTTTCTGCGCTGTTATGAACATAGGTTACTTAGTTATTTTTCATAAAAGTTCCTCTACGGGTAGCTGATGTGTCTATCCCAACTGTGTATAAATCAATTTAAATCAAATTTCTTTCAGTTTTAGTTAAGGAGCAAGTAATGTTGAAAATTTCAGGGATGAATGCAATAGGTTGTGTATAACTGGATATGCCTAGATGGGTGATCGTGTGGCGAAATGTTCATTGAAGTGAATTTTCAAACGAGTGCTCATCTGTATGCGCCTTCTAAACGACCTGTCGACGAGTGTAAGGTTGCTGGAGTCACGGAGCGCCAAGCTTCCACGATGCGCTGTTTAAAGTCATGTTCGATTAGACTGTACAATGTGCCATTACACAGCCGTATACAACGCCGGTCGGAGCGCACGAACAAATGAGGTTCGAACAGCCACGGATGCTGACGTGGATTAAATACGCGTTACACACCCAATGAGTACGTTCACGTGTTGCTCGGCGAAAATCGACATGTAGCCAAAGAAGCACTTACGGCTTATGCCGTAAGGTATCCTGTCCGAAGAGCTCCATCTGCCAATACGTTCTTATGTGCTGAACGGCGACTTTGAGAAACTATTATTTTTGCAAAGGTGCGGCGGTAAAAGACGAAGACCAGCAAATAGTAAGGATATAGAAGGGTTTGCTATAGCTGCAGTACAACACGATCCTCATGTGATCTTACTAGAATCTGTTTCAGTCACTGGTATCAGTTCTAAATCTGTGTGGCGATTAGTGCTCGGTCTCAAGTTTCACCCGTACCACCTGTCACTGACACAGGTGCTGCGTGGGAACGATTTCAGTCGGAGAGTTACTTTCTGTTGCCCGTCCGGATAGCCGAGCGTGTTAAAGTGCCCATTTCCGGGATGCGGGGAGACGCGCCAGCCATGTATCGAATCCACCAGGCGGATAAACGACGAAGACCAGAGTGCCGGCTAGCCTGGATGGTTTTAAGTGGTTTCCCACATCTAACTAGGGGAATGTCCTGCATCAGTTACACGCTACTTGCGAGTGAGATTTACTGTAAATCTACATCTACATCGATGCTTTGCAAATCACATTTAAGTACCTGGCAAAGGGTTCATCGAACCACCTTCACAATTCTCTATTATTCCAATCTAGTATAGCGCGCGGAAAGAACGAACACCTATATCTTTCCGTACGAGCTCTGACTTCCCTTATTTTATCGTGGTGATCATTTCTCCCTATGTAGATCGGTGTCAACAAAATACGAGGGCCGTTCAGAAAGTAACCTCCGGTTGATTTAAAAAAATACACCAAGTTAAATAAAAATATTTTAATATATACATCTTACAACTACATCTTTGCACTATTTTTCTACATAGTCTCCATAGCGATTGAGGCACTTATCGTATCTCTTCACAAGCTTTGAAATTCCTTCTGCATAAAAATCACCCGCTTGTGCCTGGAGCCAGCCTGTGACCGCATCTTTGAGCTCTTCGTCGTCATCAAACCGTACAAGAGAGTCTTAGAAATCTGTGGAAAACCAGTAGACAACTCTGACATTGAGAAACGTCGATTTTCACGAACTTTTGCATCAACTGTCTGAACGAGTTCGTCAGTCACCAATGATGGTCTACCACTCCTCTCTTCATCATGAACGTTTTCTCGTCCACTTTTAAATAAACGTACCCATTCACGGACAACTCCTTCACTAATAACTCTTGGTCCGTACACAGCACAAAGCTCACGATGAATAGCTGCTGCAGAATATCCTTTGGCTGTAAAAAACCTTATGACAGCACGCACTTCACATTTGGCGGGGTTTTCTATTGCAGCACACATTTCAAACTGCCACAAAAACTAAACTAGCGCAGGTACGACGTTCACTCGACCACGGCTTGATGCCGACTGACCTGTTGAGCAGCGTTGCCAACTCTAAAAAATCCGAGTCGCTAGATTCAATATCAAAAGTCGCTAGAAAGTCGCTAAAACTGATTTTACTATGGGTGTACTGAAAATTTCGTGCTGTGAATGGTGCAGTAAGCCAGTGGGGGTGGGGGGATAATAAAATATTAATAAAAATTGTCTCATACGTAATTGCTATATTGTCTTAATTAAATGACACATCGCTTGCAACAACATACATATAAAATACGCTAACGTATAATTAAACTTGTTATCATAATTGACGCAACACATAAATTGTTTCAATCACAGTAGTCAAATATACTAGAAATATACAACTACATTTGTAACAAAAGAAAGCAAGAACTCAAATTAGGTTACAAAATATATACATACTGGTATGTGAGCTATTCATCGTCGTCACTCAGAAGATCGAATAACTCTTCTGTTTCATGCTCTGACAGAACTGTAGTTGATGTAGAGGGTTGAACGTCGCTCAAAAGATGATGTTGCAGTTCGCCTGGTTTTGTCGCAAAAGAGTAACTTTTGTTCGTTTCAATAAGCTCCAATACGTCTGACGGTATGTCAAAAGATGCACAATCTTTATTTTGTTTCTTCAGCTGGTCTCTCAATATGATGAAAGCATTAATTGTCTTTAACGATAATCTGTTACGTTGATTAGTTTTTATAATCTTCATAGAACTGAATATTCTTTCCACTTTTGCATTTGAATGCGGTAGGCATAGAACAGTCATTCATTGCTAGCTGTGAAATCAACGAAAAAGAATTCTCCCCTGCGGCATTTTTATACTGCAAAACCTCACTCCAAAATCCAACAGTGTCAGTAGTGTTATTCCACCTAATGAAGTTGATATTATGCCATTCTTGCAGCATACCGTCTATGAAATCGCCACTAAAACCCAATTCTTTGGCTACATCCGCTACAGCATTATTTTTATTCACTTTTAGTGTTTCTTCAACATAAAGCATTGACATTTTTTTAGGATCGTAACGTTACTTGGCAGTCTTTGTTGAATTTCTTTTATGAGTTTCAGACTAAATTGCATGCATCTCTTCTTCAAATAAACTTTATTTTCTTCTGACAAACTTGACTCAGACAATTTCTGTTCAAACATAAAGCCAAGGTTCGGATTTGCGTACATACATTCGCTTGGAACTGGTGTTGTCAACAAATCAACAGTTGGAAAAACTATGTTTTGTCCAAGTGACTGCATGAGAAATATAAGTGTATCTAGTAATTTAGTGGAGTCATCGTCGTCTCCTTCAAAAGCTTTTATTGCTATTTGTACGTCTTTTAAAGCATGTCTGAGGTAAAACATGTAAAGATGATTTGAGTCGTCACAATACATCTTGTACAAAAGATCGGCCGTGTAACAATTGTCTTGAACCATGGCAAGTGAAAAATGTAGCTTTAGTTGTTTCCACTGCTCCAGAATTCTTCGTATTGCTGGTTCAATTGAAAGCCAACGTGTTGCACAGACCTTCAAAATTTTTAGTGGCTGTTTCCCACAATTTATTGTCTCATAAACTTTTTTATATTCCTCTTGTCTTTTGGGTGAAATGGAGAACCAATTGTAGGTGTCCCGTACAAGAAACTCTATGTTTCTAGGTATGGTATTCACTGAGGCGTGCGAAACTGCAAGATGAAGAGAGTGAGAAATGCAACGGATCAATACCAAATGCTTCAAACCATATTTTCTCTTGAGTTGTTCGAAAAGCCCATTGTTTATTCCAACCATTGCAGAAGCATTATCTGTGCCAATTCCTACCATATTAGCGATTGGAAGTTTGAGATATTTCAAAGAATTCACAAGAACAGCAGCCAGATTTCTTGCGTCTGCAGTTTCTACTACAGCGAGTTTGAGATTTGCTGATCTAATGGTTTGGTTGTTTACACTATAGTACCGTATAACGATACCTAGCATTTTAGATATTGATACATTTGTGGATTCATCTATTAGTACACTGTATTTTTGGTTACCTATATCTTCAACCAATGATTGTGTAAAATATGGAGCCAAAACTTCAGTTATAATGTTAGTGCACTTTGTACGATGTAATTGCATGTTTTTAGCGCCCTCATCACCGGAAAACACCTTCTTGCACAGTATTCCTAAATGATCTACAGCTAAAATAGGACAGTGTTCAGCAATAAATAAAGAAAGGGCGCCTTCCGCTCTGCTTGCTATTCTAACTGTAGTTTTCGGAACAATTTTCACAGGTAAGGTGGTTTGTGTTTTTTTTAATCAATTTTTTGTTTATGCTTAATAGTTTTCGAATGCTTTCTAATATCACACAATTTAGCATAAAACTCTGTTGCACATACTTGACATCTTGCCTTGGATAAGTCTCCAACGACTGGTTTCAGCCACCCATTGAATTCAAGCTCTGCTTCCCACGCATCCCGATATTTTTGAGCGTACTGCTTCTTCTTCTGCGTTAAATCCATTATGTAAGTCGCCACAACATAAGTTTCACCAATTTATAGTCACTGAAAATACATTAAAACTCAGGCGAACTAGAGGTCATGAAACAATCTACTCACTCGGTGACTGGATATTAGTCCAATTGTTCATTGTTTAAAACGTAGTAATGTCTGAGATACCCCCATCGAATTGTTCTTGCGTTACCACTGTGCATGTGGTAATAATTTGACTGCGAGTTAACATTTCGAAAAATTAGAGGTTGCTGGACATAAATGTATTTTATTATACTTAATATTACGTATGTTTTTTGTCAATTCGGAAAATAAAGGGAGTTCAAAAGTTGAAGAATTGTAGAGCGATACGCTATCGACGATAACAGGCTAGTGGGTAATGAATAATGAATTGTTCTATAGTCAAGGTTTTCTTACTCTGTAAGCAATTCCCACATTCAGGTTTACTAAATGCTGAACAATACTACATGATCTGCTAAGAACTTAATTTAACTTGTAAATCTAGAACAAAGTCAGTGTATTACCCATACTATAGTTAAAATCTTAGTTTTGTTAATGAAAATACTGGCCCAAAATAGTTTTGATTTGTACTTCAAAAGTCGTCAGTATTCCAAAAGTCGCCAGATAAGTCGCTAAATAATTTTTGTCGCTGAAAAGTTTTTTTTGTCGCTAAGACGGAGGCAAAAGTCGCCATTTCTAGCGACAAAGTCGCTAAATTGGCAACACTGCTGTTGAGTGCGTGAACGCACAGATGGCGTCGCTACTCCCCCCACAACCCGCACTGTGACCAATCGGAGGTTACTTTCTGAACCGCGCTCGTAATTTTCGCATTAGGAGGAGAAAGTTGGTGATTGGAATTTCGTGAGAAGATTCCGTCGCAACGAAAAACGCCTTTCTTTTAATTATATCCAGCCTAACTCTAGACTCGGACTGAACTGCCACTAACAATGGCAACACTAACGTAACATGTCGACCCCGTAGAGACACGAAACAAAAAAGAACAACAAAACTTACTGTTATTGGCCAGAAATAATTTCACTCTAAACGTCTTACGAAGTGTCATTTGATGAAACCATGTGCACAAATTGCGGTGCGACGAACTATCATAATATGCACTGCTGGGCCCCAGAATATCACATCGCTCCAAAAAAGGAGGTGGTCCAATAGTGTGCAATCAATGAAATGAAATCCTAGCTCCACACTTCTCCGCGGCTCTCTGAGAAGTTATCAGCTTCGATTCCATGTGGAACGGGAGTGCTCAGCGACTGTGTTTATTCAGAGTTGAGAAAACGTACAGTAGTCAGACCCTAATGACTTGTTCATTGCAGATGTAGATTTCGACCGCTATGTGGCTGTCATGGGTGCTAAGAACATATAAGAATACATTTCAGGAAGTCACATGGTTGAATTAAAACGAAATATAGTTGTATTAACTTTGTACAAGGGTAGATGATAGTCAGGTAGAAAGATTATACAACTATATTATGCTTTTATTCGTGCATGTGTCTTATTGTAATATATTCTTGCATGTTTTTAGCACTGATGAGAGCCACACAGTGGTTGAAATCAAACACATTATCAGCGAATGACTGTCGTAAATTTTCTCAACTCTGACAGGGGATGTGTATCAAGCTTTTATCGTGGGCAACCGAGAAGTTCTCCTTGAAAATGGCGGTCTAGACATTAGAGGCCATATGTGGATGTATCGCGATGGTCATCCAGCCCATCTTCTGCGTGAACTGAACAACAGCTTTCCTGAAAGACAGATAGGATGCGTGGTGCTTACGAATGGCCCGCACTGTCACCCGGTTTAACGCTAACAGCTTTCTTTTTGTGGAAATACCTAAAGTATCGCATTTGTCATTGAAGCCAAAATTCCAGATCACTTGAAAAAACACATTCAGGAAGCTTCACGCTCCATGATACTATCAACCTTACACCTCCTCCACTGGTTGTTTAGGAGACACATTGAGTTGTGCGTTCAGGAAAATGGGCCCTCGTCTGAACACCTCACTTAAATAAACATTCTGCCAGCAGAATATCTTTCTGAACACAGTCAGTTATGTACAGCACGCTGCATCCGATCCTAAAAGCTTCGACGTTCCAAGCTCTCTAAGTACAATTGATAGAAATCTGATTTTAATTGATTTGTACACATCTGGTTTAAATATATCAGCTTTATATAATGGAAAAAGAAATTGTATTTAAAAAACGTAACTCGTTTCTGCAACTCTCTAGAAAAAACACTCTAAATAAACCACTCAGGAAGAAAAACATTTCTTACCTTTATATATCTTAATAAATATTTCCTTCAGATATTAATTTGTAAATTCCAGGTAACAACACTTTATCTCAAAAGCCATATGTACAAGGCATTTTTTAACGTCTAACAACTTCGAACACTACGCATCGTAAGGAACAAATGTGAATGTGCCAGATGGAAAGTTAATATTGTCATTTGAATTGGGGGACATTTGTCTATGCTGAAACTGGTCTCCCCATAAACCATCCACCCCCTCCTC
This sequence comes from Schistocerca nitens, assembly GCF_023898315.1. NCBI lineage: Eukaryota > Metazoa > Arthropoda > Insecta > Orthoptera > Acrididae > Schistocerca > Schistocerca nitens. The sequence continues at coordinate 509,504,086 of NC_064621.1, forward strand.
CCACGGGGGTCAACTTTTTATTTTCATACGGGAATCTCTCATTTTTATTGCAGATTCGAATTCTACTCCGAAAAATAGCTAGAATTTACCAAGAACATTTTTTCCCATTCGTGGTATATAGTGCTATAATGAACAAAAATCAATTTATCCGGATTTTTCAGTCAAGTACCGACTCATTTGTTTCTGCATTACATTTTCGATAAGAATATAAATATTTTAATTCCAAAGCTTTGATGTTATTGTTAAAAATTTACTTTAGTTTTACAAATTTGATTGTGTAGCAAAATTTTTACGTTTAGACATTTAAAATTCAGACAAAGAAGTTACATTTAACGTTAAGTAGTTTTGTTCCCTTCTGGGTTGATTCGTTGAATCACCACACCACTAGCATGCTTGACTTCGGTGAGTCTCCTCGAATCTCACCATCAGGGCGACTGATTTCGGTGAGCTCTTCTGTCCAACTGCCTCATCTCACACACCGATTACAGCGCCATCTACCACGAATGAAAAAATTGTTTCACATAAACACAGGTATTTTTTGCAGTAGAATCCAAATGTACATTTAAAGAAATGGAGTATTCCCATTTGCAAATAAAAAGTTCCTCCCAAAGGGGAGTGCGGGGGTTAGGGGGTGGTTTTTTTCATACGATGCGTATTTTTTGAGATAATTTAGCTGTTCAGACTTTAAACAAACACCCTGTATGCAGTGTGGACGTTAATAAAACCGACGAACTGCAGGGAAGGCTTCCTTACTGGAAATGGTGGAAAAAGGCCCTATGAACACGTGTACGGAAATGCATAGTTGCCACGGTAGATGGCACTGAGGAATAAAAGTTCCTCTGACCACGTGCCGTGTGTCCCTTGTGTGTTGCAGGCTGTGATACTCACGCACCGTACTGTAAGCAGCAGTACGTTCCGGTATTCATGTCGGGGACAAGCTGAGATGGTGTTTGTGTACGGCCAGGCGGATGGAAACGGTCGAGAGTCAGCACGGCTATACCAAAACAAGTGCCCTCACAAACACCAACCACATCACACAACACTTCAAACCTATTTTGGGAGTTTGTGTTATCGTGGGTCCTTTCAGACAGACGAATATGCAGGGAGGCGGCGGACTGTGCTTACACAAGATTTGGGGGACCCTACTACAAGCTCCAGGCAAGTGGCCCGGCAACGTGCAGTAAGCCAAAGTACAGTTATGTGTGTCCTGCATGACAGCCGATACTATGCCCATCGCCAGCAACCGGGCCACTTTGAACAGCTGTGACGTGGATGCTATCCAGCTCTGTACTGTGTTTGGGATGATTTGTTTTCGTTGTACGCAGAGAGTCCAATTTCGGACTCAAGTTCATCGGACCTTATTTGCTACATTTCCAGTCATGAACAGTCCCTGCAGTTTGTCGGTTTTATTAATGTTCACCCTATATAAATGATCTGTGGATAGCTTAGGAAACATCTTGGGGCAGTTTACGGATAATTCTGTGGTATACAGGAAATTTTCAACGTAAGAAAACTGAATCGAAACGCAGGAAGACATATAGTAGGTCGACGCTTGGTACAGGGAAAGGCAGTTCACCCTCAACGTAAACAAATGTGACGTTTGGCGCATAAATCTGCGGAAAGACCCATTACTGTCCGAATACACTATTGCTATAACTAACTGAAAACAACCGTAAAGTGTCTGCTTAAGTACCGATCAGGAGAGATGTAAAGCACACCGACCGCATAAGGCTTGTGGAAACACCTCACGACAGACGGAGATTAATTGCAACAGTCTTAACAAAATGTAATTCACTCACGAAAGAAGTGGTTTGCAAAACACTCGTTCGATCTATTCGTGAATATTGCTTGTCATTGTAGGATGTTACCAGGGAGGAGATCGAGACGATACAGAGAGCGGCGAATTTCGTCACGGGGATAGTTCAGTCGACGCGAGAGCGTTACGCAGATGCTCAACAAACTCCGGGCCGGCCGCGGTGGTCTAGCGGTTCTAGGCGCTCAGTCCGGAACCGCGCGACTGCTACAGTCGCAGGTTCGAATCCTGCCTCGGGCATGGATGTGTGTGATGTCCTTAGGTTAGTTAGGTTTAAGTAGTTCTAAGTTCTAGGGGACTGATGACCACAGCTGTTAAGTCCCGTAGTGCTCGGAGCCATTTGAACCATTTGAAGAAACTCTACAGGAGAGGGGTTGTGCAGCATGGAAACTTTTACAGCTGAAATTACGAGGACGGACATTACACGAAGATCCAGGCAGCATATCACTTCTTCCCATGTACATTTGGCGGCATGACCATCGCGGGAAGACTCATAGAAATTCGAGATGGCACGGAGGCTTACCGGCAGTCGTCTTCCCACGCACAGTTCACAAATTGAACAAGAAAGGGAAAATGGTTGTGGCAGAGAAGTACCTGTTCCCTACCCGCCTAGTACCGTAAGTTGCCCCGAGGGTTATAAAGCGTGATTCTTATTACCGTTTAAAAACCCGCGAAGCAACGTAGGTGACGCTAAGACAAGTAATTTGAGACACAGGGGGCCGCAAATGTCGGGAAATACCCCAAAAATGGATGAGAAATACTGAACATGTGACGTCAGCAGATACGTACGTAGCCGCACGCGTAGCGTTTGGGCTTCGGCGTGACTGAGTGATGGATACCTGCATTCGAGCAGTCAATGCAAATTTGGAATATCTTTTGTAAATGCGACCTTTTGCAAACGTAGAAATTACAATATTACTTTCCTCGCCCTAACCATGTAAAAGCTGTTCTTATTTTGTGTTTCCTTCATTTTGAGCTTTTTTTTTTTTTGTCTACAGGCATTATTTAGTAAAGAAGACGCACGTCATTTGCTGGTAACAACGCAGTTTGAAAACTTACACTTTTTTACTTTTGACACAATACGGTAGGTTTTTGCTGTGCTGTATTTTGCAATAAACCAGCGGAGGCTGCGAGATTGCTAAATAAAATTATAAATCTCACCTCAATGTAAACAATTGTCTGATGCAGTGGAAAAAATACTGCCTGCGAGACTCAAGACTCGAACCCTGATCTCCACGCGCAACAGTTGCGCACACAGGCGCAGAGCCACGCCGACGTGAATAGCTGACTTGGGTTGGAATGATCAGGTCTGACAGAGAGGTAGGCTAAACCGCTGCACGTGCGGCAAGATACGTCATCTGGCAACGTCACATGTTCATCTGTCATCTGCTTTTCAAATATTTCCCAACATATGCGCCCCATTTGTCTTATATTAAATTACTTGTCTCAGCATCATTTAAGTCGCTGCGGAGGTTTTTAAACGTTCATAAGAATCACCCTATAGATGTAAAGGTGGATGGACGCGCGCCGAAAAATTCTCTAGCTCATCATCCTCGAAGAAAGTAAAACCCCTTCTGGTATCACACGCTGTCTTTCGATAACGCTTCTCAGATTATGCACGCCATGCCTGACATTTGTATGGGTGATTACTTGAGGGCACTTACGTAGGTATACACAAATACTCACACACTCAATACATTATAAAGCATTATTGATTAAATTAAAATCGTTTTTTTTTCAGAGAAACATAATGTCATCATCATCGTTTTCAAGGATTAGGTACTTTGGCCTGGTCCACCTCAGAATTGTTCACGCAGTCTCTTTAAGGAACTTCCAATTTCCATTCTTTTCTTTCCTATTGGGTTGCATAGTACTGCAGTTTTAGTTATCCTGTTTTAGACATATGTTGGACATGGTCCTAGCTGCTCAGTCCATATTTCTCAGTTATAGTTGTAATGGGTTCTACATTTAGTTCTTGTCTAATATCGCTGTTTCTTTTATGGTCTAGTGATGAATATTCCGCTACAAAACGAAGGAACTTCATCTCTGATTCAAGTTGTCGTAACTGATCTGATGTTAGGGTCCAAATTTCGCTACCATATAGCAGCAAAGGCAAGGCTATTGTTTGTAATGTTTAATTAATATTACTTTCCGTGCGTTATATTTTAGTGTACATTGTATTGTTCCACAGAAATGTCTGAATCTGACCGATTTCTGGCTCTGGATAATGTGAGCTGGGAAATTTAAAATGCACCGTAAACATACAAACTCTCTTACTTGTTCAATTACTTGTCCGTCCTCAGTCATTTTGGCTCTGGTTGCAATCCATAAAATTCCATCACTTTTGTTTTATCTGTCGATATTCTCATTCCTAGCTGCAATTTAACTCAACTTATGTACTGTAATTTGAATTTTTCTTCATACTTTTCTATTGTAAGCTGATCGTCAGCAAATAGCAGAGTCATAAAATTAAAATTATCGTTTCTTAATGTCTCGTTTAAGACAATCAATCGTTTATGAGTGATATCGTCAATATAAACAATGAAAATGGTGGCGGACAATGGGCAGCCTTACCTAGCCCCTTATTAGCTTTACCACGTTCTGACCCATTCCTTACAGTGTGAATATAGCATTTTCCGTTTTAGCTTGTAAAACGGCATTTTCATTAGCAATAAAAAGAAAAAAAATGCTAAAATAATATAGTGAGAATACATTCAAATGACATGAAGTTGGTGTAGAAGCAGCAACAACTAACAATAAGAAACCAGATGTAGATATACGTATGAGGCTTCTTTGTTTCTGTTCCTAAGTAACTACACTGTATCTAATGCACTCTGTACAGTACAGCTGTCGCTTGTCTCGACACTACTCAAATGTTTGGAAGTCCTTATCGTCTTCTGGGCATTTAAACTTAAATTAACATTTATCACTAGGAAGATGTCAATCAAGAAAGTTATGAAAATCCACTTTCGATACTTTGCCAACCATTGAAAACAAACTAATATAAGAATCCTTTACTATTCCTTAATGGGACAGGAAGTTAAAATTCGTCTGTTATCAGCGACGACTGAAAATCGTCTAAAATTCAGACAATAATTAACCCGTCTCCGATGAAAAATAGCCACTTGAGTTGTACACGACTTAGAAAAAAATATTTTCTTTCTTCAAGCACGGGTCTATCCATTTTGTGGCCTTGCAGTAATACAACCAGAGCGAAAGTGAGTCCTTTCTTTTCTTTTTAAATTTTTAAGATCGATAATAGTTTTTGATCTCTCATGTGTGTTGGTTACACTGATAAAATTCAAAATTGCTAATTGATAAATTGATAGAGCAAAAAATTTACGAAACTAAGCTGGTTGCCTACCCCCCTCCAACCCCCATGCCTCTCCCATGCCACCCTCCGTTGGTGGTGATATTACTGAAGATCATAGCTCTGGGTCTCTGAGAGGTTAGACAAATTTTCTGAAGAAATTTATTCCCCAACGTCTACCATTAAGTCGGCTAAGTAACACACTAGTAGCCGTCACAGTATTTTAAGTGTCACCTTGAAGAAATTAGGTTAGTTTGAACTGCTGCCGGAAAGGAATTACCGCACTGTATTCCACGTTACCAACAGGTCGTGCCATTTTGTTTTGGCGCCTCTAGCAGCGCGCTACGGTAGTGTGGCGCAGGACTGAAGACATGAACCAAAAAAACAAACAATGACTTTCAAAACTTTATTTTCTCGAGGCGTTAATTAAAACTTTATGACCAACCTCGTACTAGCTGTGTAGTCTCGATCTGCCAGCAGTCACGCGTGAAGAATGTCCGCAGCCGACTCTCGCGACCGGCTGTGCGGCGTGTGGGAACGGGAACTGGACATATCGCACGGCTGTAGGAAGCCTCCGGTCGGCCGCGCCGCACCCAGATGGCCCGCGGGGACGTGGGCCGCGGAGGCGCGAAAGAAGCGGCCAGCCGTGCGCGTGTGTGTGTGTGTGTGTGTGTGTGTGTGCGTGTGTGTGGAGGTGAAATGAGCGGCGGGCAGCAGCGGCGGCCGGCCGGCGGAGCGGTCGCTGACCGGCTCGCCGCTCTCACACGGCCCACGCCGGCCGCGGCGCAGCACACACCGGGGAACACAACACAACAGAAGAGAACAGGTCCGCTAGCGGGACGCGCCGCTGCTCTTCCCCGTGACGGGGCACACGTGGACACTGACGGCCAGCCCGAGCACGCAGCCCTGCACGTGCGCTCCCCACAAGTTGTCCAGAGTACTGTCACGCTGGACCGCCTCACGCACACCTTGAATGGAGATCGACACTTCTGGTACAAAGTCAATAATGATGATTTCTCTATCGTACTATATGGATTTCATTTCTAATAATATCTACATCATACTCCGCAAGCCACGTAATGGCGTGTAGTGGAGGATACTTTAGTACCACTAACTGAGCCGTCCAACCTTGTTCCATTCGCGGAAGAATGATTATCGGCAAGCCTCTTACGGCAAGAAAGGAAGAATGAATTGATTGTTGGTGTTAATAACGATCATCCTCCTTTACCTCCTCTGCATTACTGCAGATGACGTGTCACTGAGCACATTTGTTCTGTGCATGCAGTACACTTCAGGCGCCTAGTTCTTTCCACTGCACTGTGTGGAATACGAAGGTTCTGTTATAGTTCACTAACCTGCTGTCTTCAGGTTGATGTCCCCAGCGCAGAAAACAGCACGCAGGTCGTAGGTTCTGTATCTTGAGGCTGAAACTGACTTTTGGCGAGGTTCTGTTCTGAAATAATGTATCACTTCTTTGGGATGCCACTCGCGAATTTAATATAGTCACACGATAAGACTACATGATCGTAATACAACACCTTCTGATACAGCAAAGTACATGATCAAACACAATGTTTACGAAAATGTATCTTTACACTGTTTGTGGCACGTGTCTGTGCCTCATAACTACCGGAGTGAATCTTTTAATACTGTATACTGGCCGAGCGGTTTTAGGCGCTTCAGTCTGGAACCGCGCGACCGCTACGATCGCAGGTTCGAATCCTGCCTCGGGCATGGATGTGTGTGATGTCCTTAGGTTAGTTAGGTTTAAGTAGTTCTAATTTCTAGGGGACTGATGACCTCCGCTGTTCGGTCCCATAGTGCTCAGAGCCATTTGAACCATTTGAACTGAATACTGGCAAACACATCCTGCCACAGACAACATGACTGTACATCTCGACTGCCTAATCCAGAGTGACGAACAGGAAATTAAATAAAAATTGGAAAAACATCCTATGACAGACAACATGTCTGTTCCTCTCGATTGCCTAATCCAGAGTGACGAACAGCCCGAAACACTTCGCGCGCCATACCACAAAAGGCGTGACCCGAACGCTTCCGAAGTGCTTCGCCTGAAATTTCGTCAGTCTTTTGTTTTTGATTTAAATTGTTTTTAATAATTCTAAAATGACTGACTGATAGTCAGCAGTTGAGAGATATTTATATTAAAAAGTGGAGTCATTCCAATGAGTAGTTTAACTAATAATAATAATAACTATACTTTAACGTTTTGGCGCCCTTGCTTCGAACACAGCAGCCAATCACAGAGCAGTAACATTATGCAGGCGGTCTTTCTCACGGGAATGGTACCGAATCTAACATCTGTCACAGGTACCTCACACCATATTTCGTCATCTATATACCTCTTGCATCTCCACTGCTCTATGAACAGCTTCTTGGAGCCTATTATGATGGCTGACTAAGCCAGAAATATTACACTCTGCATTGGCTCTAATTTATCGAATTTTCTCCTCGTGCTCATTACGCGAGACGTGTGTGGGAGGAAGTAATATGTCGTCCGACTCTTTCCGAAAGTGCTCTTTCGAAATTTCAATAGTAAATCTCTCCGTGATGCACAACGCCTCTCTTGTAACGTCTGCCAATGGAGTTTGTTGAGCATCTCCGTAACGCTCTCGCACCGTCTAACCGATCCCGTGACGAAACGTGCCGTTCTTTCTTCGATCTTCTCTATCTCTTCTACCAGTCCCACCTGGTAGTGATCCCCAACAGATGAACAGTACTCAACAATCGGTCGAACAATCGCCTTATAAGCCACTTCCGTTTTGCATTTCCTTAAGATTCTTTCTATTTATCTGAGTCTGGCATCTGCTTTTCCCACTATTTGTTTTATGTGGTCATTTCACCTAAAGTCGCTCCGGATAGTCACTCTTAGATATTTTACTTTAGATACTGTTTCCAACAGTTTGTCATCAATAGTGTAGCTGTACAATAGTGGATTAATTTTCCTACGTATGCGCAATATGTTACATTTATTTACGTTTAGGGTCAACTGCCAGAGCCTGCACCATTCATCAACCCTCTGGAGGTCGTTCTCCAGATCGTTACTAGCTTCTGGCGTTGCTAATTTGTTACTGACGACAGCATAATCTGCGAACAGCCTTGAAGAGCATCCAACAATTCTACTATATCATTTATGGATATTGCACGCAATAACGGTCGTATCACACTTCCTTGGCGTACTCCGGAAATTGCATTTACATCTGTCGATTATGTTTAGTTAAGAGCGACGTGTTGAGTTCTATCCGCAAGGAAGTCTTGAATCCAGTCGGAAATCTGCTCCGAAACTCGAAAAGCTCGCATTTTTTTCACCAAGCGGCAGTGCGAGACGGTGTCAAATGCCTTCCTGAGGTCAAGGAACACATCAACCTGAGCACCATTCTCTACGGTGCTGTGGATCTCATGGAGGAACAGAGCGAGCTCAGTTTCACGGGATCTCTGTTTGCTGAACCCATGTTGATTTTTACAGGAGATTTTCATTCTGCCGGCGGGAGTGGCCGAGCAGTTCTAGGCGCTACAGTCTGGAACCGCGCGACCGCTACGGTCGCAGGTTCGAATCCTGCCTCGGACATGGATGTGTGTGCTGTCCTTCGGTTAGTTAGGTTTAAGTAGTTCTAAGTTCTAGGGGACTGATGACCTCAGATGTTAAGTCCCATAGTGCTCAGAGCCATTTGAACCATTTTCATTCTACAAAAAGTCATATTTCTTGAGCATAAAACATGTTCCGTAATTATGCAACAGACTGACGTCAACGATATAGGTCTGTAACTGTGTAAATCTGTCCTAAGGCCCTTCTTAAAAACTGGAAGGAACTGCGCTTTCCTCCAATCGTTAGTTACCCTTCGTTGCTCAAGAAATCAACGATAAATTGCTGCAAGTAGGGGAGCAAATTCTTTCCCATAATCTTTGTAGAATCTAATAGGTATCTCATCTGGTCCTTACGGCTTTCCAATATTAAGCGATTGTAGTTGTATTTCTACTCCGCGATCGGTAATCTCAATATCTCCTGTTCCTGTTTTTTTCACTTCCTGCCGATCTAACCCTATATTCCGCACGCCAACGTACGGTGTTTGACGGAAGGCACTACAATCGTTTTTCCCCTCCTCTGGTCCAATGTCGAATGATGCTTTGGATGAACGACAGCGGTTAAACTTCCGTATAAGCTCTAATGCCTCTGGTTTTTTCCTCGTGCTCACTTTGCGAGGCACACACTATCTGATCAAAAATATCGAGACAGCTATTAGTGGACATTTATATGGGGTGTGTCCACCCTTAGCCGTTATGACGCCTTCAGCTCTGCTGGGGACTCTTTCAGTGAGATGTGTTGTATCCCTTAGTCCTCAAGAGCCGGAAGCAGAGAAGCTAGTATTGTTGGGCACTGTAGTCTGGAGCGAAGACGATGTCTTAACTCACACCAAAAGCGTTCCACTACGTTCAAGACTGACCATCTGAGGAACGTTATTGCCCACAGATCATTCTCTCGTAAGTGCTTCATCGTCCCCATCTCCTCCTGTACCATACGCAGTACACAATACAGTGAAATATATTCATATCCTTCCGCATTTGGCGTTTCCTTAAGCGCAATAAGGGACCACACGCTTTCCACGAAAAACACGCTCATACCATAACACCATTTCTTCTTCTACTTAAGCCTTTGTCCCGCATCGGTGCAGGGTCGCTTATTACCTGATTACGGGTGGCTTGATGCACTTCCTGTCGCCACTGCGTCATCTCCCGGGACGGAATACGTGTACCCCAACTTTCCGCATGCAATATTATTCCTGTGAAAGTGAGCGAAAGTTTCCTAAATGTTTGCAAATAGTGTAACTGAGGGGGGACTTCAGTACGATCCAGGTATCCACCTAGTGGATGTGGGAAACCGTCTAGAAATCACATCTACCTTCGTCGTTAACCCGCTGGGCGAATTAGATCCGGCGTTGTCGTGTCTCCTTGTTCTGCAAACGGTGCTTTAACATCTCTCTCCATCCCTCTCTCTCTCTCTGTCTCTCTCTCTCTCTCTCTCTCTCTCTCTCTCTCTCTCTCTCTCTCTCTCTCCCCGTCCGAACTGGCCTTGGAAGGCCCAACGGTACCGACCGGTCGCCGTGTCATCCTCAGCCTACAGGCGTCCCTGGATGCGCATGTGGAGGGGCATGTGGTCAGCACACCGTTCTCCCGGCCGTATGTCAGTTTACGAGACCGGAGCCGCTACTTCTCAATCACGTAGCTCCTCAGTTTGCCTCACAACGGCTGAGTGCACCCCGCTTGTGAACAGGGCTCGGCAGACCGGATGGTCACCCATCCAAGTACTATCCTAGCCCGACAGCGCTTAACTTCGGAATCTGACGGGAACCGGTGTTACCACTGCGGCAAACCCGTGGTGCGCGCCTGAAATGCCATACCGTAACACCACCCCCTCCTTATTTGCCTTTTAGCGCTACCCATGATGGCTACTAATGTTCTCCAGGCAAACCCTTTCATCGGATTGCCATAGGGTACAACGTGATTCTTCACTCCAAATCACTGATATCCAGTCATCCGCTGTCCAGTGGCGTCGCTCTTTGCCCCACCTTAAGCGTCGCTTAGCATTAACTACAGAAATATGTGGCTTAGGAGGAACTGCTCGGCCACTGTAATCCATTGTTTTTAACTCTCTGACTCTCTACTGCTGGTAGCGCTCTGGCACTCAAGAGTGATTCCTTTCGCTGGTTTCGTGCGATTTCTTAGAACCACTCTCCGCAATGCTCGATCATGCCTGTTCGTCACTACATGAGGGTTGCTCGGTTTTGGTTTGTTGCTTCACGTTTCCACTTAAAAAATCACATCACCAGCAGTCGACTTCGGGTGCTTTAGAAGAGCTGATACGTCCTTGATGAAACTGTTACTCAAGTGACATCCTATGCCTACTCCCCTAGCCGTGCAGAGTGGCTGCGCGGTCACAGGCGCAACGTCACGAATCGCGCGGCTCCTTCCGCCGGAGGTTCGAGTCCTCCCTCGGGCATGGGTGTGTGTGTCGTTCTTAGCATAAGTTAGTTTACGTAGTGTGTAAGCCTATGGGCCGATGACCTCAGCAGTTTGGTCCCTTAGGAATTTACACACATTTGAACATTTGAACTACCCATCTCACGAAGACACTGGGCTCTCTTGACCGACGCATTCAGCTGTTAACTGCTTCTCCGCTCTCAACACAATACTGTTCGCTTCATTTTATACTGGGAGGGTGGGGGGTGAGCGTGTCTGCTCCTTGTGAACAACCAGATGAAAACAATCTATTCAGCCTGTTGTTGCTAACCGATCAACTCAGTCAGTTGTAGTTTTACGTATCGGTGGAATTATTGATTCATTCCTTAGAATGAAATCGTCTCTGCGAGCAATCGAATGAAAACAGTCATCGCATTATGACGTATTGAGTTCTGAGAGGAAACATTCGATCGTTTCGCCATTGTTAAATCATTTGTTGACAGCACTCTGTTACCGCCGGTCGTCAGTGTTATTGCTGGTCTGATATTTGCTTTTTATTGAGTGCCAATAAGTAGCTTCAAGTTCGTAATGAACTTTGCGTCTGGATCATACCGCAGAAACGCTGGATTCTTATGATAAATTCAATGCAATATACAGTATCTGCAAGAATGATTCATGTTATGAACCTACATTAATTAAACAAATTCAAAGAAAATCATCGAATTAAGATAAATGTTTTTTTGCGAAAGAATACTGCCAAAGAGTAGCAGTATATGCTTGAAAAGCAATTGATTAAGTCACCAGGCAATTAAAAAAACTGTATCCTATTTGCTTCCTATAACAAAAGAAATTTTTCAGTTAAACATAAATTTGTAATGTTGAACTAATCATTAATTTTAAAACCAACCAAAACTCCATATTAAGTACGAAAAATTCGTTTTAAATAAATAAATGCATAAATTTTGAAAATACTTCCGTTTTAGAAATACACTCCTGGAAATTGAAATAAGAACACCGTGAATTCATTGTCCCAGGAAGGGGAAACTTTATTGACACATTCCTGGGGTCAGATACATCACATGATCACACTGACACAACCACAGGCACATAGACACAGGCAACAGAGCATGCACAATGTCGGCACTAGTACAGTGTATATCCACCTTTCGCAGCAATGCAGGCTGCTATTCTCCCATGGAGACGATCGTAGAAATGCTGGATGTAGTCCTGTGGAACGGCTTGCCATGCCATTTCCACCTGGCGCCTCAGTTGGACCAGCGTTCGTGCTGGACGTGCAGACCGCGTGAGATGACGCTTCATCCAGTCACAAACATGCTCAATGGGGGACAGATCCGGAGATCTTGCTGACCAGGGTAGTTGACTTACACCTTCTAGAGCACGTTGGGTGGCACGGGATACATGCGGACGTGCATTGTCCTGTAGGAACAGCAAGTTCCCTTGCCGGTCTAGGAATGGTAGAACGATGGGTTCGATGACGGTTTGGATGTACCGTGCACTATTCAGTGTCCCCTCGACGATCACCAGTGGTGTACGGCCAGTGTAGGAGATCGCTCCCCACACCATGATGCCGGGTGTTGGCCCTGTGTGCCTCGGTCGTATGCAGTCCTGATTGTGGCGCTCACCTGCACGGCGCCAAACACGCATACGACCATCATTGGCACCAAGGCAGAAGCGACTCTCATCGCTGAAGACGACACGTCTCCATTCGTCCCTCCATTCACGCCTGTCGCGACACCACTGGAGGCGGGCTGCACGATGTTGGGGCGTGAGCGGAAGACGGCCTAACGGTGTGCGGGACCGTAGCCCAGCTTCATGGAGACGGTTGCGAATGGTCCTCTCCGATACCCCAGGAGCAACAGTGTCCCTAATTTGCTGGGAAGTGGCGGTGCGGTCCCCTACGGCACTGCGTAGGATCCTACGGTCTTGGCGTGCATCCGTGGGTCGCTGCGGTCCGGTCCCAGGTCGACGGGCACGTGCACCTTCCGCCGACCACTGGCGACAACATCGATGTACTGTGGAGACCTCACGCCCCACGTGTTGAGCAATTCGGCGGTACGTCCACCCGGCCTCCCGCATGCCCACTATACGCCCTCGCTCAAAGTCCGTCAACTGCACATACGGTTCACGTCCACGCTGTCGCGGCATGCTACCAGTGTTAAAGACTGCGATGGAGCTCCGTATGCCACGGCAAACTGGCTGACACTGACAGCGGCGGTGCACAAATGCTGCGCAGCTAGCGCCATTCGACGGCCAACACCGCGGTTCCTGGTGTGTCCGCTGTGCCGTGCATGTGATCATTGCTTGTACAGCCCTCTCGCAGTGTCCGGGGCAAGTATGGTGGGTCTGACACACCGGTGTCAATGTGTTCTTTTTTCCATTTCCAGGAGTGTATATTTCTTATACATCTCCTATTCAAATACGACGCGTTATTTGTCTCTTAACATGTTGGTTCTTGTATAACTGAAAAGGCTGAAAAAGTATGTAAATGAAATCAGTCAACTCTAGAGGCTGCATGGAAACATTCACGTAGCTGACACGGCTGGAGAGCCTGGCTTCATTCGGTTGTTTCAGTCGACTGAAAAAACCGTCTCAACTAAAAAACAATCTACTGTCGAGTGGGTTGTTAAAACCAGTGGGTTGACTCTTTACTAATCTATTGATCAGTTCTGCAGTACTTAAGCAGGCCAGATACTTTTTATCACATCGTGTATACTCAGCAAGCAAACTTGCTGTGTGTGGTGGTATGTACATTTGGTTTAATTCCGTGTATCTTAAGAACGACTGCCTATAAACTTCCGAATGAACTCTTAATTTTTCTAATTGTTTTCGTCGTGGTCTTTTTCGAGACACGTATGGGAGCAAGCAATATTTCACAAGCCCCGGTAGCCGCGCGCGTTAACGCGACCGCTTCGCGGACAGGGAGAGACAACAGCCCCAGATCAAGTATGCACGGCGAATTAAAGATAGAGGGAGTCGGAGTGCTGGACAACCTGGATGTGGTTTTTAGGCGATTTCCCACATCCCACTAGGTAAATACCGGGCTTGTTTCCATTCTCCCCCTCAGATACACGCTTCACACACATTCCAAACACTTTCTCTCACTTGTGCACAGAATGTTCTCTATACACGGACTTATTGGGGAACACTGCTTCTGTCCTGGGGGCAGTAGAGGTGAATAGAAGACTGACGACCTTAGCTCTTTGGTCTCCTTAAAGGCTTAACCAACACAGTACAGTAATATGTTCCCAAATTCTTCTTCGAGCGTACGCTCGCGGAATTTCACCAGTAAACATCTCCGTGATACAAAACGCTTCTCTTGTGAGACTACCAGTGGAGTTTGTTGAGCATCTCCGTAAAACTACGCGTTTACTAGACTCTCTCTCTCTCTCTCTCTCTCTCTCTCTCTCTCTCTCTCTCTCTCTCTCTCCCTCCCTCTGTCTATCTATCCGCTGTTAATCCTTCTTGATAAAGATCGCAGGCTCATGAAAAACCTGCAGAATCGGTAGAATAAGTGTGTTGCAAGCCACTCTTTCGTGAGTGTATTACACTCCCTTAAAATTTTCCAATGACTCTCGTGGCATCTTCTTTTCCTACGTTTATTTTACTTGCTCATTCCAGTTTAGGTCGCTCTAGGGAGGAACTGGGAAAGGAGGAGAAACAAACTGCATCAACATTGTTTCGTTTTCTACATAAAAAATTTGAGAATATCATAATTTTACTATTTTAAATTAACAATATACAGATTCTGTTTTAACGAAACTGAAAGCCGACTGCTCCACATTTCTTCTGAATGGAGGATGAAATTCATTCTACGCACGAAGTTACGTTACGGATTCTTGCAAAACTCCCAAGATCATGCTGATCGGTTACAACGCTCAGTTTTCAGGCGAATTAAGAACCACAATACCATACTTTTCCACTTAACTGCCTACCCTCTTAAGTTTTAGATCGCCGGTGGCTGTACGACACGCGCGGTGGACATGGATATCAGCAGTAACAACATTCTCTGCTTGAAAGTAGCGTCGCTTTGACGGTGTGATCCTCGTTTATGGAGCACTTGTCCTGACGGAAAAATGTGGGGTGAAGGCGGGTGCGATTACCTTTGAAGAGCCACTCTACATTATAGCGCTACCAATTATGAAAAAAAAAAAAACAGGAAATATTTACTGCCATGGGAGGTGCTCTGAAGAAGACAAAATACACAGCCATTTAAACTCCGTACCGAAGAATCAGATGTGCCTAATATGAGTACTTATACAACGCTAACAGTCCAATAACAAGTTCCACAAATGTATCTAAGAAAACAGCCTGGTATCATTTGCTGTGTGAAACGCTGTAATTTCTCCTTTCACTTAATAGCAACATGTCGATCGTCAAAGAATGTTCATCAAGTCACTGTCTCTAATATTTCCAAAAGAGGATCCAATTAACCTTAATCTTCGGCAGTGTGGGCAACCACTCTCCAGAAAGTGTAGCAAATGGCCGAAACGCGGTAGCTTTCTACTAATGCCCAAGGGCAGACAAGAACAGCAGAAGGGCTGGCTGCACTGCGATTACCTCAGTACAACGCGTTATATAGCCCGCGCACGCGAAAGCCAGCCGTGTTCCACGAGAAAGCCTTGTTCTCGTGAGAAACAGGAAACGGAACCATTCAGCTGTTCCAAATGCTGCGGTTTAATGTTGCGAAAAGCTGCTAAGGAAGAATTCGTTTTTCGTTAGTGAAATTTTCTGCTGTTCACTGGCCACGTTTAGACTGTTTAGCATTTTTTCTAGATTTATTTAGACGAAATGCTCTCTTGCACTTAATTTCATTTGGAGCTTTTGCCAACTGAGCTTTATGTATGAGTAGTATTAAGAACCACCCTAATAACGCAGTAGGTCTTTAATCGTTAGTGGGTGGATCTGAAAGTATTTGATGCGGTAAGAGACCAAAAAAAGAGGAAGGACAAGCATAATTTGTCGAACTGTTAGTAATCTCGGGGCTCCCTAGTTCGTAATCAGCAAAAGTCGGTCGTTGTCGGAAGACGACGAGGCACCAGTGTTTCGTGTCTGCCGGCCGGAGTGGTCGAGCGGTTCTAGGCGCTACAGTCTGGAACCGCACGACCGCTACGTCGCAGGTTCGAATCCTGCGTCGGGCATGGATGCGTGTGATGTCCTTAGGTTAGTTAGGTTTAAGTAGTTCTAGGTTCTAGGGGACTGATGACCTCAGCAGTTAAGTCCCGTAGTGCTCAGAGCCATTTTGTTTGGTGTCTGGCTGCCACCAACGTTACAGGCCTGACGGTAACATCGCTGTTTACGTTGTAATAGCCATTACAGTATGTAGTGAATGTCGTGTGGAGTTAACGGGTCTGCTTGCTTCAAAAAGTCTGAAGAAGCACTTCCAGGTTCATTGTGGCAGCTACCTACGACTCATCAGAGAAAGATTGTTAGAATATGGAGTCAGAGATGGAACGTAATTTACAATTTGTTAATTGAAAATTCATTTTCGAAACTTTTTTCATTTGTTCTTCATTTATGTCCCCTCCAGTTGGGATCGTGTTGACAACAGCTGTGTTATCGCTTTTTTGGGTTTACTTAACAAAAATGCAAGCAATATAACTAAAAATTTTATTCCTGTGAAACAGGGATGAATTCATAATATATATTGCCGATAATTCGTTATTTGTATTATATGGAGTTAATGATGGTGGGAGCTCCTTGTAATATAAGGTAAGGGGTTGACGGTTGTTTGATTGGAAAGAAAATAAGAAAGATATTGAAGGTGTATATGGGAAAGAATTAATGGGTAGGATGCAGGTATTCACAGGCTAGAAGGATTCCGACTTTGTGAGGAAACACGAACTGTGACCTTCATTTGGGCGGAATGAGCAGGATGTGTTATAGCTGATAGGAATGTACATTATAAGTTATAGCGAAATACTGTTGATATAAAATGTGTACAAAAACAAAAGGAAACAATAAGAGTCAAAAATTAAGAAAGTGACGTTTGGATTAAAAAGAGCGTAAAGCAAGAACGTAATCTTCCTCCTCTAATGTTCAAGCTGTACGTCGTAGAAGCAGGGACGGAAATAAAACAAATGTTCAGGAGTGGGTTAAAATACTTAGTAAAGGACCGTCAGTACTGATAATGTTGAATCGAATGACGTTTAATTAGTACAGAATATGGACTGAGAGTAAACCAAAGAAAGACAAAAGCAGTGACTGATAGAGGTGATACTAACGATAAGTTTGACAAAAAAACAGAGGACCGTGTAGTGCACGAAGTAAAGAAATTCTGTTATTGGATAATCGATGCAATTATTTATTACAGTTTTTAGCTCACATGATTTATTTCGAAATTACACTACTTCATCTTCAGAAGTGCTTGTGGCAGTCCAACTCAACCGAAAGCTTGAAGCGCATAAAGGGATTCAAAATGAAGCCCTATCGAAAATCAGCAGCATACCATATGACAGTTTTTGCGTGCACACAGTAAGAAGGCCAAACGCACCGTAACAGAAGTTTCATGCCTGCCCAAACATATTGGATGCGCAAGAACTGGCATGTGATCTTAAGAGGCAATAGTGAAAGTGTATCTCACACACCAGTGACAGGGGGTAAGTTGGTGGCGGGGGGAGGAGCAATAGGCTCTTAATTTTCAACTTTTATTGCATTTTAAACTGAAGGAAACGAAACGCGACAAGTAGAAATCGACAGATAACGTTTAACTCATGAGTTATGGCCAAGTGAAGGTTATACTAGTGGAAATGGGAGCTTTTCTTCCCTTCAGCTGTCTACTGCCAATTACAGTACTTCCCAGAATGTAAGTTACCAATAACTATTATTATTTGCTTCGTCAAACGGATCAGCTTAGAGTTGTTCTGATTCAATTAATTATTCTCTTTTTGCTTATAATTAACTTTTTTCTCGCTGAAACGAATTTTCAGATGCCTCGAATGATCTATTTTTAGGGTTCCATATCTCAACTGGTAAAGGCGGAACTTCATAGGATCACTTTGTTGTCTGTATGTCCGACTGTTAAAAATCCTTTTTCTCAGGAGCGAGTGGACTTATCAAGTCGAAATTTATGTCACATATTAGCGTCTGCGGTATCGTGGCGGTGTTAGAAATTAAGGATTCTAAGTCGAAGAAATGAAGAGATACGGCCATTTATTTTGATCCTCGCAAACTTGTTCATTAAAACCACGACCTAAAAATCGCTCAATTGGAAGAAGAAAAGTTTTACAGTACCGTAAATAAAAAGGAAAAAATCTGAAAATTGTTAATTTGTAATTATGTCACAAAAAATATTTCTTTTGTCATTTGTTATCCGGCTTCAAAGTTAAAATTAAAATATTTTCGAAAGTCTCGGAATTTCCGTGATATCTTTCCAGTATCAATGCAGACAACAGGCAAACAGCATTGACATTCTCGATTCATAGGATGTATGAAGCTTCTAGATAAATTCAGAAATTGTTGTGAGACAGTAGTTAATGACGACCTGTGCATGCCTTTTTGATAGATACTGAGTACATCAACATACATTCCGGTAGCGTTCCTATATCTCGCATATCGCTCTTTGTCATTTGATTTCTGTAACCTTTTAAATTTTTTAGTGCCGCTTGAAAATGTTTCATAATTTAATCACATCGCGCAGTTTGGAGAGATTGGCTAAATGCCCAGCGATGTGTTTCCGAGGATAATTTAGAAAGATTTGCTGCCCTTCTCAGAGAGCAGATAGCAGGTGTCGAGTTATCGTTCAAATTTTTCTCGTCAATCTCAGTTTGGTACAGCTCCCTGCATTCGGCAAGGAATGTTTCGAAGAAGCTCAGAATGAATCTTTAGCGCATTAGTGGACAGTTCGCGGTAAAAAACCTCAGTGTCTGATCACTACTGTAGAAGGGCTGGGAATAGGACGTGCGTCATTGACTTAACACTAGGATTACCAAATCGTATTCATGAAATTCAAGAGACGGCGCGAAGCGACGTAGAGGTAAGACGCTTGACACATATTTAAGAGGACAGCAGTTCAAATCCCCGGTTCGGCCATGCGGCTTTAGGTTTTCCTTGGATCCCCTAAATCTACTATATGTCTCGCCAATTCAGAGGAAATTGATCATGTAGCGCACTCATTAACAATCGCCCGCCAGCGATAAAGCCAGAATGAAATCTCCTTCACATTCCTCATACCTCATAAATGGTTTGAGATATCAAGATCTGTGCGTTTCAGAAAAATATAAATGCAGACATCACACTTCTGTCTTTGTACCGAAGACGTGGATTTGCATAAGCTATTGATCTCATTTGTTCTCGGTTTGTCACTTAATAAACCACTGTTTCAGTATTCTCTCGCAATTGCAGTTGCACAATATGTTACGGAGGTGACATCATGTGAACTCCAATGTGTCTTGACAAAAGAAGCAAATTTTAACATGGTAACCAGAGAAATGTAGGTTTTACTCAAAATTCGCCACTCATGATCCTTTTCTGAAAGTTGTAAATGGTTAGCAAATGAGGCGAAAATAAATGGCTGCTTTCATCGCGTTTTTACCGGAATGCTTTTTAGATACTAACCGAAGCAGAGGTGACAGTAGATCTTTTTGGATGGTCGCCATGTAAGTGTGGGCATGGAGGGGCTCCACTTAATATTTGCAGGAAATGGTGAGTAGGCTTCAGTTGACAACGGCACTTCCCCTGCAGCGCCGGCATTTCCCCTGCAATAGGTTGACCGCCTGCCCGCAACCACCACCAATACCGACCTCCCCACCCCCCCCCCCCCCCTTGCAGCTGCCAGCCACTTTATTCTGCGCCCACTAACCAACTAATAAGTGACAACATTTATTCAATGTACATCGTTTATTAGTAAACACAGTTTACAGCAACAACAATCGACCATGTATTTTCACTGTCGCCATCTTAATTTTCGCGGGACTTCACAAAAACAAAGAACAACTGCCTGTGGCATCTCTTAAAAGTTCATTTATACTCATGCCTTTCCCCAGCAAGCTAAGAGTTGGGAGGACATAAAACCAAAGTCTCAGTGGAGAGTACCACAGCCAACCGGTTGCAAATAATTTAATACAGTGACCAAGGTTTCGACACCTCTAAAGGTATCTTCCATAGAACTAAATTTTTAACAACTATATAAAATACATAGAAAAATAAGTTTGAACAGCAACATTAACAAAACCGAAGCGCAAATACATGTTTTGTAGAAGAATTAAGTTACCTACTGCCAAGCACTATTTTAAAACATAATGTTTTTAACATAAAATCGATAGTCATTTCTATATTAAATTAGCCAGAATGTATAAAAATGTGGTAGCACCAATATTTGAGTCAATTATTCCTTCCACAACTCATTCAGCCATCTTAATGAAGAAAATAAATGTGTTTTTCACGAACTATAGAATGGGGGTGAAACGATGTGAGAAATATCTCATCTTAAACCAATTGTTAATCTGATTCCAAAACTGGTCTTAGATTTTCCGAGACATCCAAATGTTTGGATCCAGGTGTACACTATGTGATCAAAAGTATCCGAACCTCCCCCCCCCCCCCACCCAAAAAAAAAACATACGTTTTTCATATTAGATGCATTTTGCTGCCACCTACTGCCAGGTACATCGTCAGAGAGCAGAACAAGGCGCTCTGCGGAACTCACTCACTTCGAACGTGGTCAGGTGATTGGATGTCACTTGGGCCATACGTCTGTACGCGAGATTTCCACACACCTAAACATCCCTAGGTCCACTGTTCCCGATGTGATAGTGAAATGGAAACGTGAAGGGATACTTACAGCACAAAAGCCTACAGGCCGACCTCGTCTGTCGACTCAAAGAGACCGCCGACAGTTGAAGAGGGTCGAAATGTGTAATACACAGACAGTTATCCAGATCATCACACAGGAATCACAAACTGCATCAGGATCCACTGCAAGTACTATGACAATTAGGCGGGAGGTGGGAAAACCTGGATTTTATAGTCGAGCGGCTGCTTATAAGCCACACATCACGCTGGTAAATGCCAAACGACACTTCGCGTGGTGTAAGGAGCGTAAACATTGGCCGATTAAACACTGTAAAAACGTTGTGTGGAGTGATGAATCACGGTACACAATGTGGCGATCCGATGGCAGTGTGTGGGTATGGCGAATGCCCGGTGAACGTAGTGCCAACAGTAAAATTTGGAGGCGGTGGTGTTATGGTGTGGTCGTGTTTTTCATGGAGGGGTTTACACACATTGCTGTTTTGCGTGGCAACATCACAGCACAGGCCTACATTGACGTTTTAAGCAAGCACCTTCTTGCTTCCCACTGTTGAAGAGCAATTTCGGGAAGGCGATTGCATCTTTCAACACGATAAAGCACCTGTTCATAACGCACGGACTGTGGCGGAGTGGTTACACGACAATAACATCCTTGTAATGGACTAGCCTGCACAGAGTCCTGACGTGAATCCCATAGAACACCTTTGGGATGTTTTGGAACGCCGTCTCCGTGCCGGGCCTCACCTACCGACATCGATACCTCTCCTCAGTGCAGCACTCCGCGAAGAATGGGCCGCCATTCCTCAAGAAACCTTCCAGCACCTGAGTGAACGTATGCCTGCGAGAGTAGAAGCTGTCATCAAGGCTAAGGGTGGGCCAACACCATATTGAATTCCAGGATTACCGATGGAGGGCGCCACGAAATTGTAAGTC
Organism: Schistocerca nitens; assembly: GCF_023898315.1. Classification (NCBI taxonomy): domain Eukaryota; kingdom Metazoa; phylum Arthropoda; class Insecta; order Orthoptera; family Acrididae; genus Schistocerca; species Schistocerca nitens. The sequence continues at coordinate 509,525,886 of NC_064621.1, forward strand.
ATTTTCAACCAGGTGTCCGGATACTTTTGATCACATAGTGTATGTGTAAGATATTGTCTTTTATCCTCTAACACTAGTTTAGTGAACTTTATTTTTGAAAACAATCTGTAATTGACTTTTGATGTTGCATAACAGGTTTCTCTTCCAATAAATGAAACAATTTCGTAGTTAGACAAAAGGGTAGGTCCTCCACGAAACCTAACATCTTATCGTGATTTTTAGTTGTTATAGAGCTTCAGTTCATGGTAGCAAAATATGGGGAAATAAATTTATCTTGTTTCAATATTCAAAATATGGATTTCTTACATGAACCTGAAAAAACGATTTCAGAAGGATTGTATGTTATCTGCGAAATCAGCAATGTTGTGTAGTTGTTACACATGTCTTGCATAAAATAAAATAAAAGTAGAATTTACATAACGCCAATTTAGATTAGGATTAAACGTCTGTTGCACGGTGTTGCGATATTCTTTGCTTCGATACCCGATAATCAGTTACTTAAATTATACCTCAACGTAAATCATTGGTTTATGAAAGTGATTTATCCAGGTGTTCGCTGATGCAATAATCTCAAAAGAACAATCAAAAAGGGACGATCGTGTAATGATAATATATTTATAATAAGACAAATCATTGAATAACGTCGGGAATCTCGCTAAGGAACGCATTTAGCATTTACTGATTTTGAGAAAGCCTTTGATAAGTCAAAAAGACCCCTTTTGTGGAAAACTTTGGAAATAGAATATTTGTCCAAAACATATTATTAGTACTACAAAAAGTCTATGTGTAAATAAAGAAAGTTCACGTTCGAAAATGTCAGCTCAAATGTTAATATATCAAGGTATTCGACAAGGGTGCTGTCTATCGCCCACTTTATTTAATTTTCTATATTGACGACTTAGTTATGAAGTGAAAAGATGAAGTACACTTAGGAATTAAAATAGAATCTAGCGTATCACTAAATACTCTGTTATATGCTGATGACCAGATAATTATACAGGAAACAGAAGATAATTTACAAAGCCTAGCATATAGATTGAACCAAAATGCAACTTATTACGAGGGTAATCCCAAAAGTAAGGTCTCCTATATTTTTTTCAGCACGTGGACATGTTTATTTCTACAGTGGTTTACATCAGTTTACAGCTTAAACGTTTACCTATTTTTCGACATAATCACCATTTCTGTCGATGCATTTTTATAGACGCTGTGGCAGTTTTTATATGGCCATGTCATACCAGCTCGCCGCCATGCTGTTGAGAAAGTTATGAACCTCTTCTTTAACATCGTCGGAGCTGAATCGCTTTCCGGCCAATTTTCTTTTAGCCAGTCCAGAAAGTTGTCCTGTTCGGCTGCAAGGCGATGAAGAAATGAGCGGGAAGCATCAACCCACTGCACATGTGGTCTTCAGTCACCATGCGTGGCACCCATCTTGCGCACACCTTCCGGTAGTTCAATGTTTCCGTTAAAATTCTGTGATCGGTGCTTCGGAAAACCTCAGGAACCAACGTGCAGAGATCACACAGGGTGATTCGACGATCTTCACGCATGCTATGCTCAACCTTCAGCACTGTCTCCTCAGAAACTGACGGTCTCCCGCTCCTTTGTTCGTCGTGAATTTTGGTCCGACCAGCTGCAAACTCTCTACACCACTTACGAACATTGTTGACACCCATGCACGAGTCATCATACACTTCCGTCAATTGGCGACGGATTTCAATCGGCGCAGTGCCCTTTGCGTTCAATAACCGAATAACTACGCGCAATTTGCACTTGGCTTTAACATCCAACGGAAGCTCCATTCTCAACGACTGCCAAGCCAAGACTGAGCGCCTGAGCGCGGCGTGCGCATGTTTACACACAGCACGTGAAGCACTCTTCATAACAGTGTGACCAATTGCCACACAAACGAAGTTCTGTATAAAAAATAGGAGACCTTACTTTTGGGATTTACCCTCGTACAGCTATTTCAACAATAAGTCAAAGATAATGGCTTTCAAAGGAGAGAATGCAGCCAGATCGAAAATAATAATAAATGAGAAAATTTTAGAACAAGTATCCCACTTTAGTTATCTAGGATGTGATATTAGTTTTAACCTTGGCAAAGACATTGAGAAAAGGCTAATAAAAAACAAGCAGTCTGCGGAACAGTTGAAAGAAATTTGGGACGAGAACCAAGAAAAGAAACACAAATGGAACTACATAAACTTTGGCTGTACCTACTCTTGCATATACTTGAATTATGGATAGTAAAAAGAAAAGAAAAGTCACCATACAAGCAGCACAGATGAAATTGATGAGATATGTAACAGGCTGTAATGAAATTACTAGAATAAGAAATGAAGCAATAGGAAGAGATTTAAAAAATCTTTTCATTTAATGAGAAGATAGAAGAGAACAGAATGAAATGGAAGGATAGAATGACATAAAATACACTACTGGCCATTAAAATTGCTACACCAAGAAGAAATTCAGATGATAAACGGGTATTCATTGGACAAATATATTATACTAGAACTGACACGTGATTACATTTTCACGCCATTTGGGTGCATAGATCCTCAGACATCAGTACCCAGAACAACCACCTCTGGCCGTAATAACGGCCTTGATACGCCTGGGCATTGAGTCAAACAGAGCTTGGATGGCGTGTAGAGGTACAGCTGCCCATGCAGCTTCAACACGATACCACAGTTCATCAAGAGTAGTGACTGGCATATTGTGACGAGCCAGCTGATCGTCCACCATTGACCAGACGTTTTCAATTGGTGAGAGATCTGGAGACTGTGCTGGCCAGGGCAGCAGTCGAACATTTTCTGTATCCAGAAAGGCCCGTACAGGACCTGCAACATGCGGTCGTGCATTATCCTGCTGGAATGTAGGATTTCACAGGGATCGAATGAAGGGTAGAGCCACGGGTCGTAACACATCTGAAATGTAACGCCCACTGTTGAAAGTGCCGTCATTGCCAACAAGAGGTGACCGAGACGTGTAACCAATGGCACCCTATACCATCACACCGGGTGATACGCCTGTATGGCGATGACGAATACACGCTTCCAATGTGCGTTCATCGCGATGTCGCCAAACACGGATGCGACCATCACGATGCTGTAAACAGAACCTGGATTCATCCGAAAAAATGACGTTTTGCCATTCGTGCACCCAGGTTCGTCGTTGAGTACACCATCGCAGGCGCTCCTGTCTGTGATGCAGCGTCAAGGGTAACCGCAGCCATGGTCTCCAATCTGAAAGTCCATGCTGTTGCAAACGTCGTCCAACTGTTCGTGCAGATGGTTGTTGTCTTGCAAACGTCCCCATCTGTTGACTCAGGGATCGAGACGTGGCTGCACGATCCGTTACAGCCATGCGGATAAGATGCCTCTCATCTCGACTGCTAGTGATACGAGGCCGTTGGAATCCAGCACGGCGTTCCGTATTACCCTCCTGAACCCAGGGATTCCATATTCTGCTAACAGTCATTGGATCTCGACCAACGCGAGCAGCAATGTCGCGATACGATAAACCGCGATCGCGATAGGCTACAATCCGACCTTTATCAAAGTCGGAAACTTGATGGTACGCATTTCTCCTCCTTACACGAGCCATCACAACAACGTTTCACCAGGCAACGCCGGTCACCTGCAGTTTGTGTATGAGAAATCAGTTGGAAACTTTCCTCATGTCAGCACGCTGTAGGTGTCGCCACCGGCGCCAACCTTGTGTGAATGCTCTGAAAAGCTAATCATTTGCAATTCACAGCATCTTCTTCCTGTCGGTTAAATTTTGCGTCTGTAGCACGTGATCTTCGTGGTGTAGCAATTTTAATGGCCAGTAGTGTAGATTGCCAAAAATCATAATGAAATATCGGTCGACTGGGAAGAGACAACTAGGTAAAGAGACGGATGGATGGATGATAGAAACCGGACAGGTGATTACAACATCTAATCCTTGGAATGAGATAAAGTTTCCGTAGTAAAGGTGGGAGGAACAAACCTTGATGAACTTGACGATTATTGGTTAAAAGCACCTGCACGAGGGCCTCTGGTCTCTAGGGTCGGCAAACACCACAGTGAGGTTGTACCTGGCGTCAGATGTGTCTGGGAGGCGTGACGGCAGGACGATTGCGGACCACGCCCCGCTATTCCACTCCAGGCAGTATGAGGGGCGCCTCTGGTCTCTAGGGTCGGCAAACACCACAGTGAGGTTGTACCTGGCGTCAGATGTGTCTGGGAGGCGTGACGGCAGGACGATTGCGGACCACGCCCCGCTACTCCACTCCAGGCAGTATGAGGGGCGCCTCTGGTCTCTAGGGTCGGCAAACACCACAGTGAGGTTGTACCTGGCGTCAGATGTGTCTGGGAGGCGTGACGGCAGGACGATTGCGGACCACGCCCCGCTATTCCACTCCAGGCAGTATGAGGGGCGCCTCTGGTCTCTAGGGTCGGCAAACACCACAGTGAGGTTGTACCTGGCGTCAGATGTGTCTGGGAGGCGTGACGGCAGGACGATTGCGGACCACGCCCCGCTACTCCACTCCAGGCAGTATGAGGGGCGCCTCTGGTCTCTAGGGTCGGCAAACACCACAGTGAGGTTGTACCTGGCGTCAGATGTGTCTGGGAGGCGTGACGGCAGGACGATTGCGGACCACGCCCCGCTACTCCACTCCAGGCAGTATGAGGGGCGCCGATGGTCTCTAGGGTCGGCAAACACCACAGTGAGGTTGTACCTGGCGTCAGATGTGTCTGGGAGGCGTGACGGCAGGACGATTGCGGACCACGCCCCGCTACTCCACTCCAGGCAGTATGAGGGGCGCTACGCAACCGACACGGAGCTACCTCTGGCGAACAGCAGCGGCGCTGAGGACAGGTAATGCCGGTGTCTGATTACGCTCACATCGGCAGGACGGACGGACAAGCGACCACCTGCGGGTGCGCGGCCCAGGTGTGGGGCGCGGCGCGTGGCGTGATTTACGCGCGGGCTCACCTGCTCTTCCGCCTCAAGCGACTTCCGCCGGCTGACCGCTAAATCTGGCGCCGGTAGCCGCTGGCCGCCGCCCGGAATACCCGCGCCCACCGCCCTGCCCTGCGATTAGTAGCCCCGCGTTTCTGTTTTAAATAAATCTCCATAGCTCCAGCGCGCTGTTATTTATTCTTAATCTTCCGTGCGCGCTTTCGGACTTCCTGTGCCGGGGCGCGCACATGTTGGCCGCCGAGGCCGCTCTCAGGCCCCTGACCCCAATTATACGCCTCGTGTTTTCCGCACCACGACTCGGGACTGTGAAAGTGACACTGCCGGTCCGCGGCTTCTCAGATTCTGTATAGCAGCCGACCGGGTTGCAGATCCTACGTTCAGTCCTTCTCATTTATTCGTTCCAACACCTGTGTCATTACACATTCCTCCTCTACACGCTATCAACTTTGGTCAACTATGGACCGTTTGGAATTTAAGACTTTCTTACCAATATCTTCTCTTTCTGACGTTACGACCTATCTTAGAGAATAGATTAAGAAAAGGCAATCCTACGTTTCTAGCATTTGTAGACTTAGACCAAGGTTTTGACAATGTTGATTGGAATACTCTCTTTCATATTCTGAAGGTGGCAGGGGTAAAATACAGGGAGCGAAAGGCTATTTACAATTTGTACAGAAACCAGATGGCAGTTATACGACTTGAGGGACATGAAAGGGAAGCAGTGGTTGGGAAGGGAGTGAGACAGGGTTGTAGCCTGTCCCCGATGTTATTAAATCTGTATATTGAGCAAGCAGTAATGGAAACAAAAGAAAAATTCGGAATAGGTATTAAAATCCGTGGACAAGGAATGAAAACATTGAGGTTCGCCGATGACATTGTAATTCTGTCAGAAACAGCAAAGGACTGGAAGAGCAGCTGAACGGAATGGACAGTGTCTTGAAAGGAGGGTATAAGATGAACATCAACATAAACAAAACGAGGATAATGGAATGTAGTCGAATTAAATCGGGTGATGCTGCGGGAATTAGATCAGGAAATGAGACGCTTAAAGTAGTAAAGGAGTTTGCTATTTTGGGAGCAAAATAACTCACGATGGTCGTAGTAGAGAGGATATAAAATGTAGACTGGCAATGGCAAGGAAAGCGTTGCTGAAGAAGAGAAATTTGTTAACATCGAGCATAGATTTAAGTGTCAGAAGTCATTTCTGAAAGTATTTGTATGGAGTGTAGCCATGTATGAAAGTGAAACGTGGACGATAAATAGTTTAGAGCAGAAGAGAATAGAAGCTTTCGAAATGTGGTGCTACAGAAGAATGCTGAAGATTAGATGGGTAGATCACATAACTAATGAGGAGGTATTGAACAGAATTGGGGAGAAGAGAAATTTGTGGCACAACTTGACTAGAAGAAGGGATCGGTTTATTAGGACATATTCTGAGGCATCAAGGGATCACCAATTTAGTATTGGAGGGCAGCGTGGAGTGTAAAAATCGTAAAGGGAGACCAAGAAATGAATACACTAAACAGATTCAGAAGGATGTAGGTAGCAGTAGGTACTGGGACATGAAGAAACTTGCACAGGGTAGAGTAGCATGGAGAGCTGCATAAAACCAGTCTCAGGACTGAAGACCACGACAACAACAGCATCTTCTCTTTTTCACATAGCTTCTTCATTCTTTCACTGTTTATCTTGCTCTGCTGCTCCGTCAGTAAAAGCTTACAAGGGATGGACAAAAATATGGAGCCACTAGACACACAACACATTACCATGCCTAGTACGCTGTAGGAAAACTATCGGTATTCAGACCAGTTTCCAGTCGTCTAGGGAAAGGTATCCAGTGTTGTACATATATGGCAGGGTTTTCAACGGAATTTTATTCCATTCTTTCTGCAAAATAGTGGCAAGTTCAGGTAACGACCGTGGAGGTGGATAGCGACCGCGCACCCTCCTTGCAAACTAGACCACAAAGCCCCAATAACATTGAGCTCTGGTGATTTTGGTGGCCAGGAGAGTTGCAGCAGTTCATATTCATACTAAAAAACAAGTCCTGGACCATGCGAACTGTCATCTTGGAAAACAACACTACCGTTAGGGAACAAACATTGTACCATGGGGTGGTCCTCATCAACCAAAATGGTCACAAAATTCTGGACAGTAATAATGTCTTACAGAATAAACCATGGGGCCTCTGGAATACTACAATATGGCTGCCAAAATCCTCATCGAACCCCCGCCATGTTTCATTCTTGCGACGTAAACGTATCCAGAAGTTGTAAACAGTGTGAAAATGACTTTACTAATGACGTTACTAATATGTGACAACAGCGACCCGTTCATTGATTTTATAATCCGACGCCAATGACTTTACTAATGGCTTTCTTATATGTGAAAATAGCGACCATTTCATGGATTTTATTGTCTGACGCCAATAATTTTGTAACGCCTAAGATGATGTGGACAATGATTTTATGAACTTAATGATAGCCTGTGTGCCGAAACTCGTTGTGAAATAAAGGAATTTTGTCAGCAGCTCTAGGCAGTAATCATGACGTCCTTCAGACATTTACGAGCTATTTTCTGAAAATACACTGACTTTCTTCCATTGTTCCATCTTCTGGTTTTACGGCTTCGTCACCACGTTTTCCTGTTAGAGGCAACTGCATGACATACGTGTAGTTTTGGTACTCCTTCTCGTCCTGCAACTCCCTGCTTTTGGAGCTCACTCACTGTTGTTTTAGTCCTGACAAGGAAGTTGTACATACAGGGTGTTACAAAAAGGTACGGCTAAACTTTCAGGAAACATTCCTCACACACAAATATAGAAAAGATGTTATGTGGACATGTGTCCGGAAACGCTTAATTTCCATGTTAGAGCTCGTTTTAGTTTCGTCAGTATGTACTGTATGTCCTCGATTCACCGCCAGTTGGCCCAATTGAAGGAAGGTAATGTTGACTTCGGTGCCTTTGTTGACATGCGACAGATTTTCTGTGAACGTTTGGTCCGGCATTATTGGTGATGTCTTCATTGGGCCCCATGTTCTTCCACCTACGCTCAATGGAGCACGTTATCATGATTTCATACGGGATACTCTACCTGTGCTGCTAGAACATGTGCCTTTACAAGTACGACACAACATGTGGTTCATGCACGATGGAGTTCCTGCACATTTCAGTCGAAGTGTTCGTACGCTTCTCAACAACAGATTCGGTGACCGATGGATTGGTGGAGGCGGACCAATTCCATGGCCTCCACGCTCTCCTGACCTCAACCCTCTTGACTTTCATTTATGGGGGCATTTGAAAGCTCTTGTCTAAGCAACCCCGGCACCAAATGTAGAGACTCTTCGTGCTCGTATTGTGGACGGCTGTGATACAATACGCCATTCTCCAGGGGTGGATCAGCGCATCAGGGATTCCATGTGACGGAGGGTGGATGCATGTATCCTCGCTAACCGAGGACATTTTGAACATTTCCTGTAACAACGTGTTTGAAGTCACACTGGTACGTTCTGTTGCTGTGTGTTTCCATTCCATGATTAATGTGATTTGAAGAGAAGTAATAAAATGAGCTCTAACATGGAAAGTAAGCGTTTCCGGACACATGTCCACATAACATATTTTCTTTCTTTGTGTATGAGGAATGTTTCCTGAAAGTTTGGCCGTACCTTTTTGTAACACCCTGTATATGGCAGCACAACAGGCCGCATCACCAGGCTGCCGTACAAATTTGCAGTTATATAGTGTGCGATAACTACGAGAGTGCTCCTGCTATCATACGAAATTGCACCGCAGATCACAACTAGGACCGATGACCGACGCAATCTGGTCCCTTTAATCCCCCAAACCAACCAACCAGACCACAAGTCCTGGTGTAGGTCCAGTGTGTCCAGTACGCAGACAAGTTGGTTCAGGCGGTCAGTTGGCCTCCTAACCAACACTCGGTCATCACTGGCACCGAGGCACGACCAGATCACAAGGCACAACAGACCTCCACCCTGGCTCCAGTGAGCTCTCGCTTGACACCACTGAAGTCGCGAATGCCGGAGGTACTGGGTCATTGGAATGCACGCTACAGTGTGCCTGGCTCGGAGCTGTCCTTGAAGTAACAGATTTGTAACAGTTCCTTGTGTCACTGTCGTGCCAACTGTTGCTCACAAGGGAACCTCCACATCGCACCCCCCTCAGATTTAGTTATAATTTGGCACAGTGGATAGGCCTTGAAAAACTGAACACAGATCAATCGAGAAAACAGGAAGAAGTTGTGTGGAACTATGAAAAAATAAGCAAAATATACAAACTGAGTAGTCCATGGGCAACATAGGCAACATAAAGGATGATGTGGGCAGGGGAGTGCCGTGGTCCCGTGGTTAGCGTGAGCAGCTGCGGAACGAGAGGTCCTTGGTTCAAGTCTTCCCTCCACATAAAAGTTTAATTTTTTTATTTTCAGACAATCATCAGAGTTCAGGCACTCACACATAATCAATTTAGCTCTCCAAAATTCCAGGACATGTTCAGATTTCCTTGGACATATGCAGTATTTGACGGTCTACACACGGAAAAATTTGAAAACGTTAAAAACATATGTTTTGACAGAGCACGGAGAAAACTCTGCGACTGTGAAACTGTTGCATTCATTTGTTGCAGTTTATGTGACAAACTCTTATGTTTTCATCACTTTTTTGGGAGTGATTATCACATCCACAAGAAAACCTAACTCGGACAAGGTAGAAGAATCTTTTTACCCATTCGCCAAGTGTGCAAGTTAGGTGGGTCGACAACATATTCCTGTCATGTGACGCACATGCCGTCACCAGTGTCGTATAGAATATATCAGACGTGTTTTCCTGGATCAAATGTTTTCGTTTCCCATTGGAGAGGCACGTCCTTTCGTCTACTAATCGCACGGTTTGTGGTACGGTCGCAAAACACAGACACTAAACTTATTACAGTGAACAGAGACGTCAATGAACGAACGGACAGATCATAACTTTGCAAAAATAAACTAAGTAAACTTTTCGCTTCAGGGTAGACTTGAACCAAGGACCTCTCGCTCCGCAGCTGCTCACGCTAACCACGGGACCACGGCGCTCCTGTGCCCACATCAGCCTTGATTTTGCCTATAGACTACACAGTTTGTATATTTTGCTTATTTTTTCATAGTTCCACACAACTTCTTCCTGTTTTCTCGACTGATCTGTGTTTAGTTTTTCAAGGCCTATCCACTGTTCAAAATTATAACTAAATCTGAGGGGGGTGCGATGGGGAGGTTCCCTTGTCAGATTGCTGAAGCAGATACCGTACGGTGCGCTTGAACTATACGCCGAACACGATGGTTCAAATGGCTCTGAGCACTATGGGACTTAACTTCTGAGGTCATCAGTCCCCTAGAACTTAGAACTACTTAAACCTAATTAACCTAAGGACATCACACACATCCATGCCCGAGGCAGGATTCGAACCTGCGATCGTAGCGGTCGCGCGGTTCCAGACTGTAGCGCGTAGAACCGCTCGGCCACCCCGGCCGGCCTAACACGATGGTCTGTAGCCACTTTTGCAGCTGTTGTCCTCTTATTTTTCAACACAGTCTTCCTCAATGACCGTCTCTCACGATCGCTCAACGCACATTTTCGTCCGCGTTGTGACTTAGCAGATGATGTTTTCCGCTTACCCTGTACGCGCTATAAATCTTCGACACGGTGCCTCTTAAAACACCAAACACTTCGGCTATCTTGATTATGGAAACAGCCATTATACGATCCACGAACAATTTATTCACGTTTGAACTCGCGTAACTCCGACATAATTCCCTTACAACTACATAGAACACTTTTATGACCACAAGTGACACTAGCAACGTATTGAGGACATTGCACAGGTGCTGCCCGTGGTCGAATACAACAACCCAACCTCCAGGCTTGCCTGGCATCTGCATTTATGTTCAAGCATCATTTCTCGCTGTGGGTCCATAATTTTGTCCAACCCCTGTAATTCTACTTCTAGATACTTTCCCCTGGAATGTCTTTATGGTTTCATTGCAGCGCCAGTAGTCATATCGCTTATATTATGTCTGGTGTACCACAAATCTCTTACAAACAATTTCCAATAACGGATCACAATCCTATACAGCAGATAATAATAATTTATGTCTGTGGTGACCATCTTTCGGCCGGATGGACAACTCAAACGCACCCGCTTTCAGGACTCGGGGAGCCGTGGTAGTCCCGGATCGAATGCGCCTCGCTGATTAATGTCGTACTCTGTTGAACCGGTCATTCTGAATACAATTTTTAGGCAGTCTTCCACTTCCAAGTAAGTAAATACCTGGCTGGCATACACTTCACCTCTCAGATACTCACTATGCAAACACTTCGAAAAACGTTATTACACTGTACATGAGATCTACACTAGACGCAGACAGATGGGGTAAACACATTTCTTCCGGAGGGGGGGGGGGGGGGGGGGGAGGAGGGAGGAGGTGGGAGACTGGTGGCGTAAGGGTCAGGAAATGAATCTGGCCCCTGAATGACACTAACACTGGCAAATGTGATATACGACAATGCCGATTTCGAAGGAGAGTGCGAAAAGGCAACAGGAAAACAAGAAGACGAAGATTACCTTCTTCAAGACCTGAATACAAACTCTTTGCTACCACGTCCAGCCTCGTCTTGACATCGAAAAACTTCAGTGAAGCACAGCTCGTTTTATATTATCGCGGAATAGGACAGACAGTGTCACAGATATAATGAACGATTTTGGGTGGCAATAATTAAAATAAAAGCGTTTTTCGTTACTGTGAGATAATTTCACGAAATTTCAATCACCAACTTTCTCCTCCGAACGTTAAAATATTTTATTGCCTTCCATCTACATACGGGCCAACGCCCATTGTAATAAAATAAGAGAAATGAGACGTCACACGGGAGGACTTAGGAGCTCATTCTTCTAACATCCTATTCCAGATAGAAACGATCGAGAATAGTTTGAAAGCAGTTCTATGAACTCTCTGCCAAATACTTTATTGTGCATTGTAGAGTAATAACGCACTTGTAGATGTAAGTGTACCTGACCTGATATGATAGAAAACAGTTTGTATTCAGGTCTTGAAGATGATCATCATAGACCGAAATTAATTACCTATTGTGAAATATTGCTGTCGGTGACTGGAATAAAGACACAAACGCTTTCCTGGATCACCGTGAATTTTGCTGAGACTATGCAGCAACGCATGACAGTTCTCTTATATGTATGGCCTGACCTGTTCTCCCCATTTCGAAGTCGTTCTCAATACGGTTAGATGTGAGAAAGGGCCTGATACTTCTAATTTTGCAAGTCTGCATAGAGCAATGAATAAATTAAACAGCCAATGTACTGGAAAAACCTTCTTGTTTCCGTCCATTCTCAAAAGATCTTCATAGAATTTGGGCACCTGAGTCATGAGATTATGCCATTTTCCTCTTCTACTCGTACTTCAGCTCGACGTTTCTGATGACGATAACAGATAACTGATTATAACTTCCCAAGCACACTCAACATACAGTGACACCGAAAAGGTGGTTCAGTGAATCAGACATCGGACTCGTAATCTGAAGACAGTATCCTACCAACTAGGTTTAGGTTTCCCATGATTTCCCCAACTCTAAATGGTTCAAATGGCTCTGAGCACTATGGGACTCAACATCTTAGGTCATAAGTCCCCTAGAACTTAGAACTACTTAAACCTAACTATCCTAAGGACATCACACACACCCATGCCCGAGGCAGGATTCGAACCTGCGACCGTAGCAGTCGCGCGGTTCCGGACTGCGCGCCTAGAACCGCGAGACCACCGCGGCCGGCTTCCCCAACTCTCTTAAGGCATATTCACGAATGGTCTCATTGAAAGGACACAGCCGATTTTTTCCCTGTTTGCTCCAGTTCACATCGTCGAAGGGAGGTAAAAATCTTAATTTTTCCTTTTTTTTAAATACAGCCGATATGGTCTGCGGTCGACGAAACAGAGAGTATGCAGCTGTATAAGATCTAGAAGTCCGTAAGTTATATAACCAGAAACTTCCTTCGTTCTGAACTCTTAACCATTGTTGATAGTTAGCAATGAGGAAGAAGAAGAAAAAGAGGCAGTATTGTCTTCCTGTTACTGAGCGAGGTTTTCGGGACGTTTTCCTCGGTTGTCAGCCGAATGGCAGAATTGGAAATCTCCTCCCAAATATTCCCAATTTAGAAACATTTTTTCCCCATTCTCAGTGTGCTGGAGTAAATAACCGAAAAGCACGAAGTTCTACAACAACCCACCCAGCCCCCATGAACGTAGAATGCAAGATTTACGACATAAATTTTTAAAATAATTTGTGTTGATATTCTAGTCATTTCATCTAAGCTGAGGCGAGGTATTTGGAGCACTGACATTTCAACGTATAATACAACCGTTTGTCTTCGTATGACATAGGTACCAGAATTGTCAACCTAGTTGATGAGCCTACACAAGGAGCAGAGTTGAACCAAACTACCTTTAACTAACTAATACTTAATAATTATTGTTTAATAATTATTATTCTCTGCATTAAAATATTTCAATAAAATAATTACAACATAAAGGAGGAGCCAGTTCTGGACAGTACAGCCACTATGGCGAGTAAAGCTAGCAAAAGGTGTCTAATGGTGATTTTCATACAAGGAATTCCTATAAGAAAAAAATCCGGTGCATAATAGCTAAATTAAGGGCTGTCAACGACATGATTGTATTTTGTAGTTGGGTGTTTTATTGGTTATTCTTCCGAAGGAACTACAATTGTAAATAAAGCAAAAAAAAATCAAGCGTACATCCCCAAGAACTTAAACTCTCGGATCAGTATCAGTTACCGTTCGCTTGTCAGATAGGTAGCTAGCAACAATGAATGAAAAACATGCAGCATGAAATATGTACAATTTTATTTATTTTCCTTAGAGGAGGAAGGAAGTATAGCTTTAATGTCCTGTCAAAGACTGAGTCATTGGAGACAGAGTAAAAGTCGGATTGGCGATTTAAGAAAATAATGGAACATGTAAATCTGAGTGGCTAGGGGGATTTGAACGCCAGTCCTTCCAAATGAAAGTCTAGTGTCCTAACCATTGCTCCACGTCTCTCGTTATTTCTTCTTCTTAAAAACCGACGTCTGTTGTAGAACAGGTAGAGCGTATCGTACATCTACTAATTTCCCCTAGGTTTATATTCGCAAATGGTGCTTCGGAAGAACAACAGATGGTACGTAACAGATGTAAGCCGTAATTATTACAGTGTTACGTTTATGATCACTGAATCCATACACATTATAAACATGGACTTGTGTATATGTCCTTGTTCCACATTTTCTCTTAAACCACTGGACCGATTTCAACCTAACTTGGTACACATTTCCTTTATTGTCACGCAACAATTGCTTTGGGTGTAAGAACCACCTACCTATATTGTTCAGGAGAATTTAAGTCATAAACAGTGAGATGTGTCAAAAACTGTGGCATAATGCATGAGCTTTAAATTTATTACTTCTTTGCTACTAACTCTATTCGTGACATATTTCGCTGAATGTACGTACAAAAATATATGATTGTACGACACAGTTCAAGAGGTATAACGTGATAAGCACTGCGATATGTGTAAAAACGCATACGTCTATTCTGTACTACTAAAGCACAGCTGCAATCGAGGGAACCTGGCAATGATACCTGGCAATGCCTTTGACAGCTTTCAATTGTGAAGTGGAAATGGCTGTACACTAAAACAATAGCCGTATACAGAGCCATTGTGCATTATGCAAATTTCTTTGTACCACTGTTTGATAATTTCAGGGGTGTTTTCACGAATACATGTAAATGAGTTTTTCTCCGTATTTCACTGCAAACACAGTCTATTTTTCGTTTTCGTTTCGAAAGAAAATGACAAAATAAATACCTGGGCAATAATTGGTTTGTCAAGTATTAAGACATATTCAAGGTGAATTAATACTACACTGCCTAACAAAAAAAGGGGGAGGACCCGGAAGGAGAGAGAGCAGGAAACAAAACGGAACTTCTCGGTTTGAGAGGGCAGGTGGCGTTATTTCAGTGATCACAGTATCGAGTCAAACTTACTGTTCCCCAACTCGGTCGTCCATCTTCCAAAACGGCGGCCCAGGTCAAGGTGTACGATTGCGTTTCGCGTCCGGGCTCTTCGGTCTGGGCTTGACTTTTTCCCTCTCCAACCTCTTTTCCGGGCCCATATACATATACGCCCGTGGTGTGTGCCCCTCCCATGCCTTCGGCTGGATTTGGCACAGGGCCCGAAGGCCTCAGTCCCTTCATAGGCCCTCCGCCGCCGCTTTCTTTCCACCATTGCCGCGTTTCACGGCTCTGACATGGCCTATACCGACGGTTCGATGGTTGCTGGTCGAGTTGGTTATACTTTTACTCTTGGGGATTGCTCTGAACAACGCTCATTGCCGACTGGCTGCAGTGTTTTCACTGCAGAGCTGCTCGCCATCTCTCGTGCCCTAGAGTATATCCACTCCTGCTCAGGTGAGTCCTTCGCTATCTGTTGTGACTACCTGCGTGGTTAACGAGCTATCGACCAGTGTTTCCCTCGCTCTCGTCTTGTGATGGCTATCCAGGAGTCCATCCATACTCTTTCCCGTTGCGGCCGCTCCGTCGTCTTTGTGTGGACCCCGGGCCAGCCGGAGTGGCCGAGCGGTTCTAGGCGCTACAGTCTGGAAGCGCGCGACCGGTACGGTCGCTGGTTCGAATCCTGCCTCGGGAATGGATGTTTGTGATGCCCTTAGGTTATTTAGTTTTAACTAGTTCTAAGATCTAGGTGACTGATGACCTCAGTAGTTAAGTCCCATAGTCCTCACAGTCATTTGAACCACTTTGTGGACCCCGGGTCATGTCGGCAACCCGATAATGAACGTGTTGACACGCTGGCCAATCAGACTGTCGGTGTACCGGCCTTGGGGATTGGCCCTTCGGAGTGTGATCTCCAATCAGTTTTGCGGCAGAAGGTCCTTGGCACCTGGGGTGATAAATGGCGCATCCTGCCTTCACCCAACAAACTACGGGTCATCAAGGAGACTACAGGTGTGTGGCGCTCCTTCTTGCGAGCCTTCCGCAAGGACTCAGTTCTGATTCCCGGCGGGGTCAGGGATTTTCTCTGCCTCGTGATGACTGGGTGTTGTGTGATGTCCTTAGGTTAGTTAGGTTTAAGTAGTTCTAAGTTCTAGGGGACTGATGACCATAGATGTTAAGTCCCATAGTGCTCAGAGCCATTTGAACCAATCAGTTGTTCTCTGCCGGCTACGCATTGGCCACACCTGGATGACGCACGGTCATCTCTTGCGCCGCGAGGACCCACCTCTCTGTCGCTGTGGATCAGTGTTGACAGTGGTCCACATCTTGTTGGCCTGCCCGCTTTCAACTGCGCTCAGGCAGACGTCTGCGCTGCCTGATACGCTCACTGCACTTTTAATGGATGACGCTGAAATGGCAGACCTAGTTTTGAGTTTTATTCGTGCAGGGGGCTTCTATCGCTCGATCTAAGGGTTTGTCTTTCTTTTTTTTTGTGTTGGGTCTGATCTTTGGCCTACGGTTTTAGATTGAGGTTTTTAGTGTGTCTCTTGGTGGTTGGCTTTTCCTTTTTTGTTTCCATGGTCGGCCAACCACTGTCACACTCTGTATGCTTTTAACTCCTTTTGTCTGGTCTTTGTCTGTGTCTTTCTTGTTCTGTGTCGTCCCTTGTTATCTCCGTTGCTTGTTTTTTGTCCCTTGTGGGTGCTTCATGGTCGTGGAAAAAGGGACCGATGATCTTTGCAGTTTGGGCCCTTCAACCCCCACAAACCAACCAACCAACCAACCAACCGTTAAACTTAGAAAGAACTTGGCAGTATGAGCCCTTTTATCACTGTGTCGTTGCACTACCTCTGGTATTGATACGTGTGCTGATTCGGTTAGGTAATCATGGTACACAACTGTTTTAAGTGGTCCCTGATATCCTGGATACTGGTGCTGTGACAGCTGGTTCTACACGCATTCTGTCGGGAACAGGTCTTGGACTCTCGTCAGCCCTATGAATGCCTCAGTGTTACACAGACATGTGCCATGTGCGGACGAGCACTCCCAACCAACGGAGCGGGATGACTCAGAATGGTGCAGGGGATCCATTACTTTTTCTCGGATAGCAGCTGCAGATGTGATGGGGTTAGTTGTGCTTGGTGCACCATGATAGCGTTGGATGAGGAGTAACAAATAAGAGCGCTTGAAGTCTATGATATCAAATTATATAGGACTTTTTGACAGTTTATTGATGTTACAGTCCGTTATGTTGAGTGTGACTTCCAGGTCTTTGCACTAAGAACCTGAAGAATTGTCATTGCTTACTGCCCAGTCACAGTTTTCGGCGAAATTGGTGCTCAGCTTCTTCAGAAATTCTTTCGACAACCAATCTTTAGGGTGCTTGCATTGTCCATCCAACCCTGCTCGATATGTCACTACACGCGGCACCTCCATGAGATAGTATTTTATAGCTTCTGACTGTATCAATGTGCCTCTTAGACATTCTATATAACAAATCACATACAATCTAACACATTGTTGGAAGAGAGACGGTGATTCAAAACTGCGTTCGAGCGTACCCCAGTCAGTACGTTGACAGTGTGTGTTGCGCGATTCTACTTCGCTGCTGTAGCTGCGCGCGGTACGGGTTGTAACCAAAATGACGATCTGCTGCTCCGAAACGCTGTTTACTTCATTTGTGTTCGAGATTTCTGCAGTACGAAAGCACTGAAAAGTTGAAAAATGCAACCAATTGGCACGGAAACTGCCGCTGAAGTTCTGTAGAGATGTGCTTGCCAGGCACTCAAACACATTACATCAAAGTTTTTGGTTTTTGCCGATAGGAAGGTGTTGGCTGTTCTACCTTCCCATACCTCTAATTTGGCATCTTGTTAAATACACCACTGTCCTGCGTCGTAAAAAATAGCAATAAAATGTAATGGTTAACAAGATACGACTTCCTGAATCCTGCACTTTGCCATTGTGTAACCACTTGCTTACATCACAATGGGGCGGTGAGTTATGACAACTGATAGTCGTTATTACGCGTGATTAGGCATTCGATGGTTCATTAGGCGCCGGGCGGTTGCATTACCCGACGCCGGAACGTCAGCAAATTGCGATAGTGCGATGTGTTTTACGGGATGTGCAAATGCGGCGCTATCCCTCCGTCTTGCAATCCGCGTCTAATGGCAGCAGCGTGATTAGACCTGTCAAAACGACGGCAGGAGCATTATCGCACAGAGGCGGAACCTGCCGCAGCGCTGCGCACGATACAAAGGTCGTCACGACCAGATTCCGTCCCATCACATTCAAGAAAAGCTGCTTCTGCGTGAGAAGAGCACTTATCTGTATGCACTGGAGTGACAATTGTCATAGGATAGCGATATCCACATATACAGATGGCGGTAGTATCGGGTACACAAGGTATACAAGTGCAGAGCATTCGCGGAGCTGTCATTTGTGCTCTGGTGATTTATGTGAACGGGTTTCCGTCGTGATAAATACTGCACGGCGGAAATTAACGGACTTCGAACATGAAGTGGTAGTTGCAGCCAGACACAGAGGACATTGAAACTTCCTGGCAGATTAAAACTGTGTGCCCGACCGAGACTCGAACTCGGTACACAGTTTTAATCTGCCAGGAAGTTTCATATCAGCGCACACTCCGCTGCAGAGTAAAAATCTCATTCTGGAAACAGAGGACATTCTTCCGGTTATTATGCCCCTGTCCAGTCTTTATCCCATAATACGCACATCTGGCGTTTTCTGTCTGGTTTAGCCGGCCGCGGTGGTCTCGCGGTTCTAGGCGCGCAGTCCGGAACCGCACGACTGCTACGGTCGCAGGTTCGAATCCTGCCTCGGGCATGGATTTGTGTGATGTCCTTAGGTTAGTTAGGTTTAAGTAGTTCTAAGTTCTAGGGGACTGACGACCACAGCTGTTAAGTCCCATAGTGCTCAGAGCCATTTGAACCTGTCTGGTTTATCCTAATATCATCCTCTACTGAGGAGCATTTCTTCCTCTTTTCTGGTCAGTACCTTTCTCCATTTCTATTTTCATACGTTTTTTTACCTTTAATTGTGTCCTTATACTGTGACAAGTTTCATCGAAATCAGTGAGACTGGACGAGCAGTTTGCTACGGCTGTGATCTTACTCTTCGCCAGAAGGAATAATACGGCGCAGCTCCTGCAAAGCTGAACGGAAACCGAAATATCCAAAAGTTTTGAGGAGTGAGAGGAACGCATGCAGACGAATGTACACTGAAATATATCCCACTGTCAAAGCGATTATGGCCAACGGCACATACTTGATAGCTATACAAAATCAATAGCATCCTTTTGTGTGAGACTTCCTCCACGAATTTTTTCGGCGGGGTCGAAAGGCGCCTTCGGTAATCTCCTCGTGCACTGGTACTGAATTCATCGATTTTGATGAAACGGCGTTTGCACCTAAAGCAAGGTTAGGAAACACGAACTAATACGATACAGCAAATGTTGCCTTAGTTTCGTGTCTCGTTCCTTGCTGCCAGTCTACATAATATCTTATGTATTCTCTAGTTGTAACGCACAATGCATTCCCAGAGTACGTCTGCAACCTGCAGTGGCCTTACTTTACATTCGTTTATAGATTTGGCTAAAAGCAGAACGTGAAGTAAGCAGGATGACGTGCTTCAACCTTTGATATCTTCAGAATAGAGTTACTAACATTTAAATTGATATTAGATGTTAATAAAATCCTCCTTTCCTGAAATATTTTTTTGCTACTGCCCGTCTGCATTTTATATCATCTCTATTTCGCCCGTCAGCAGTTATTTTACAGCCAAAGTAGCAAAATTCAACTCCTACTTTAGTTTCTCATTTCCTAATCAAATCTCCTCAGCATCGTCTGATGAAAGTCCACTACTTTCCATTACCCTTGCTTTGCTTTTGATAATGTTCATCTTATATCCTGTCCATACACTGTCCATTCTGTTCATCTCGTCTTCCAAGTCCTTTGCTGTTCTGACATAATTACAATGTTATCGGAAAACCTTGAACTTATTTTATTTTATTTTTTCTCGTTGAACTTTAATTTCTTTTTCAAATTTCCTCTTACTTTGCTTTCCTCTATGAACAGATCGAATAACAGCGGGAATAGGCCAAAACATTGTCTCATTCGCTTCTCAACTACTGCTTTCCTTTCACGTCCATCGAGTCTTATAACTGCAATCTGGCTCCTACACAAGTTGTACATAACATTTCGCTTTCTGTATTTTATCCGTACTACCTGAAAAGTTTTGAAGGGTGTAGTCTAATCAAAATTGTCTCAATATTTTTCTGAATCTAAAATTGTTACAAACGTACACTATGTGATCAAAAGTATCCTAACACCCCCCCCCCCCCAAAACATACGTTTCTCATATTAGGTGTACAATGGGGCGCTCCGCGGAACTCACGGACTTCGAATGTGGTCAGGTGATTGGGTGTCACTTGGGTCATACGTCTGCACGCGAGATTTCCAAACTCCTAAACATCCCTAGGTCCACTGTTTCCGATGTGATAGTGAAGTGGAAACGTGAAGGGACACGTACAGCACAAAAGCGTACAGGCCGAACTCGCCTGTTGACTGAAAGAGACCGCCGACTGTTGAAGAGGTTCGTACTGTGTAATAGACAGACATCTATCCAGGCCATCACACAGGAATTCCAAACTTCATCAGGATCCACTGCAAGTACTATGACAGTTAGGCGGGAGGTGAGAAAACTTGGATTTCATGGTCGAGAGCGGCTGCTCATAAGCCACACACACGCCGGAAAATACCATGCGACACCTCGCATGGTGTAAAGAGTGTAAGCATTGGACGGCTGAACCGTGGAAAACAATTGTCTGGAGTGACGTATCACGGTACACAATGTGACGATCCGATGGCAGTGTGTGGGTATAGCGAGTGCCCGGTGAACGTCATCTGCCAGCGTGTGTAGTACCCACGTAAAATTCGGAGGCGGTGGTGTTATGGTGTGGTAATGTTTCTCATGGAGGGGCTTGTACCCCTTGTTTTTTTGTGTGCCACTATCATAGCACACGCCTACATTGATGTTTTAAGCACCTTCTTGCTTCCCACTGATGAATAGCAATTCGGGGATGGCGACTGAATCTTTCAACACATCGAACACCTGTTCATAATACACGGGCTGTGGTGGAGTGGTTACACGACAATAACATCCCTGTAATGGACTGACCTGCACGGAGTCCTGATTTGAATCCTATAGAACACCTTTGGGATGTTTTGGAACGCCCACTTCGTTCCAGGCCTCACCGAACGACATTGATACCCCTCCTCAGTGCAGCACTCCGTGAAAAATGGGCTGCCATTCCCCAAGAGACCTTCCAGAAACTGACTGAACGTCTGCCTGTGAGATTGGAAGCTGTCATCAATGCTAAGATTGGGCCGACACCATACTCAATTCCAGCATTGCCGATGGAGAGCGTCATGAACTTGTAAGTCTTCTTCAGCCATGTGTGCGGATACTTTTTATCAGGTAATGCAGGTTTTTCCTTCTTCAACCCTTTTAGTTCAAAATGGTTCAGATGGCTCTGAGCACTATGCAACTTAACTTCTGAGGTCATCAGTCGCCTATAACTTAGAACTAATTAATCGTAACGAATCTAAGGACATCACATACATCCATGCCCGAGGCAGGATTCGAACTTGCGAACATTTCTACAGAACCAAAACTATTCTTCGCCGAAGTCAGCTTCCCATTATTCTATAAATAATTCGTGTCAGTGTTTTGCAGCTGTGACTTACTAAATTAATAATCCGTTAGCATCCACTCCTAACAACATTTGTCTTCTTTGGGATTGTAATTACTGCATTCATCCTGAGGGCTGACAAATGCTCTACACTTTACAAAATAACATTTAAAAGAGAGTCCCACTGTGCTCCATTTCGTTCTCTGAACCGGTTTTAGCGTGGTTTCATGTCGTGAAAAGTGTGAAGTTAAGCCAGACAGATAACGCCAAACACTAAATTCTATCCGGTAACAAAACTGATTTTAGTCCATCTACCTTGTAAGGACAGGCTGCAACGTAATTTTTCTGTGACAGTGGTTGGTGATGCTCCAGGGGGCGGAAACAGCTAATCGCAAATGAAACGTTTATGTAAAATAAAGACATCTTTCAAGTGGTTTATGATATATCAAAAATCTAAAGGAGACCTATATCCAGAGTTGCATGTCGAAACGGAGAGATTCATCGGGCGAATCCTCAGAAATGTTAGTCTATCCAAACCCTTGTTCCACCAGTAATTGAACTCTACTTGTCAGTCCGTGATCCATACCAGATAGGGTTGACGGAGGAAATAGAGAATATCCATAGAAGAGCAGCCTGTTTGTCCACAGGTTAATTTAGTGGCCGTAAAAGCGTCGCGGAGACGCTCATGAGACACTAGTGGTAGACGCTTCAAGAGAGGCGTTGTGACATATGGTTAAAATTCGGAGATAATAAGTTCCTAGAATAGTCACTCGATGTACTGCTTCCTCTTGCGCAAATTCCGCGAAAAGACCGTGAAAGTAAAATCAGCGACATTCAAGCCCGCACAGAGCCTTAGCAACGATCACTCTTCCAGCACATCAAACGCAACGGGAACAGCGAAGGGAGGCGTGATACCGATACACAAAGTACCCTTCACCACACATTGTATAGTGGATTGCGGAGAGTAGCTGGAGATGGAGATGGAGGCAAAGGAAGTAGATAAAGCCAGAAAAAATAGGCGACTGTTTTTAACAAGCTAAAATTTCAGTGTTAAAAACAATCAGACAGGAAGTTTTTCATCTAAGTTTTGATCGCTTCCTGTATTTATCACATTTGAAAAACAAATCGTGCATTTTTGCTTCCCATATGTGGTTCCTCTTATTTTGGATAACACTTATTTGCTATTTTTAACGTCATATTTGAACGCTGCCATTAAGATTAATAAGTTGCTTTCTTAGGATGTGATACGGATCACTGTAGGTACGAGTACGAAGTGTTGGAACGCAGACAGCGAGGCTGGTAATGCCATATGGTACGCTAGTGGGATGGGGGACCGAGCAAGTATCGAGAGCGTTGCTCACTTAATAATCTTGAACGACGGGGACCTCAGGACATTTAGGTCCGAAACTACGACCTTTAATATATCAAATGTTAATTTTTGGAATCCACTTTTATCATAATAAATGCTTGGGTCTAAGTCTGAGATTCATCAGAGCTTCTATCAGTATACTACTCAGTTAATTAATGGTAATATGAAACAAATGATGGTATGCTACTAACAATTCAGGAATATTTCCGATGATGCACCAAGTTTGTCAGAGATTTCTGTTTTGCGCCAAGGAATTCATTCGGCGTTAGGTTGTATTCTACGACCGTTAGTCGTGTCAACCACGCTCCTTATTTTCCGTATTGTGTCAACTTAACTGTATCGGTCTGAGTGCTGCTAAATTATTTTACGATGTTTCTCAGTAAATGCACCGTAATGTCATCCTCGAGTATTATTTAAAGTAGATTAGCTACGCACACATCCAGGCAGAGCCATGTAGTTGAGACAGTTTGCAGCTTCCAAATACACCGACGGAAACACATCACAACACCAAAAAAGAACTAATGTAGAGTAATGAAATTCCAGCAATATATGTTTGTTGGTAACATATGTAGGTGATTAACATTGCAAGATAAAAGGTTAACGTAAGCGCGAAATAAGCCACTGCAAATGTGAAATGCTGGTGCATCAATAACCGCTGTAACAGCCAGAATGCTGAATAAGCATGCATTCGTGCAAACATTTTGTTGTACAGGTGTCGGATTTCAGTTTTGTGGGATGGAGTTCCACGCCTGTTGCACTTGGTCGGTCAATGCAGGGACGGCTAATGCTGACTGTGGATTACGCTGGAACTGTCGCCTGATGATGTCCCATGTGTGCTCGACTGGACACGGATCTGGTGATCGAGCAGGTCAATAAAACATTTCGATACTCTGTAGAGCAATTTGGGTCACAACAGCAGTATGTGGGTGAGACTTATCCTATTGGAAAACACCTTCAGGAAAGTTGTACATGTATGGCAGCACAAGAGGTCGAATCACCAGATTGGCGTACAGATTTGCAGTCATGGTGTATGGGATAATAACGAGAGTGCTCCTGCTGTCGTATGAATTAGCACCGCAGACCACAACTCCTGGTGTAGGTCCAGTGTGTCTAGCACGAAGACAAGTTGGTTCAGGTCCTCATTTGGCCTCCTAACCAACACTCGCTCATCACTGGCACCGAGGCAGGACACACTGTCATCAGAAAACGCAACAAATCTTCACCCTGGCCTCCAGTGAGCTCTCGCTTGACACCACTGAAGTCGCAATGCCGGTGGTTTTGGATCATTGGAATGCACGCTACAGGGCGTCTGGCTCGAAGCAGACTTGTAACAGTTCGTTGTGTCACAGTGGTGCCAACTGTTGCTCAGATCGCTGCTGCACATGCAGTACGATACGGCAAAACCATACGCCGAACACGACGGTCTTCCTTCTAGTTAGTGCCACGTGGCCGGCCGGAGCCCAATCTTCTTGCAACCGTACATTCTCGTGACCAGCTCTGCCAGCAATAATGTGTTTTGTCTATATACTATCGTACTTGCCGAGTCTTTACGCAATATCGCAGAAGCATCATCGAGCTTCTCGTAGGCCTATCACACGACCTCATTTAAACTCGGTGAGATGTTGACAATGGCGCCTTTGTCACCTTAAAGGTATTCTTGACAAACAACAACTGACCTCGCCCAACCTCAGAGTTAACTAACGCTCACGACCGTTACAGCGAATATTTATAGCAAACGTGGTTCAAAAATGGTTCAAATGGCTCTGAGCACTATGGGACTCAACTGCTGTGGTCATAAGTCCCCTAGAACTTAGAACTACTTAAACCTAACTAACCTAAGGACAGCACACAACACCCAGCCATCACGAGGCAGAGAAAATCCCTGACCCCACCGGGAATCGAACCCGGGAACCCGGGCGTGGGAAGCGAGAACACTCCCGCACGACCACGAGATGCGGGCTATAGCAAACGTGATCTGCATCCTCATAGTGGAGGGAGTGACTTGAAAGCTGAAGAGACATCATTTTTGAGATGTAGAAACACGCCTCCCAACTTTCGTATATGTCGCACAATTCTTTCTTGATGTTGCGACATTTTTTTATTTTTATTTATTTATTTTGCGACAGTGAATTTCAATATTCTACGACATATGTTGTGAGGGACTACATCAGCGACAACACTGCACGGAACAGTTAGGGAAAGTTCTAATCACCGATTCACAAAATTAACCCAAGGACTGCTTGTCTTTAATTTTGCACCGTTAGGCGGAAAGGATCAACCAGTACGTCGCTTATATCAGCTTCTACAAACCTTTAGCTAGAATGAAAATGTGCTATGAAGGTTTAGTGCGCGAGAGGATTTTGCACCAGTTTGTTTGTGTTTTAACGACTGCGGGTGGTCATCGTAATCCGCGACTCGTTACACGCGCCAGCACGTCTCAGAATGGGAATCCAGCGCTATAAACGCAGCCGTCGAGCAGGTGAACGACCTCGGGAGACCCGCCGAGGCGCGCCCGCTAGCTCACCCCGCGGCCTCCCAATTAGCTTAATTGATGCGCGGAGACCGGCTTCTTTACGCATCTCGCGCGACAACAAACAACCCTGCCGCGCCGCTGCCCCCAATACCTGCGCAAAACTAACACTCGGAATGCCGCAAACGGCGCAATTAAACGTCTCGGAACAAGGAAACGCCGCGGTCTGGCGGATTTCCCAATTCGGCGGCGAGGAATTGAGATGGTAATTAACGCCGAGACCGGGCGGGGAAGACGAAAAAAGAGTGGAGGAGTCGAGTCGACGCGAGGGCGAAAGGAGGCGCTGCGGAATGGCGGGAATAAACTGCGGGCGACAGCGTGATAACGGTGCTGGGGCACCTGGCCGGCCGGCGCTGAGGTCCGCGCAACCGGCCGTGCGTGCCCCGCGTCCCGGCCTGCCTGCTCCTTATATGTCGGCTGCGGCGCCGCCGCTGACCGCCGCCACAGCCACCTTCTGGGCGGTTCGCCGAGAGCCCAGCGGCAGGGAGGCCGCCGTCCGGCCCCCATCTTCTAGACGAGAACTCCCTTCCTCCTGGTTGTCGGCGAGGCTTACCTCTGGGGGCTGTCCCTTCAGTTGGTCGACGTCCACTTCCAACAATGACGAAAAAAAATCGCAACTCGAAGAAGGACCAAAACCCCGTTTTCCTCAGTGCCCAAACGTGCTTCGGCACCACTGTGCCATCATCAGTGGGTTTTCGTTTTTATTTATTCTGCAATGTGAACATTTCTGTTACATGATTATAAAACTACGTGCATTTTTAGTTCAAGCAACAGATCGTTTCTTTTTGTAAATACCTTTACATTTGGTGAGCATGAATTTTCTGGACCACTTTGTGTAAATTATTACAGGCAGCTTGTCATCTGCAACCAAACGATGTTGATAAGAAAGTTTTTTTTTGCTCAGAGTTAAGCTATCTTCTAGAGTGTAATTTAGTTTTTCGCGATGTTTTCGTGCCTATTTTCGGTTTTAATTACGTCTTCGTGTGGCAAGCACTTCCATTCTCCGCATCTTGCTGACATGTTGCCAGAATGAGATGTTCACTCTGCAGCGGAATGTGCGCTGATATGAAACTTCCTGGTAGACTAAAACTGTGTGCCGGACCAAGACTCGAACTCGGGATCTTTGCCTTTCGCGGGCAAGTGCTCTACCATCTGAACTACCCAAGCACGACTCACGCCCCGTCCTCACAGCTTTACTTCTGCCAGTACCTCGCCTCCTACCTTCCAGAGTCCTTCTTTCAGGAGTGCTAGTCCTGCGAGGTTCGCAGGAGAGCTTCTGTAAAGTCTGGAAAGTAGGAGACGAGGTACTGGCAGAAGTAAAGCTGTGAGTACAGGGCGTGAGTCGTGCTTGGGTAGCTCAGTTGGTAGAGCACTTGCCCGCGAAAGGCAAAGGTCCCGAGTTCGAATCTCAGTCCGGCACACAGTTTTAATCTACCAGGAAGTTTCATGCTGAGATGTTGTGATGCATACGTAGCTATAACAAGTATTTTCTGCAAATAACATCTCAGCATGATGCAGAGAATGGAAGTGCTTGCCACACGAAAACGTAAGTAAATACGAATACAGGCGCGAAAACATCGCGAAAAACTAAATTACACTCTAGAAGATAGGTTAACTCTGAGCAAAAAAAAAACTTTCTCATCAACATCGTTTGGTTGCAGAAGACAAGCTACCTGTAGTAATTAACACAAAAGTAGTCCAGTAAATTCATGCTCACCAAATGTAAAGGTATTTACAAAAAGAAACTGAAACGTCCCCTTTTGAAAAATTATGCAGGACTGTGCTTATCCTGACATACGATATTTTTGGCGCAACGCAATCTGACTTTCAAAAATCCCTACAAAAGAATGGCCCTGACTAACATTAACCTATACGTTTCACAAATCACTTACCTCACAAAAATCTTCGTTACTCGAACTACTGCAATACAGCGAGCGTCACTACTGCCAGCTAAATAAAAGATTCAAACTACTAAAGGCACTAACTGCTGATAGGCACAGTTAGCAAAAGAAAGATTTTGATAGAGAACAAACAATGTATTTACCTTAATAGTGTTCAAAAGTCATTATATATATAGCAGTTCATGGCATCCATTCTTACAAATTTACAGTCTCTGTCCAGATCATCCGCTCTCAAAAATCTGCCATTTCACTTCCCCACATCCACCACTGCTGGCGGCTCACCTCCAACTGCGCAACGCTACGCGCTGTTAACATCCAGCTGCCCAACACTACAATGGCAGACAACAGTGCAAACTAGCCACAGACTGCACACAGCACAGCCAGTGATTTTCATACAGAGCGCTACGTGGCGTTGCCAATAAGAAAACCTAAACAGCCTACCTACATAGCCCCCATGCTCACCACAAAAATTTTACAAATTGTTCTGGGCCGTGGCCAATACAGATTTGAAGAAATTTTTCATAATTACAATAACAAAGATATCAAATGCACACACTTATTGATACACTGTTGGTCAAAAGCAAAGATTTTCTCACAGTCCATAAAGACAGTCCTGATCATTCATCACAGTAAAATTGCAGTTTTTTTTTTTTTTTTCAAAGTCTGAGCAGTAAAAGAGAATGCACACGGAACTAGTGGATTTCCATGCAGTCTTGAAGAAGTAGTGTTGTCCTTCCAACGGAAAGACAGAGCTGACTCTTGACATGCAGACAGGTAATGGGCCACAACAGAGCAAACCCACAACAGAGGCAGTCGAAGTTGAAGAATATTGGTAGGTAGGTCATCACAAAGCAGACCCACTGTAGTCCTGGTAGAGATTATGGTATTGGTGGGCCACCAGAGGTGCAGACCCACTGCAGTCCTTGTAGAAATAATGGTATTGGTGGGCCATCAAAGATGCAGACCCACTGTAGTCCTGGTAGAGACGGCCAGCAGCCATCTGTTGCGACTGTGCATGTGCACAATCACCATCGAAGAGTCTTGCGGAGAATATAGCAAGTCCATAAACCACCACTTGTGCACTCACAAAAACTTTTTTTGAAATGTCCTTAGAACCAGCAATGCTGTTAATCAGTCTCTTGCTGAATTATTAACACACATCCAAACACTGTCAGTCCCTACTTCTCACATATTGTCCATATACTATGACCAACAAAAACGTGTGCAGTGAAATGTAACTTACAAGTTAATAATTTGATGAACTGGTGTCAATTACAATTTTATAACATAAGAATACAATAACAAAGGTACAAAATACCTAATTAAAGAACATAACAGTAAAGATAACATTTGTAGTAACACAGACTTTACAAAAGAATAGAAATAAACATGCACATCAGTGTTTCAAAAATTATGACATAAGTACATACATAAAGATCAGAATAACTTTTGAAACATAAACTTCACATACGAGCAACAAAACAGAACAGATAAATAATGTCTAAACATCTTTACAAAGTAAATAACATAGTATTGGAAAAATTCTACAACATAACTCTCATCAGCTAAACACATAAAGACAGGAAAAACACAAATACACAAGCGTACACAAACACATAGCAGTATAACACAAGAGGAAAGGGCAGGATTTCTTTTCAGTGTAATATTTGGTACTGCAGTCCAACCCAAAACTTCATTCCATAGATTGTCCCTCTTATTTCAACATTTGCTCCAGCCAAAAAAATCCTATCCAAGCATGCTTTCTGTATTCTGTTCACATCCTCTTTCAAAAATAGTTTTTTTCACTGTATACTATTTTTTTGACCAAACCATTTTCTTATAGCTACTCAATGCATTTCTTCCAATTCATCATAGTTCGTTTCTTATATAGTCTACCCCCTCTTAAGCTAACTTAAATCTACTGAGCTCAGATGCTAAACTAAGGGACGAGGCAATGCAGCGGCACAAAACAATTAATACAAACAGCAATGAAAAAAAAAATGGAAATTGTCAAAGCAAGCAGCAAAAAAAATATAAATTAGCAAAGCAATTGCAATATTACAACTAATATAAGGCAATGTGCAGCAAACAAGAAAAATAAATCAGTAGTAAAACTGGCTTAACAGAGTAATACAAAGTGAAATTCAGTAGCACTATGCCTGGCAAACAGCAGCAGCAAATGCAATAACTTATACCTAAATATGACAAAGCTCAAGCAGAAAGAATATTACAGTAAACATGGACATGTCTAATACCTATGTCACATCTTAACATTAGAGTGATGCATCATCTTGACTTACTCTAGCAGATAAGTTACCAAACTCTTAAAAAATTATTTTTGCAATTCCTGTGAAGGGAAATGTCTATTTGTGCTCTCTTTTCTACGAAAGTACATCATAAAATTATTCTTTACTGGGTCTGTAGACAGAAAATAGTGATATTAGTACATGTATTAACTTTTATTTTAACCAATGCTGCTGCAGCTAGAAACTTGACATTAAACAAAATGAGCAAATATATATATAAAGCAACATATGAAACGTCATTCACTAGGCAAGTGGCGTCTCCAAAGGCAAAAAAATTCTCTCAACTAGAAAGACAATAGATGTAAAATGTTTCTCATCATTTCATTAGGCATTTTAGTAAATATCATAAATTAAGAGCACCACAATATAATCATATGTTTTCAAGTTTGAGCATGTCGTATTTGCGATGCTTTCTACAAAGGAATGTCAATAGCGAGGATAATGGCCTCTTTTTTTCCCACCTGTGCCTCTGAAAGGCACACACTAATGACTTTTTTCCAGGCGACTGTCGTGCAGCTGGGTGCCCATGACGCATTACGTGAAAGTCACTTAACTTTCTTACTGAAATATTTACGACACCAGTTGGCACTACAGTGACAGTCTCATATAAAATTTCACAGGTCGAGAATTTGCGTTACAAATGTGTAGAAACAAAATCCTTTAAATATAATAGTGTCCAAAAAATTTTCGTCGGCATTGTGATACATTCAGGCATTTACACACATTTCATAACTCTTTAAAAGTACGATTCTTGGATGCCATCATCCTTTTTCACAAGTCAGAGTCCCTAACCACTACTCATTATTCCTTACCTTATTACACATATATATATTCGTCGACAC
This sequence comes from Schistocerca nitens, assembly GCF_023898315.1. Classification (NCBI taxonomy): domain Eukaryota; kingdom Metazoa; phylum Arthropoda; class Insecta; order Orthoptera; family Acrididae; genus Schistocerca; species Schistocerca nitens. The sequence goes on from NC_064621.1 coordinate 509,556,594, forward strand.
TTCTTCAGTATTTCATCATAATAAATACATATCATAATAAACATTCCTCAACAGCATAATACACATCGTCGTCGTAATAATAACATCATGACACCTCAATCAAATCTCAAAAACGTCGTAGCTTCCTGCAATAATTTCAAAACCTAAAAAAATTCTCTGCTCATTTAAATAGTGTAATCTACCTCAAACATACTTTAAAAATCATGATCCCATATCAAATATATCATGCAAAGCTCTCATAGTATCACAATGGTTCCGAAAAAATATGAACAGTTTACTAAGTACAGACGAAATACAATTTCATAAGTGTGAAGTTATCCAACTGTGTAATTGTGTAAATATCTGTCAGTGACGTAGTAAAAAAAATGTTTGTTTCTCTGTTAAATAATCATGTAGCTGTGTAATTCTGTGTTGGAGAAATATGGTACCGATGTGTAAAGTTGTATAAGCAAATACCATATTAGCTAGGGCTCCTTGTGCTTTCCAGACACATGGTACACAAAGTAGGCGTGTACCCCCTGAGGATTAATGTAATTATACCCCCAGGTGTTACAGATTACAGCAATGGAATGAAATTTATCACAGAAAACATTCTTTGTATGTCAAAAAATTTAAAAAAATAAATGGTTTAAGTACAAAATTAATCACTCAAATGCGTGTCCTGTAGCGCTAAATTGTGCGTCTTGTTGTAACATAATCTCTGTCATTACTTAATGGTAAAAAATGTGCCAAGTGTCGTAATTATCGTTGTCCGTAAGCAAAGTTCTGTGGAAGTCAATGTACTTACCTCGTAATAAACGAAGCGAATTGCTATGCGTATAGATATCGTAGTTGTTACGCTTATTGCCGTGACGAAGTAAGTACTGTACTGTTACGTATTGTTGTGCTACAGAAAAGGCTGTCTCATTGTAGCTATACCACAGAAGTTACTACTAAAACATATTTTACTTTCCAGAAGAATTCAGAAAAACTGTGCAGATATAAAGCAGATACAGCACAAAAGCAACAATGTAAATTGTGTCACACATTAGTAGCATCGTGATATAATCGTGTAGCTGTCAAAGAAACCAAATGCTAATTCATCTTTAATCCCACAGAAAGTACTGCAAATAAAGAATGTCTTTTCAAGTAAACCAACATGTTGCATGAAAATCCCATTAGCAGTACTATTATATGTTCTAAGTATGTAAGCCTTATAGTCATACAACTAACAAGCAAGAATGTACACGCACAATAACACTGTGTCATCTGTTCACTATAACAATGCATTCGTAATTACTGTCCAAATATGTTCCCTAGGTTCTAGACTGGATAGTTAACTTTAAAACATAGCTGCATGTTAACAGTTCCTAAGTCTGACGAAGCGTACTAGCAACTTGAAGTGAACAATTTTATAGCAAAGACTAAGTTAAAAAATAGATTATCTTTCAATAAACGGTTTTACATGTGAAATGTGGTGCAATCCTTTACTCTTCCTAGTACGCAGTGTTTCAACTTCGACGCAATTATCGTGTGGTATACGTCGGTAAAGAATGCTCAAATTTTTCTCGAGGTTAGCGTCTATGTTATTTTTCTCTGAGCCAGCCGGCGCACGTCGCAGCCTGCGGTGCGGGTCATTGTCTGCTATCTCTTTGTTGGTGTGCATCGTTATTGGGATTAGGAGACCTAACTTCTACAAATTCACCTTGTCGAGAGGGCCCTGCTCTGTTTGAATCCCACCAGTTCTGATGCAGTTCAGGTCTGTCGTTACGATCATATCGTCTGTCGTCATGTCGGTAGATTCCATAGTTTCTTTCTTGTCGGTCACGTGGTGGAGAATTTCTCCCTGAATCGTAACTGTGCGCTGGACCGTTGCGTCTATTCTGTCTCCCTTGATAATAATTGTTTTGGTTCCCATATTGTCTGTTTCTCTGATTGTCTCTGTGATAGTCACTACCACGGAGAGGCGATCTTTCCCTGTAATTATTACTACTCTGCCAACGGTTGTCATACGGGTGGTGTCTGTTTTGGTCACGATTTGTGTTGTCAGAATAGCCTTGTCGTGTCCAGTTATTATTTCTTTCATCGCGGCATTGTGACGGATGTGACCTGTAATTGTTGTGTTCCTGTTTTCGCGTTCCGCGATTGTCAGTGTCAATTTCTAATTCTTGTAAGAGTCCCTGAAAAGCTTCAATGTCGTCTTTGCAACGTCCTGCCAAAATAATATGTCGTAAATGTTCAGGTAATTTGATTAAGCAAATGTGGATGAGTTCTGAGGGGCTGTATGGGTTTGACAGGTACTGATTCTTGTGCAACATGTCTTCAAAATATATCACAAGACTGGAGAATTCAGATTGTTCGAAATGTTTCATCATTATGATGCTGTGTTTTACTCGTCTTGTGTAGCTTGAGACCAATATGATGAGAGGAAGGCACGATAAAATTCTCCTTCACTGTGGCAATCGTGAATGACCGATCGCATTCTTACAGCTGGTTCATTCTCTAAATAGCCACTCATAAATTCTAATCTGTGCTCTAATGACCAGTTGGGAGGAAAACAATGAGAGAATTGATGGAGCCATGCTTGTAGATCAATGTCGTTGCCAGAATTCTTAAATGTTTTGAATTTACGTGTAGTAATGAACAGCTTATAGTCAAAATCATCGTGTCGGCGAGTAGCATATCGGTCATTGTTACGTGGTGTCGGCGGTTCCATCTCAAAATTCGGTGCACCTTGCCAATTTCTTTCATAATTTCCAAAATGCCCTGTGTTATTATTTTGTGGCTTTTTCGTATTTCTAAGTCCCTCTTCCCGTGTTGGAGCGCGAGTGTCCTCTGAAATATGTAATTTTTGTATTACTTGTGCCAACTGATCTTGTACTTCCCGGATTTCTCTTTTGTGTTGCGTATTAATTTTATTCTGATTTTGTTTGGACTCGCATTCGGGAGGACGACGGTTCAATCCCGTCTCCGGCCATCCTGATTTAGGTTTTCCGTGATTTCCCTAAATCGTTTCAGGCAAATGCCGGTAAGGCCGATTTCCTTCCCAATCCTTCCCTAACCCGAGCTTGCGCTCCGTCTCTAATGACCTCGTTGTCGACGGGACGTTAAACACTAACCACCACCACCACCACCATCTGAATTTGTTTGAATTTCTTAATTTGTTCATTCTCTTCTGTGTCAGTGATGGCTACAGGTCTTGTGTCATTCAGATCATCATCTACCTTTGTAGATAAGTTAGTGAACTGATCGGCTACTTTCTCTGATAATGAACTAATTTCCTCCATGTGTCTTTCTGAACCAATTTTCAGGGTATCTACTGTGTCCTTTAAGTTTTCCTGAGTTTTTGCAAGTTGCGTAACCGAATCAGTAGATGCAACTGAGTCAATTTCAGCTTGCAAGGTCTCATGATTTTCATGAACAATAGTTTGCAGTTCTTTTATGGCTGCTTCGTGATTCTGTAGTGCATTTTCATGCCGCGAAAAAATACGTTGAAAATGCTCACAAATTTGTGATTATACGTCATTACAGACTTTTTGACATTTCGATTCAATGTTATGTAACTCAGTAGTTAAATCTTCACGTGTTTGTTCAAATGTGGTGTCTAACTTTTGAAGATTCTGTTCCATTATGTCTAACTTTTGAAGCTTTTGCTGTGTTTGTCTCTGGTTTTGTTCCATTGTGTCTAACTGTTGCTGTGTTTGTCTCTGATTTTGTTCCATTGTGTCTAACTTTTAAAGCTTCTGCTGTGTTTGTCTGTGATTTTGTTCCATTTGTTGCATTAATTGCAATAATAATGTATTAGTGTCTGGAATCTGTTTCTCTATGCTTTTTGGCAGTGCATTTTCACCGGCAACATTCACATTTTGACAAGCAGAAAATGTGTCTTGACTCATTTGAGAAAACGGTGAGGACCCAAAATCTGAGTCTACAGTATTTGCAATATTGTGTACTGTCATTTCGGATTCCTGAGGCGACCTGCTGCCGACCGATCGATCGATAATGCTTCCCTGTTCACTAATTGTTTCACTGCCTACACCATTATCTGCAACCTGCTCCATTTCCCTATGCACAATTACCAAATTACTACTTTGAACATTAGTTGATTCATTACTCTGCGGCGCTAACACACTGCTTTCGTCTTCACTGTCATTTCTCAGTTTTCTTTGGAGCCTAGTATTACGTTCTTCACACGCCATAATTGTCACAATATTTCACACGATAACACAGAAAAGCACGATTTGAAGAGCAAAATAAGAAAACACATTAACATAGCAATGGAAATAATATCTACTTAATTGCAAGTGCAGCTGCGAAATACTTGGTGCAAATCTACGTGCATGTCACAACTGTTTTACTGTACAACAATGAAAAACTACAATTACAAAGGAAATTCTCTCTACGATTATGCACTAGCAATAAACAAAGGCTACATTAATTACACAAACTACAAGAAAAAATCAGAAGATTTCAGTGAGGTATCCTGGCAGGGTCGCCATATGAAACGTCCCCTTTTGAAAAATTATACAAGACTGTGCTTATCCTGACATACAATATTTTTAGTGCAACGCAATCTGACTTTCAAAAATCGCTGCAAAAGAATGGCCCTGACTACCATTAACCCATACGTTTCACAAATCACTTACCTCACAAAAATCTTCGTTACTCGAACTACTGCAATACAGCGAGCGCCACTACTGCCAGCTAAATAAAAGATTCAAACTACGGAAGGCACTAACTACCGATAGGCACAGTTAGTAAAAGAAAGATTTTGATAGAGAACAAACAATGTATTTACCTTGATAGTGTTCAAAAGTCATAATATATATAGCAGTTCATGACATCCATTCTTACAAATTTATTGTCTCTGTCCAGATCATCCGCTCTCAAAAATCTGCCATCTCACTTCCCCACATCCACCACTGCTGGCGGCTCACCTCCAACTGCGCAACGCTACGTGCTGTTAACATCCAGCTGCCCAACACTACAATGGCAGACAACAATGCAAACTAGCCACAGACTGCACACAGCACAGCCAGTGATTTTCATACAGAGCGCTACGTGGCGTTGCCAATAAGAAAACCTAAACAGCCTACATACAAAACGATCTGTTGTTTGAACTAAAAATGCACATAATTTTATAACCATGTAACAAAAATGTTCACATTGCAGAATAAATAGAAACGAAAACCATCTGATGATGGCACAGTGGTGCCGAACATGTTTGGGTACTGAGAGAAACGGTGTTTTGCGTAACTGGCGGACCTCAAATCCCAAAATTTTAACTGCAGACACGGCCAATACAAGGAGCTGCAAATCAAAAGATGGATACCAAGAAGGAGTTATGTAACATAAACGAAATTTGGTAAGCGTGTTTCTGCATCTGAAAGACGATATCTATTCAAATTTCGCGCCAGTCGCATACGAGCGCTGCTAGTAGCGCCACTATGAGGGTGCAAATCAGGTTTGCTTTCAATACACGCCGTGACTGTCATGAAGGTTAGTTAACTTTGAGATTACACGCAGTGAGTTGATGTTACTCAAGAATTCCTTCAAGGCGATAAAAAGGCCGTTATCGACAACACCTCGCTGAGTTTCAACGCGACCTTGCAATAGAGCTAGAAAATCTGGACGTTACTTCTGTCATACGGGAGAAAGACTTGGCGGGAATGTAGCCCACCGTACATGAGAGTTGGCATCAGTGGTGACTAGCATGTACGGACGCCAGATGACAGGGCTCCGTACGGCAACGTGACACTTCCGACAGGAAAGACCACCGTGTGCGGTGTAAGGTATCTGCAACTGCAGCAGCAATTTGAGCAGCGGTTGGCCACCACAGTGACTCAACGAACTGTTATAAATCGGTTACTTCAAGGTCAGCTCCGGCCCCGCGGGATTAGCCGAGCGGTCTAGGGCGTTGCAGTCATGGACTGGGCGGCTGGTCCCGGCGGAGGTTCGAGTCCTTCCTCGGGCATGGGTGTGTGTGTTTGTCCTTAGGATAATTTAGGTTAAGTAGTGTGTAAGCTTAGGGACTGATGACCTTAGCATTTAAGTCCCATAAAACTTCCTGGCAGATTAAAACTGTGTGCCCGACCGAGACTCGAACTCGGGACCTTTGCCTTTCGCGGGCAAGTGCTCTAGAGCTCTGGTAGAGCACTTGCCCGCGGAAGGCAAAGGTCCCGAGTTCGAGTCTCGGTCGGGCACACAGTTTTAATCTGCCAGGAAGTTTCATATCAGCGCACACTCCGCTGCAGAGTGAAAAAAAAAAAAAATACCGAGCGAGGTGGCGCAGTGGTTAGCACACTGGACTCGCATTCGGGAGGACGACGGTTCAATCCCGTCTCCGGCCATCCTGATTTAGGTTTTCCGTGATTTCCCTAAATCGCTTCAGGCAAATGCCGGGATGGTTCCTTTGAAAGGGCACGGCCGATTTTCTTCCCCATCCTTCCCTCACCCGAGCTTGCGCTCCGTCTCTAATGACCTCGTTGTCGACGGGACGTTAAACACTAATATCCTCCTCCTCCTCCAGAGTGAAAATCTCATTCTGGTAAGTCCCATAAGATTTCACACACATTTGAACATTTGAGAACAACTCCGGGTGAGACGCCCTGTAGCTTGCACTCCACTGACCCCAAACTACGCCGGCCGCTGTGGCCGAGCGGTTCTAGGCGCTTCAGTTCGAAACCGCGCTGCTGCTACGGTCGCAGGTTCGAATCCTGCCTCGGGCACGGATGTGTGTGATGTCCTTAGGTTAGTTAGGTTTAAGTAGTCCTAAATTCTAGGGGACTGTTAAGTCCCATAGTGCTTAGAGAATTTGAACCATTTGAAACCCAAACTATTGCCATTGGTGGCTTCAGTAATGTCAAGCAAGAGCTCATTGGACTTCAGGGTGGAGGTCTGTTGTGTTTTCTGATGAAAGATGGTTCGGTGCCAGCGACGGCCGTGTGTTGGTTAGGAGGCCTGTTGAGAGCCTGCGGCCAACTTGTCTGCCTGCTAGATACACTGTGTCTACACCTGTAGTTATGGTCTGGGGTTCAATTTCGTATGATAGCAGCAGCACTCTCGTGGTTATCCCACACACCATGACTGCAAAACTGTACGTCAGTCTGGTTTCCGACCTGTTGTGCTGCCATTTATGAACAGCAAAAAAAAAATGGTTCAAATGGCTCTGAGCACTATGGGACTCAACTGCTGTGGTCATCAGTCCCCTAGAACTTAAAACTACTTAAACCTAACTAACCTAAGGACATCACACACATCCATGCCCGAGGCAGGATTCGAACCTGCGACCGTAGCAGTCGCACGGTTCCGGACTGCACGCCTAGAACCGCGAGACCACCGCGGCCGGCTATGAACAGCATTCCATGTGGTGTTTTCCGGCAGGATAACGTTCGCCAACATAGCTGCTGTAACCCAACATGCTTTACAGAGTGTCAACATGTATCCTCAGCCTGCTCGATCAGCCGATCTGTCTCCAATCGAAGACATATGAGACATCATCGGACGACAACTCCTGCGTCATGCTCAAACAGCATTAACAGTCCCTGTATAAAAGACTGGTAATCAACAACTTAACGCCATCACGTCTCCTCTCCTTGCTGGCCAAATACTGGCGGTGAAAATTTCATCCACCACCAGCCAGTTGGCATACTGCCGATTCGAGCGCCACCGCATTGTCGTGTACTAGAAACCTCGGCTATGTAGGCATTTTCCTAAATAAGTAACTAAAGTTAATAAAGGCGATCAAGCGAAGTTGTCTACTTGAATACTAGATAGAATTCAGTATCACGACAGATTTATTTCTAAATTACTTGAATTAGGACAACATGTTGTCTGTTGTGATAGACTGTTGACAAAGCGGAGAAAAGAGTGGTGACTTCACTCTAATTCCGACTTTAAAAAATGGATAACGCGACCTGACTGATTAATATGAATGACAGTGATTGTAAACTGTACCGAGAACCAAAGTTCCAATATGTACTCAAATCGGACACCGACTGCTGCTGTGAGCATGCAATGAAGTAAGAGAAATTCACTCTAAAGATTCACAGTGCTGGTGCTGCGAGTTGCTCACCATACGCATGTAGAAATCTCGAGATGCAGCGCCCAGTGCGTGAGGCTAAACGGCAGACCTCTGTCTCCTCCTCTCGTTCTGATCCACCTTTACGCCCAGGCTCCGAGTCCAAAACTCAGTCCCTTCTACAAGACCGGATCGACTACTCTCCTCCACAGTTCACGATGGAATCCCCCTTTAGTTTCGACACATTACATCCAAGTCCGCCAAAAGCTCCAAGTAGTTTTTTCGCCAAAACGCTGGTAAAACACTACTGCGCCAATCGCATATCACTTAGTGTACCCGCCGGCCGTTGTGGCCGAGCGGTTCTAGGCGCTTCCGTCTGGAAACCGCGCGACCGCTACGGTCCCATGTTCGAATCCTGCCTCGGACGTGGATGTGTGTGATGTCCTTAGGTTGGTTAGGTTTCAGTAGTTCAAAGTTCTAGGGGACTGATGACCTCACATGTTAAGTCTCATAGTGCTAAGAGCCATTTGAACCATTTGAACTTAGTGCACCGTGTAGCCTGCCTCCATAAGGCGGGAGAAATTATTCCTCTGATCATGAAACGTCTCGAGTCATCTAACAAGTGTCCACTGTTATGTTTTCTGATGACAAGGTCCACTGTTATTTTGCACACGCAGGGAACGGCCCGGCTGGTGTGTCTATCTGACCTCAAAAAAATGCCACTGCTCTCTCGGTCACAAGTGTCGCCCCATATCGCCCATTCCGGCGAAACGTTTTTGCCAGCCTAGCTGATACCGATCTTACAGGAAGCTTCCCAGGAAATAACACGAGGACCTCTGCCGAATCGGCGGAATGCGGTTCGCCTCAGCTGGGAACAATTGCCACACCGTCAGTCCGTCGTAACTCAACAAAAGCAATCGCAAGAAGTTTTGCCTCTGGCCTCGGGGCAATACGCTGTGTTCCCCCTCAGGCAGTCTGCTTCCTACGGCCAAGTCCTCTGCAGCCACTTCTACTGAGCGGAGGCGCCGGCCCAGCTCTTCCATCACACACACTCTCTCTCCCTCTCTTTATTTGTGACCTGCTGTATTTTCGAAACTGGCGTCATTAAGCCGAAACAAATACTCGGCTCCTCCACCTCTAATTACTATATGCATCTAGCTATCATTAAATTCAGCATCACCACCGCTGTCATCCCTCTCTAATAGTCTCATTGGCCATGGAGTCTGTAATTGTTTTTTCAGTCGAATAAATGAAATGGAAGAAAGGTATGTCGAAAGTGATTGTCGTCTTTCAGTGTTATTTTGGCAGCATGTGTGGCTACATGGTAGCGTTGTGATACTGCATCCTGCTGCTTAGGTTGCGGAAATATCAGTTCTGTAACCTATACCTCTCGTAGAAGTCGGCACCTGACAGCCTAAACCTCTCACGAAGGTATTTCAGCTACCTTATGGAGTTCCACCGTCGAGAAATCCCGAAGGTGGACCAAAGCGGGTTTGGTAGCTCTACTTTGCACACCCTGAAGATATATGACATCTACAACCTTGCCACAGTGGATAGGATTGAGAAGCAGCGGCTCCAGTTCATGAATACTGACAATGCCCAAGGAAGTGGTGTGCCGACCCCACAGCCCTCTTTATATGTGCATCCGATGACGACTTTGTGCTGAAGCCGACACGATGGTTGGTCGGCGCCGTTGGCCCTTCCGAGGCCTGTTCGGACGGAATTTTTTAATTTTTAGAAAGCAGTCGATATGGTATCGGCTGCTTTTCCCCTGACAACAGATGCGTACTCCAGAATTGGGAGCAGTAGTATCTTCTATAGAACAAATCGTAACACGTCATTATCAAGCCACCCAGAAGTTCTTGCTCTGTTTAGATATTTTAATCGCTGCAACCAGTTGCCGGCAACCGGGGGAAGAAGATGGGCTGGATTTTGTTTAATCCTACACTGATATCGGTTGGAGCCGACCAGGCTGGTTTACAGAGAGAAAAATTTTCCCACGCTGGCTGTTGCAGAAACGTTTCTTAATGTCCTGTCAAGAGACAGTACCTGACGGAAGTGTTGTAAGCAGGGGCAGGAAACGGACGATGACAATGCCTACATTCTGCTGCTGATTCTGATTTCCCTAAAGGCCTGGATGTTCATTAATTTTGTGGAGCGTTTTTGTGCTCGCGATTGGGAGAAGACGGCCGGCAGCCCCCGTACGGTTGAAGTGAAAAGCGGTGAGACCACTGCAACAGAGTTTCCGTTTTAACGTTTTCATCATTTCGGAGTTTTAGAGTTAGTGATCCTCCGTGATCAACTACATTCCTTTCATGGTACTGAAAGCCTACAAAGCGTACGGAAGTTCATTTCCGTGCATGGGTGTCCAATGTTGCTTTGGCACTTTCCTACTTTTCCTAGCAAGTCTTGTGGTTTAGTGAGCGTCGACTTGTTCGTTAAAAACAGGCATCAGAGCAGACAGTGCAGCCATTAACTAGATGGAGACGGTGCTGGATGAAAGTGGTGGACTTGTCTAGGGTTAATTACTACCTGTAAACTTCGTTGGTTTCCGTGCAAATTTGTGTGACTTTGTCCGTATTGACTTTTAACTGTGTTCCTAATTTGTTGTTGCGATTAACGGCAGGAGTCGCTAATAACCAGTTGGAGGTGGTGGATGTATTCCTGCCAGGTGGTTGGAACGAGGAATCAGCTGAAAGCAGATAGCTGCAGGGCTTTAATTGTTGATTTTGTGGCTGTGACAAATGTAACCCTGTCACGCGGGTCATAGTGAGACTGGCGAGCATTATTTAAAGGTTCCGCATATGCAGCGGTGCAAAAAATAAATCCGAGTCCTCCAAGAAACGTTTCCCAATAAATCTGCATTGCAGTACTTCGCATAATTTGTCTGGCACGCTGCACATGGAGTCTGACCACGGCCGCTAGCGTGATTTCTCGTGGAGCCACGGACGCTTACAGGCGCGGACGACAGGGACGTTACGAACTCCATGGTCACGAAGGAGTGTGGCTGTCGGTCTTAGCAGCGGTCATATGGTTCAAATGGCTCTGAGCACTATGGGACTTAACTTCTAAGGTCATCAGTCCCCTAGAACTTAGAACTACTTAAACCTAACTAACCTAAGGACATTACACACATCCATGCCCGAGGCAGGATTCGAACCTGCGACCGTAGCGGTCGCGCGGTTCCAGACTGTAGCGCCTAGAACCGCTCGGCCACCCCGGCCGGTGCAGCGGTCATAGTTGGCGCGACCTCCCTAATTGCTTTCCCCCTCACTTCTTCGACATGTTGCCGCCATGTAAGTGGGCTATCGAAAGTGACACCCAGATACGAGACCATGGTTCCTCATTTCACAACTTCAGTCAATCTGTCTCTCTCCCACTTCTCCCGTCTTCGTTGCATTGGAGGCCTACCTCCATTTCGGTTCCCATAATTCTGGGCCTTCGTAAGCGGTCTAGAGTCTGTGCTGCTTAACTTTATGCTGCGCGTATATGGAGCGGTGTCGTCGGCGTAGAGTGAGGGTATGCGTAGACACGATGGAAAATGCTCTGTGTGCAGAGCGGATAGCAGGGGGCCGAGCCATGCCACCGGGAAGTCACAGGCGGTCTAGAGTCTGCGCTGCTTAAGCTCATGAAACGTTTATACAAGATGTAACAGAAATACGTTTAAAACATTTGGGAGACTGAAGAGGATGCAGTATTGAACTTTTCGATATCAGGAACCTATAGCCGGAAATGCGAAATTAAGTTTATACAACCACGACTGGGTTGCTGAAAATTGAAAATTGGCTCTCTACTTGTACGAAAAGGTACCAGGCGAGATTGTATGTGAACATTTAAGCTGGAAATCCAGGAGATCACCCTACAGGACCACACATCATACTAGATCGTTTGAGTAGTGGATGGTATTCGAACTTTCTGGACAATGCCTTGCCTTAACGTCTGGAGGACGTTTCCTTGCAACTGCACACTAGTTTTTTGTTTCAGAAAGATGATACTCGAGTGCAGTTTGCTGGTCGGGGCAGATGCTTCATGCAGAGAGTAATTGGAAGCAATGTCCACTCCCTTGGCCTGTGCACTGCGCTGACCTCACCGCTCTTGACTTTTTCCTATGGGGTTACGTAAAGTACCTTGTGTACTCAACACCAGTAGGAACAACATTTGAGCTTATCGACCGCATCTTTACAGCGTTTGATACGCTCACAGGGGAGCGCAAATTTTACAGAAATTCAGACAAAACATATTTCGTCGTTGGGTATTATGTAACGAAGTTGATGGACGTCTAATTGAGCATAGTAGAGCCACAGATTAGGTAAACAGAATTTGATTGTACTCTACTGTCAATAAACGTTGTTCCAGCTACAATATTCTGGTGTTTCATGTAGCCTACGGTATGCGTAGAAAGTGCATAGCGCTGTAGAAGCTTCATTTCACACTTACAGTTATAGGCACCTTATAAATTTCGTCCTCTACAATCTACCAAACTTTTAAAATGTCATTCTGTTACACCCTGTGTAACGCATTGTCGTCGGCGCACAGAGCGAGGTGCAAGCGTGGACACGGTGGGAAATCCAATGTGTACAGAATGGACAGCAGAGGACCGAGTACTCAAACTTGCGGAACCGGTGGGATCCGGCGGTCTGAGGATAGGCCATCTTGTCCCCTGCACGTGCCTTCTACGTAGGATTTCTAGAGATGTACTTGCGACACTGTCTGCCGTGCACAAAGGATTTCTACAAGAGATCCTTTTGCCACACAGAATCGAATGTACGAGTGTTGCCCAGAAAGTAATGCACCGCATTTGTTTTCTTCAAAAATTCTTTATAGAACATAATGAGAATTACACACATAAAAGAATGGTGTTTTATCTACGCACCATATTTTTTCACGTAATCTCCATCCCGTTCTATGGCCTTCCTGCAGCGCTAAACAAGGGCTGTATGCCCTGTCGGTGCCAATTTTTGTCCAGTTGGCGGAGCCAGTGCTTCACTGTGGGAATCAGCTCCTCATCGTCCTCCAAATGTCTTCCACGAATAGCATTCTTTAATAGCCCAAACAAGTGAATATCCGAGGGGGCTAGATCAGGTGTGTCAGACGTGGTCTCCCCGACCGCTGCAAATCGTGGAACTACTCCGCCGAACAGCCTTCTAATGACTTCACCTCCTCCTCCTCCCCCCCCTCCCCCCCCCCCCCGTGCCCAGTGACTAACTGTACTTCTGTCGACAGGAGATACTCCATAGACGACTTTGCTCAAGCGTTTATGATTAGTCCCCACAATTTCTTTCCGCGCAGTGAGAAATTTAATGATTGCACGTTGCTTGTAACGTACATCACCTACAGACGCCATTTAGAAACTGTCCTGCAGCTATGCTATCTGTCGGAAATGACTGAAACTTGGCGCGCTCACTCAGGAGAGACGTAACGTTTCGCATTCGTAGCATTATTTTCGGCCGAGGAAAAAAACGCAGTACATTAATTTCTGGGCAACCCTCGTAGGTGAAACATGCAGGAAAATCGCCCCTGTAGTATTCCCGTCGCTTCTTCGACAAGGTGGGTAGTGGCAGCTGGTGAGTAGCCGCTCGGCCGCAGACGGCAAACTCTGTAGCAGTCTCTCGTCAGCTGGCGGCGCATTTCGGCTCGCCTGAAACGCCTCGCGCGAGCGCTCAGCCGCGGCCTTCGCGTGTTTATTGAACATGCCACTCATGACGGAGAGAAAGTCGTAGGCATTGTTACAAGGCAGGCTGGGCAACTCGTCCTGAGCGCTGCAATTTTTCTGTGCCTTCTATAGGGAACAGATAGGGATTGCTGGCCTCAGAAGTATCTCAACATCACCCAGACTATTCTCAGAGATACGTGCCATATGTGAACGACGTCTTGGTGAAAAATGGCATCAGTGGTAAAGTAACACATGAGGACGCAGAATGTTTGTGAAGTAACGTTGTGCCATCTGAGTTCCTTCAGTCACTGCCAGCCGCGCCCGAGAGTCATACCAGATGACTCACCACACAACGACGACAGGAATAATGCCACTGAGCCTCTCCAAAACTTTAAAGGAATGAAATCTGTCCTCAGGTCGCCGCCGTACTCCCCGACAATCATCTGAGGCAGCGCAGAGCCGCCATTCATCGCTAAACACAATGCGGCGTCATTCATCGCCAAAGCGTGCTTCCAGGTCGCAGCACCACTGCAAGTGCAAGCGTTAGTGTTGTGTTAACGGCAGCCTACGCACGGGACGGTAATTCCCTAGTCCGGCAGCTGATATGTTCCAAGAAATGGTGCGGGACGACTCAGAACGTCGCAGGGAGCTCGTTACTTGTTCTCGGAGGGCAATCGCAGATGTGGAGGGATTACGACGTGCCTGGTGCACAGCAGGGCGATTCTCCCTCGTAGTGGTAGGCGTCATCGACAGGAACCTTGACGACCAGTATGCCTGCGCTCGCGTTCCCATGCAGTCCAACACTGGGCTACTGCCACATACGAATGCTTCACATATCTGGATATCGCACGATTGAACCAGCTGGCCAAATGGAGACCTACAGCGAGGCCCCTTTCAAACTGTCAGCTTCTGATAACGCTGTCTCATACGAGTACGGGCAACTGCATGTCCTCCACAGTGATTGCTCGACATCTGACACTGTTTACAGCCCTTATGTACCCTGTACTCCAAAAGAGGAGAAAAGCGTATTATAGGCATTTTTTAAGTGTTCGGCCAATAAAATGCAGTCTTTGATTCGCCTTCCCCACAACATTTTCTACATGTTCTTTCCAATTTTATTTGTTCGTAACTGTAATTCCTAGATATTTAGTTGAATTTACAGTCTTTAGATTTGACTGATTTGTCGTGCAACTGAAATTTAACAGGCTTTTTGTAGCACTAATTTGGATGACCTGACACTTTTAATTATTTACGATCAACTGCCATTTTCACACCATACAAATATCTTATCTAAATCGTTTTGCAATTGATTTTAATCTTGTGATGACTATACTAGATGATAAACTACAGCATCATCTGCAAACAACCTAAGATGGCTGCTCATATTAAATCGTTTATATAGATAAGGAACAACAGAGGGCCCATAACACTACCTTGGGGAACGCCAGAAATCACTTATGTTTCGATCGATGACCTTCCGTCAATTGTTACCTCTCTGACAGGAAATCACGAATCCATTGGCGTGCTACGTGGATCGTTTCCACTATCAAGTTTCCTGTCTCATAGAGAACTCAGTGCAAATCTAGTATTTCTGCTTAGAGTATACTACCCCTGCGGCTCCTACACCATGATCATCGTGGTTGTGACCCTCATCATTAAAGTCACCATCATCGCCGCTGGCATCTCACCAGTCGGAGCCACCGGCTGTTCCGGTTGCCTGCCGAGGACGCGCGGGGTGGTGTGGAAGTGATGTACTGCGTAATGAGAACGCGGGGCCGTGGGCTCCGCGTGAATTATAGGGTCGTTGCATCTTTACTCGACCATCTCCTTATGCGGCCTAACAAGAATGACTGGAACCCGTTTCAGACCTGTCCACGCCGCAAAAATCGGGGGAAGTAACGGTATTCAAACCCGCTTCCTCCGCATCTCAAGACTCACCAGCACTAGACTGCGGAGGTAGCTGGATGAGAGCCTTACACCCAACAGCTGGACACGTAGGTCGAGCATCAACTACCAATCTCTCATATTCGTTGAAAACTGCAGGCTCGAGACAAAATTTCTGATCAGTCTGAAAACCGAGTATTCAGAAGCTTTTTATACTTCGTAAGTTTGCTGCTAGGTTTTACAGATCGGAAGACCTTTGAAAGCAATTCCGAAATGCTCCTTGAAATGAACAATGTTTAGCCCCGTTAATTAACTAGTAACCCAAACTGACCTCAAAAGCTATAGAAAATGACCTAAACAGAGAAAGTTGAACTCACGGAACGATTTACAAATGACATAGCAAAAGGATACTAAATTTAAGTGAGTCAGAATAGTCGTAATAAACATCTGACTTTGTGCCAAAAGCGTGTAAGCAATTAGGCTTAAAATACCGTGGCGTGCAATGAGCATATGGACTCAAACTGTTACTATAGCACAAAAATGAGAGACATCAAATAACCACACTTCGTATCTAACGAAGAAACTACGACTCTGCCACTTGTGATGAAAGATCAAGCATGGGAAAGGGACGTATGTTCACAGTGTTTGGTTTTAGTGTTAAGATAAATCCTCGGAAGGATTCTAGAAAGTTATTGTCATTGTTGAAAGCAAGTAGCACACCCTGCATTCAGTGAGATTGTGCTGAGTGCTGAGGTGTCAATTCGTCAAGCACGAAAGTGGTGACAGGCAACGATAACTGATTTGAAAGATATTTGAATATAAATCCATATAATTGCCTGCAAAAGTAGTTAAAACACAGTATATGTGCAACAGTAGTGATGAGAAAACACGTGGTACACGTGCAACGGATTTAAAAGTTCTACCATAGACATGGGTTACCAGCAACAGATTCTGTACCTTACAACGAAATTTACTCGGCTCACAAAGACAATGTCTCCACATGGAAGCCACGCTTTAAAGTCATGAAACTTTCCACCTTGATTTATAGATGTTGCTCCAATGTGTGACACAACAACGTTGACATCACTACGGCCGCATCTCGAGTACTCAAAACGGCCTGCTCACAAGTGATTGATCGAATACACTTCTGTTGTTCACAGTTTTTAGTTTCAGGTGCCACCGTAGCCACTGCGCTGGTGTCGTTTATGCAGTGAGGTAACAAAAGCTATGGGATAATAACATGTACGTACACAGATGGTGATAGTACCGCGTGCACAGGCTATAAAAGGGCAGTGGATTGGCAGAGCTGTCGTTTGCATCAGGTGATTCGTGTGAAAAGGTTCCCCCACGTGAGTGTGGACGCACCACGGAAATTAACAGACTTTTAACGCGGAATGGTAGTTGGAGCTAGACGCATGAGAAATTCCACTTGGGAATCGTTGGGGAACCCAATATTCCAAGATCCACAGTATCAAGAGTGTGCCGAGAATACACGGTTGCTGCCATTACCTCTCACCACGGATAACGCAGTGGCCGACGGACATCACTTAACGACCGAGAACAGCGCCGTTTGCGTAGTTGTCAGTGCTAACAGAAAAGCAACCCTGCGAGAAATAACAGCAGAAATCAATGTAGGGCGTACGAAGAACGTATCTATCAGGACAGTGCGGTGATATTTGACCTTTCTGGGTTATCGCAGCAGAGGACCCACGCGAGTGCCTCTTTGATAACAGTTACAGCGCCTCTGCTGCGCTCGTGCCTTATCAGATGGACCCTAGACGACTGGTAAACCGTGGCCTGGTCAGATGAGTCCCGATTTCAGTTGGTAAGAGCTGATGGTAGGGTTAGAATGTGGCGCAGACACCACGACGACGACGCCAGGGAACCAAGTTGTCAACGGGGCACTGGGCAAGCCGGTGGTAGCTTCTTAATGGTGTGAGCTGTAGTTACATGGAGTGGACTGGGTCCTCTGGTCCAAATAAACCGATCATTGACTGTAAATGGTTATGCTTGTCTACTTGGAAACCATTTGCATCCAAATAACGATGGAATTTTTATGGATGACAATGCGCCATGTCACCGGGCCACAGTTGTTAGTGCTTGGTTTGAAGAATATTCTAGACAGTTGGAGCGACCGATTTGGACACTCAAATCGTCCGACATGAATCCCATCGAACATTTATGGCGCGTAATCAAGAGGTCAGCTGGTGCAATAAATCCTGAACTGGCAACACTTTTCGCAGTTATGGACGGCTATTGAGGCAACGTGGCTCAGTATTTCTGTAGGGGACCTCCAACGATATGTTGAGTCCACGCCACATCGAGCTGCTGCACTACGCCAGCAAAAAAATGAGGTCCGGCACAATATTCAGAGGTATCCCATGAGTTTTGTCATCTCAGTGTATGCTAGGAATAAAATGAGCTCGGAACATTGTGAACTGACAGTGCAGAACGCCTCATTTTCCCGACGTATAATTTCGTGCAGGCACTTGTAAGGACACCTGTATCGACATCTACTTTCCCCAGGCCACCTTGCGGTGTGTGGTGGAGGGTACCTCTATCGTCTCCCCCTCTTCTCTGTTCCAGTGGCAAGCGGGACATGGGAAGGATGATTGTCGCTAAATCTCCGTATGAGCTGCAATTTACCTTATTCTCTCGTGATTATTTCGCGAGACGTATCTGGGAGGAAGTAATATCTTGACAGACTTTCATTGGAACGTACACTCTCAGAATTTCCACATTTTACTATTCCAAGGCCACTAGGTTAGGTTAGGTTAGGTTAGGTTAGGTTAGGTTAGGTTAGGTTTAGTGGTGGCTGCCGCAGGAGTCTGTTGAGCATCTACATAATGCTGTCATGCGGGCTAAACGATGTCGTTATGAAACACACCATTCTTTGTTGGATTTTTCTTATCTCTTATACTAATTCAGTTTGGTAACTGGCCTACACTGAAGAGCAGTACTAGACAATTGGAAAAGCAATATTTTGTACGTTGAGATGGAAGGGTAAGCTGTGAAATAAAAATTCTGAAGCGTTAAGGACAATGCAGGAAGGTTTATATGAAACAGTCTGCAGTGGCCTAACATGCTTTTATCGACGGTGATTAGATTTATCAGTTTCAATGACATGCAGTTACAGCTCTCATTTATTTATAGAAGTGTCGAGAAATGCAATTCCTCACATGTCAATAACTTAAACGTTACCGTTATAGCAATTCTCTGCCGCAGGTTTACTTCAAAGATACGCTTCTGTACCTAGTAATCGGTTGTTACCGACATGGTTTGTCCTTGAAACAGCCTGTAGGGTGTTTAATGTGTTTAGGAAGAAGGAGTTGCGGTTTGGCGGGCCATTCAGGTCACAGCCCGCCTCGTGACGATCAAAGGGTAGCGTGTTTGAAGACACAATATTTCCGGAGAGTCTGGTGCAGCGGTTCGACGTTTGCGGCACGAGTGTGTGGCACGGTGTAGTTTGCTTATGTGTAAGGTTGAGAACATTTGCAATAAGAGCCTGTTAATCATTTACAGATATCGCGTAGCTCACGAATAAGGTTCCAAACATTCTCTACAATGTTTTGAAGAAGAGAAAAGTGTGTGCAAAGTTTGTTCTGCACATCTTGAATTCCGAAAAAAAAGCAACAATACACGGGCGCCTGTCGCGACTTGACTGAAATGCAAAATAAGGGCAGTTCTTTTCTTTTTTTAAAAAAAAAACATCGCGGGGAACTCCACTTGGCGGTATCAGTACGAACGCACCACCAAATGACAATATGCAGACATTCACATGAAGAGTCAAGTCAACGCTTTGACGACATAGCCCGCATCCAAGTCAATGTGACTCTCGAGTTGAACGACATCGTAAAGAAGGATATTGCTAAAGATTTCACTTCGTTGTCTGAACTGTACGTCGTACCTAGGTGGGGTGAGATTATGTCGAGCACGTGAAGCATTAAAACCACCAGCTTTTCTCTGTTTTTTAGTAGTCTAGCCACGAAACTTTTTGGATTGTCGGACAACAGGCACTAGAATTGTGGATCATAAAGACCAATGATGTGGATTGGTGGGTTAGTGCAAAAGGGGTGGACTAGTAATTTTAACGTCTGGTTTCAATCCCCAGTCCGACTTCCGATTTCTTCGACCACTTGCAGATTCTTTAATTTCTGTCAGCGATTTCTACGTGTGAAAAGTGCTGAGCTATGTCATGGTTCGTTGTCCACGTTAAACCGTAGATACCCCTGTAACTGCCTAGGAAACACTGTCCAAAGCTCTGAGAAAGGCGAGTGTGCACCACCTGCAGTAGGACCATGCTTAGTAAAGCTTTGTTGTATTCAAACCAGCTGTCGGGCTGCAGTTAGCTTTACGGTATCTTAAGGGCAGTACAGACCGGCAAATACAAAAAAGGACATCAGTACGTCAAACCACTTAACGGAATGTAAACACAATAAAGGCTAACAGACCCTCATTGTGCCAACATAATTTCCGTCCGCAGAGGTGTCCTCATCTCGCGTCAGCTGTACCTCATTAGCTTTTGACAATGCTCAATCATCGAACAACATCTGAACTTTTTTTATGTCAGTTTTGTTAGCAGCTGGTCTGGTAAGAATTTTTACCTGTTTCTTAACGCAAAAACTGATAAGAGCAATATACCTTAAAAGCAAAGATTATTACGCTGAAGTGACGAAAATTATAGGATAGTGATATGCACATCTACAGATGGTGGTAGTATTGCGTGCACGATGTATAAAAGAGCAGTGCATTCGCGGAGCTGTCATCTGTACACAGGTGATTCACACGAAAAGGTATCCGGCGTGATTATGATCGCATGACGGGAATTAACAGACTTTGAACTCGGAATGGTAGTTGGCTCTAGACGCATGGGACATTCCGTTTCGAAAACCTTAGGCAGTTCAGTATTCCGAGATTCACAGAATCAAGAGCGTGCCGAGAGTATAAATTTCAGGCATGACAACTCACCGCGGACAATGAAGTAGCCGATGACCTTCATTCAACGACTGAGAGCATAGGCGTTTGCGTAGAATTGTCTTGCTAATAGACAAGCAATATTACATGAAGTAACCGCGGAAATTAATATGGGACGTACGACGAATGTATCCGTTAGGACAGTGCGACGAAATTTTGCGTTACTGAGCTCTGCCGGCAGACGACCGACGAAAGTTCCTTTGCTAGCAGCACGACATCGCTTTCATCGCCTCTTCTGGGGTTGCATCCTAGGCCCTAGACGATTAGAAAACTGTGACCTGGTCAGATGAGTCCCGATTTCAGTTGGAAAGAGCTGATGGTAGGTTTAGAATGTGGCGCAGACACCACGACGCCATGGAGCCAAGTTGTCAACGAGGCACTGGGCGAGCTGGTGGTTGCTTCGTAATGGTGTGAGCTGTAGTTACATGGAGTGGACTGGGTCCTCTGGTCTAACTGAACCGATCATTGACTGGAAACTGTTGCTTTCGGCTACTTGGAGACGATTTGTAGTCATTCATGGACTTTATGTTCCCAAGAAACGGTGGAATTTTTATGGATGGTAATGCGCCATGTCATTGGGCCACAATTGTTCGCGATTGGTTTGAAAGACATTCTGGACAGTTCGAGCGAATGATTTGGCCACCCAAATCGCCCGACATGAATCCCATAGGGCATTTATGGAAGGTAATCGAGATGTCAGTTTATGGATAAAATTCTGCGCTGGCAACACCTCCGCAGCTGTGGATAGCTATAGAGGCGCCGTGGTTCAGTACTTGTTGAGTCCAAGCACGTCGAGTTGCTGCAAAAGGAGGGCCGACACGATATCAGGAGGTATCCCTTACCTTTGGTCATCACAGTACGGTGTTTCTTTAAGAAATTAGAAGAAACTTAATGCTTTTCGGCCCAAGACATAACACAAACGCCGCGCGGGATTAGCCGAGCGGTCCAGGGCGCTGCAGTAATTGGACTGTGCGGCTGATCCCGGCGGAGGTTCGATTCCTCCCTCGGGCATTGGTGTGTGTTTGTCCTTAGGATAATTTAGGTTACGTAGTGTGTAAGCTTAGGGACTGATGACCTTAGCAGTTAAGTCCCATAAGATTAAAAAAAAAAAACACAAACGGTTCACGCGGTTGCCTCCGTCGGAGGTTCGAGTCCTCCCTCAGGCATGAGGGCATGTGTGTGTGTGTGTGTGTGTGTGTGTGTGTGTGTGTGTGTGTGTTGTCTTTAGCGTAAGTTAGTTTAAGTTAGATTATGTACTGCGTAGGCCTAGGGACCGATGACGTCAGCAGCTTGGTCCCGTACAACTTAATGCAAATTTCCAATTTACTCTCTAAATGTGATCAAAAACCATCAAACGGGCCATTATCATTTTCTCTATTTTCAAAAACCCTGTGGGCGGCGAGATGGCGCAGGGGTTAGGGCTCT
This sequence comes from Schistocerca nitens, assembly GCF_023898315.1. Taxonomy (NCBI): domain Eukaryota; kingdom Metazoa; phylum Arthropoda; class Insecta; order Orthoptera; family Acrididae; genus Schistocerca; species Schistocerca nitens. The sequence continues at coordinate 509,578,529 of NC_064621.1, forward strand.
GGCCTGAAATTCGAGATGAGCGTCGTTTAAATACTCGTCCGACGAACTAGATTTGGCTTGTCCTTGTTTTCCTTTGACCTATTAAGGCTGAATCCGGAATATTTCTTTTTAAGAGGACTCGCCAGTTTTCACTCCCCGCTCTTGCTCCATAAATCTCTAATCACCTCAATGTCGCCAGTAGGTTAAGCACTAATCTTCATTTTCTCTTCAGAGTCCATCGATTCATTAGGACCAATGAAGCAAAGAGAAAACGTATCTGTCCTTGTGAGTATGCACAGACAGTTATTAAAAGGTGAATATTTTATTTAAAGTGAAACGCGATACACTTCAGTGTCTTTCTCGAACACAGAAACTTTGGGGGGATGAATAACTTTTACGCAGTTACGTAGAAAACTGAATGTAACCTTTGAAACACAATTCGATTGATAGCACTTTCATTTAAGAGGTTCTACCCTTCAGTCTTAAATATGATGGTACGTAGTTAGTGCTACCTACCGTCTCAAAGAATTTTAATTTTCACATGAATATTCCACTGAACATGAGTCATGGAAGATTGCTCAAGTGAAATCTACTGCCCGTATCGTCAGGAGAGCCCGAGGGTAGTGTAAGAAGACCGCTCTCACTGTCTGCATAAATAAATGACCTGACGCACAGGGTGAGCATCAGTCTGCGCCTTTTTGCTAACGGCGCTGCTGTGCTCGTCACACTGTCGCCGTTGAGCGGCTGTAGGAAGACACAAGACGACTTGGACAGAATTTCTATTTGGTGTGGAAATTAAAACGCGTTTCTTTCAATGGTTTGTTCGTTATTTCTCTTGCGCATAACCTTACAAATGTTTCCACAAAGTTTCATTGTCATAAGATCACTCGTGTTTTTAATGGGGCTCCTCTCAAACAGCGAAAGTTTAATTACAGCCACCACAAGTCCAAAACTCTCGTGCCTGCACCAGCACTCGACCTCCAGATCTGCCCCAGTGGCGAGGCTTGATGTCCAGCATCCTTTCGCCTACCCGTGTTCCCACCGTCGTTCAACCATTTTTAATAAATGCTCACGATAGCAGAGAACAGTTTCATCATATCCGAGATTTTCGCTCCCAGGCGTAGGGCCATAACAGGCTGTCCTTCGTCAACGTGGCTTATGCCGGTGGACTTCCCCATTTACGGCCCGTAGCGTCGCTAGAATGTTGCTGCATTCGTCCCTGCTCCTACTATACAGGGTGGTCAGAAACAGCCTGAAACGCACGTAAGGGTGTTGCGAGGCACGTTGTGCTGAGAAATAATTTTTAAGCAAAAATTTCGATACACTGTACCCTTTCCGAGTTAATTAGCATTGGAGTTAGCCAATCAGGTCGTTGCTCGCAGATTCGAGCGGCGCTCCAAAAACAATTGCGACAGTTGTTCTCATAGCGTATATGATAGCGCACGAGACTGCTCAGCCTTTGGTTCGATCCTTACTACCGTCCCACGTCCAATTACTGTATCGCTCTCTTGCTCGGTTTTAGGAAACCAAACGAAGATCGCGTTTCACGACACCATCTCTGCTGGGCCGCTTGAATGTGTGCGCGCAACGACCTGATTAGCTAATTTCAATGCCAATTAACTCGGAGACAGAGCAACGTGCAGAATTTCTTTTTCTTAACAATTATTTCTGAGCACAACCTTTCCTCCAGCACCCTTACAAAGGTTCAGACTGTTTCTGACCACCCTGCACACTTCCTTTACTGCACCACGTGTCCACAATAGCAACAGGCGACATTGAATCTTGGAATTGGCACTGGTCAAGATTTTTCGACTAATCAGTGTATACCGTGCACAAACGACTCACATTTACTTGGCATAACCGACAAATATTTTCACCGCAATCAAAGGAATAGAGCGTACTGTGACTGACGATCAGATTTCACAAGTTGATAGAAAATATCAGTCTAGTAAAAGTTGCGAAATCAATGTCTGAGAAAGGTTCTTAGGATTGAGACGAGCGATAGAGATGGGGAGCGCCAGATGACGTGCTGCTTCTGTGGAAGAATGTTTCCGAACCACAACTGCATATGTGTAGTGCTTATTTTTGTAGAGCTGTTGGTAATTAGTCTGTAGAAACCGATGTAGCCACTAAGAAATTTTATCGTGGTCTTGTGTCAGCGTTCTCGCGTCCCGCCCACGCGGTCCCGGGTTCGATTCCCGGCGGGGTCAGGGATTTTTCCTGCCTCGAGATGACTGGATGTTGTTGTGTCGTCTCCATCATCATCATTCATCCCCATTTCGGTCGGAGGAAGGCAACGGCAAACCACCTCCACTAGGATCTTGCCTAGTACAGCGGTGCGGATCTCTCGCATCGTCCCCTACGCTCCTCGGAGTATGGGACATCATCATCATCATCATCAACAACCTTAAAAAGTCTAGTGTAAAGTAATGTGTTCACAGACGCGCTCAGCCAAGAAAATGACAAATATAATATTGTTACACTGTCCAGTCACATCAGTGTGACCGCCTGTCAAGAGCCTGAATAGCCACCTTTTGCAGTGCGGACCTGCGAGACGTGGAGAAAGAGAGCCAACAACGTTCTGGAAGGTACCGACAGAAATGTGGAGCCACGCCGACTCCACAGCCCTGGCCAACTGGCAAAGGTTTCTCCATGGCGCGAACAGTTCCATCGAAGTTGCGCTACATATTCTTGATTCGCTGTAAATCAGAGGGGTTTGATGGACAGGGGACTACAGTAACTCATATTTGTGGTCTCCAGACCACGCACGTACACTGCGAGCCGTGTGATACGTTGTGTTGCCCTGTTGGTGGGTGGCATCTTGCCGAGAATGAACAAACTGGATGTGGGGGTGGGCATGGTTCTAAAATAGATCCATACTTGTATTGATCCGTTGTACCTTCCAGAATGACGAGACCACTCAGGGAATGCCCTCTGGCATGGCCCCTTTCGACGATTCTTGCAGACATTCCCCGCCGTACACGTCAACGGCTACCGGTCCAGTGGAGAATTCATCTGCAAAGGCCACCTCTCGCCACTCAGTGGACGTCCAGCCGCGGTACTGGCGTGCAAATTCCAGCCGGTGAACAGCAGTGCATGGCTGCACGAACCAGGCCCTCGCTGCTAAGGTCCATATGCAACAACGTCGATAGGCCCTTGGTTCATTAGGGACATCAGTTGATCAGCAGTCGCACGTCCAACCGCCCATACGTATCTCCGCAGCCGTTGTTCACCCCTGTGATCTACGGCCCGTGGTGCACCGCGGCTGCCTCGGTGTTGATTTTGACACAATTTCGCCATGCACCGTACACATGCACAGAGGCACACGAACTTGTCCATTTCGGAAATACTTCCATCCTTCGCCAGAAGGACAATGATTACGCCCTTGAAGGCTTCAGATAAATTGTTTAGTTTCCGCATTACGAAAAATGGTTCAAATGGCTCTGAGCACTATGGGACTCAACTGCTGAGGTCATTAGTCCCCTAGAACTTAGAACTAGTTAAACCTAACTAACCTAAGGACATCACAAACATCCATGCCCGAGGCAGGATTCGAACCTGCGACCGTAGCGGTCTTGCCGTTCCAGACTGCAGCGCCTTTAACCGCACGGCCACTTCGGCCGGCCCCGCATTACGACAACGACTGCACTGTTCTCCACGTACCTTGCCAAGCTTTATACACGGTGTTACAAAATGGTACGGCCAAACTTTCAGGAAACATTCCTCACACACAAAGAAAGAAAATATGTTATGTGGACATGTGTCCGGAAACGCTTACTTTCCATGTTAGAGCTCATTTTATTACTTCTCTTCAAATCACGTATCATGGAATGGAAACACACAGCAACAGAACGTACCAGCGTGACTGCAAACACTTTGTTACAGGAAATGTTCAAAATGTCCCCCGTTAGCGAGGATAAATGCATCCACCCTCCGTCGCATGTAATCCCTGATGCGCTGATGCAGCCCTGGAGAATGGCGTATTGTATCACAGCCGTCCACAATACGAGCACGAAGAGTCTCTACATTTGGTACCGGGGTTGTGTAGACAAGAGCTTTCAAACGCCCCCATAAATGAAAGTCAAAAGGCTTGAGGTCAGGAGAGCGTGAAGGCCATGGAATTGGTCCGCCTCTACCAAACCATCGGTCACCGAATCTGTTGTCGAGAAGCGTACGAACACCACGACTGAAATGTGCAGGAGCTCCATCGTGCATGAACCACATGTTGTGTCGTACTTGTAAAGGCACATGTTCTAGCAGCACAGGTAGAGTATCCCGTATGAAATCATCATAACGTGCTCCATTGAGCGTAGGTGGAAGAACATGGGCCCCAATCAAGACATAACCAACAATGCCTGCCCAAACTTTCACAGAAAATCTGTGTTGATGACGTGATTGCACAATTGCGTGCGGATTCTCGTCAGCCCACACATGTTGATTGTGAAAATTTACAATTTGATCACGTTGGAATGAAGCCTCATCCGTAAAGAGAACATTTGCACTGAAATGAGGATTGACACATTGTTGGATGAACCATTCGCAGAAGTGTACCCGTGGAGGCCAATCAGCTGCTGATAGTGCCTCCACACGCTGTACACGGTACGGAAACAACTGGTTCTCCCGTAGCACTATCCATACAGTGACTTGGTAAACGTTACCTTGTACAGCACCAACTTCTCTGACGCTGACATTAGGGTTATCGTCAACTGCACGAAGAATTGCCTCGTCCATTGCAGGTGTCCTCGTTGTTCTAGGTCTTCCCCAGTCGCGAGTCATAGGCTGGAATGTTCCGTGCTCCCTAAGACGCCGATCGATTACTTCGAACGTCTTCCTGTCGGGACACCTTCGTTCTGGAAATCTGTCGCGATACAAACGTACCGCGCCACGGCTATTGCCCCGTGCTAATCCATACATCAAGGGCATCTGCCAACTCCGCATTTGTAAACATTGCACTGACTGCAAAACCACGTTCGTGATGAACACTAACCTGTTGATGCTACGTACTGATGTGCTTGATGCTAGTTCTGTAGAGCAATGAGTCGCATGTCAACACAAGCAACGAAGTCAACACTACCTTCCTTCAATTGGGCCAACTGGCGGTGAATCGAGGAAGTACAGTACATACTGACGAAACTAAAATGAGCTCTAACATGGAAATTAAGCGTTTCCGGACCCATGTCCACATAACATCTTTTCTTTATTTGTGTGTGAGGAATGTTTCCTGAAAGTTTGGCCGTACCTTTTTGTAAAACCCTGTATAGCCTCCACTGCTAGTGCTGCCACCTGTCGTCATTGAGTGGTTACTGCATGCTGCCCTCGAACATGGACAGTTGTCACATTAATGTGACTGCATCACGTATAAAGGGGCTGGGAAAGGATTCGAGCACAAATTTCTTCATTAGAGCCGTGCGTCTTACATATCCGTCTCTTCGCAAGGTTCAGACTATGACAGAGATGGTATTGTGCAGCAGTACGGTAGTAACATTTCAGTGGGTTTAAAAGATATTTAGGATAAGGTGATGTAGTCATAGCGCTAGAACGACGTTTGGAACGGCACGAGAGAGTGGGAGTCGCTGAGTAGGCTACGGATGCTGGGCACAAAAGCGTGTTTAACCAGCTTTCTGGGAGGTGACGTCCGATGGGCGACGCAAGCCGCGCTGGCGGAGGGTTTCGCTGCGTCACGGAAGGAGCGCCGCTGCGGCCGTGGTGGCGTCAGCGCAGTGCGAGCTGGGCTGGCCGATGCACAAAAGGAGGCGGCGGCGGCGGCGGCGGCGGCGGCCAGCACACGGCACACGGCAGCCTTTCGCCTCCCCGGCCTCCAGTACTTTCGCCAGCCATTCGCGGAAGGCAGGCCTCGCAGCTTCTGTTTGCCGCTGCCGAGCACTACTATTCACTCCGGCACAGCTGCCGACAGTCCCCAACTTGTCCACTCGTCGTGAAGCACCGCTACGCTCCATTCTTCTCTAATTCACCAGAGACGTGCGCTTTAGTTGTCTGGTTTACTTGAAGGTGGCAACTCGCCTGACAGGCAACTCTGTTTGTTTCCTCCTGGAGCCAAGGTGCGCTCTTGAACTCACTTTGCTCATTGTGGAACTAGCAGTTTTTTTTTTTTTCTTTTTCTTATGTCGTCGAATGTCCTTCCCGTAAGAACATTGTCGTCTTTATCTAAAGGCAAGTGACGTCACGTACACTACCCGTCGCGAATCTCGCAAAGTCTATTCTATCTGTGTTCTTGCTTCTAACTGTTTGTGCCGGCCGTAGTGGTCGAGCGGTTCTAGGCGCTTCAGTCTGGAACTGCGCGACAGCTACGGTCGCAGGTTCGAATCCTGCCTCGGGCATGGATGCGTGTGACGTAATTAGGTTAGTTAGGTTTAAGTAGTTCTAAGTTCTAGGGGACTAATGACCTCAGATGTTAAGTCCCAGAGTGCTCAGAGCCATTTGAACCATTTTCTAACTGTTCGTTTGTACCTTCCCGCGGAGACTGGGCATTTGCCGAAAGCAATGTGGCACACTACTTCCTAAAACATAGATCGTGCGAAACCCAACTCGCACTTTTCTCACATGATTCATTGCAAGCAATGGATCAAGGCAGTCAGGTAGATGCAGTATTCCTCGAACCAAGTACCACATCACCGCTCATCATCAAAAGTACGATCATATAGGGTTTTACTGAAATTTGTGCCTGAATCGAGCATTTTTGGTAGGGAGGACGCAGCTAGTTATCTTCGGTGGAGTGTCACGAGAAATGAAGAAATAGCTTCGGTTATACCCCATGAATGTGTGTTGGGATCATTGCTGTCCATGTTATATATTAGTGACTTTACGAACAATATTAACAATAACCTCAGACGTTTCTAAGATGATGCAGTTATCCATAATGAAGTACTGTCTAAAAGAAGCTGTGCAAGTATTCAGTTAGATCTTCAACGATTTTAAAATGGTGCCCAGATTGAAAACTTGCTTTAAGCCTTCAGGAATGGTAGATTGTGCACTTCACAAAACGAAAAAACGTGGTGCCTTACAGTAACAATGAGTCAGAGTTGGAATCTGTCAACTCATACATCTATGTGGCTGTAAAAATTTGTAGGGATGTGAAATGGACCGATCAGATAGTCTCAGTCATACCTGAGGGAAGTGGCAAACTGTGATTCGTTACCAGACTGCTAGGAAAATGCAGTCAGTCCACAAAGGACACTGCATACAAAACATCTGTGCGATACGTCTTGAAGTATGGCTCAAGTGTGCGGGAGCCGTGAAAAATAGGGCTAACAGGAGATTTTGAACTCATCCAAAGAAGGGTAGCACGAATGCTCACAGCTTTGTTCGACCCGTACGAGTGTGTCACAGGGGTATTGCAAGAACTGAAGCTGCAAACACTTGAAGATAGAGCAAGTTATTCCGTAAAAGACAACTTAGAATGTTTGTAGAACGAACTGTAATTGATGAATACGTAAATGTATTAAAACCCACACACCCACAGTGATTGTGAAGAGACTAGACTAATTACAGCACACACAGAGGCATTTAAGCAATCATTCCTCCCTCGCTTCGTACGGAATGGAAATGGGAGAAAGTTCTAATAAGTGATGTTGGGTACAATGTGTCTTACCCCCTCCCACACATTACACAGCTTGTATATGTAGATTTAGATATAGATACGGATGTACATTACAATGGATTATTCTTGACCCATTACGGATACAATGCACAACCAGCATCTTATATGGTGTTCACATTGACTGATGATATTTTCCTGTTTGTGACGGCTGGGTATCTTGCTGACAGAAATCACAGAGTTTTACAGAAACATTCTGCTAAACGAAGTTTTAAAATGTATGTGTCCGTGACAAGACAACTGCGAAAATTCAGCGCCGATAAAATCTAGCCACTGTACTTCAAAATCTTCTCCACATACATTACCGCTTATGAAAAATTTAAGTCGCAGAAAGAAAATCATATGTAAATCCAACACTGAATGACATGCAGAATGCTGAAGCCCAGCTTCTGTTTGCCTCGTATGGCAGGCACTAGCCCAGACATACAAAAAGAAGCGAACAGGGCACGCAGACATACAAAAAGAAGCGAACAAGGCACTTCAATTTATGTATCTAGAGAGAAAAGATGTAACAAAACATTAATTTACTAAAACAAGACTACAGTAGTGTTCGTCTATTATGCTTTTGACGCTTGATGAATGCTACATATTTTCAAATGGCAAAAAGATATTTTTATGTGATATAATTACAGTTAAACAAGTTCAGATTTTTTACTTTACTTGTACTGCGGCACCTTATTTCTATCTGAATTTCGTGACTGTAGGTCAACAGGATTTACCCCATAGGTTTTAAAGAGTGAATTTGCGATTATCAAAATATGTGACACAAATGGCCGTATCTTATGATTGATTTGATTTAGAAGCTTAAAATTTTTACACCATCAAGAGCCCATAGACTTTAATATGTGACACAAATTTGAAAGTGATAAGTTCCGGGGATAAGCGGTTCTTAACAGAGTGACAGATGAACACCAAATTGATCCTAAAGGGTTCCGTTTCTACGGATTGAGACACGGAATCCCAAAAACACCAATAACCAAAATGAAGGCAGTCTGTTCCATAGTACACATCTGCGTAAAACCCGTCCACAAGTCCTGGCGGGCCCGACTACACCGACCGACCGCCGAGTCATCCTGAGGCGCGTGGGGTCAGCACATTGCTGTCCCTGACGTTGTCAGCTTTCGTGATCTGGAGCCGCTACTGTTCGGTCAAGTAGCTCCTCAGTTGACACCCCGTCCCACTCGTCTCACCGTGAACAACACTCTGGCAGTACAGCCGCGCTGAGCACTCAACTACGGAAGCGTAAAATGCTTGAATTCTCATTGACATGCTTTCCACAAGACGTTTACAAGACGTTCGAGACGAGACTTTGTTGCTCAGACCTTTCCTACTCTTCGACGTTCATCCTATTTAGCCAGTGATGTGTGTGAGTAGGTTTCCTGTGGCAACTATACATCCTCAGTCGGGTTCACGTAAGGAGATGCAGCAAGCCATTCTAAGTAGTTGATTCCTGCCTCATGGAGGAAGATGCTAAACAGCTACGAGTGGTATGCTCGTGCATCATCTTCTTTAAAGACGAACCTATTGCCGATATGTTGACTGTAGAGCTGGACAATATGTCAGCTATACTGCATATTAGTGCGTTTCGTTTTTGCAAAGATATGATTTTCATGTGACCTTGCTTACGTCCGCCCCGAGTCTCAGGGATGTATATAGTATATAAGCCAAATTTCAATAACATTGGATAATATATAGCTGTTGCACGCAATAACGACTTTTATCTCGAACTATTTAAATTTCTAATATTGAAGTACTTTGCACTAATGGGATTCTAATGTATTTCTTTCATCTTTTGCAGGTAAATGAACTTTAAAATGGGAACCTAAAGAAGGATTTAGCTGCTAGGAAAGGTGCCTAGTGGTGAGTTTTTACGAGCTCGACTCCCTTCTAAGGAAGAAGTATTTTTAGACACAACTGAATTATTGACATTCAGTTGCTAGCATTGATTTACATCAATGAAGAAAGTTAAAAATTTGTGCCAGGCCGATACCCAGACACGGGCCTACTGCTCAGTTTTCTTATTCCCTTTCCGTATCTGCCTAAAAGCTCTAGCACTTTTTTTCATTGTTAGTGCTCCTACCTCCTTATCCAAAAAAATCAAACCTACCCTCACTTGGCACCGCCATTTTTACCCTATCATAAAAAATGAACTGTCGTTCTTCAGGCGTTGCCCTTAACTACCACTCCCAAAAATTCTCCGAGGGCGATAGGATCCACGGAGATATAATTTATTTGTTTATTTTTATTACATGATTATTATTAGTAAATGTGTACAAATGAAAATTCTATAAAACAGACTATTACAAAAAATGTGATTCAAAGGATACACTAAAATAATTTTTTATATTACTTGTGCTACTTCAGCTAAAAGAATCTTTCTTCAAGAAATGGTGCAACTGGAGTTTTCTTGTCCAACGTCTTTAGCGTTTGCTATCTCCAACAGTGCCGTCTAAATTATCTACAACAGACTCATTCTGCTTGCTAACGCCTCAATGAAATCAGCTTCACATGAATTAGCCAGTCTCTTTCCTTCCCCAGCGCTTACAATTCAGGTCATTCTGTCTCCGATGTGATGCTGCGCAGAACGTCACACTGAGTCTGGAACTCCGCAACGAGAGAGCAGTTTACAAAAAATTTGCAGAGAGCGTGCGCTACCTCGATGTCTGTTCAAGAGCATTGTGAGCGTTTTGCAGGAACCACCTGTAATCAGGCGCCACTTTGTCCCCTTCACCGAAGGTGTAGTCGATGGTCATTCCCTTGACCCCGTGTAAGCGCATGATATTTTGCGAGGCGAAAGTAATAGTCATCCGGACACAGGAGGGCCCGAGGTCCAATCACGTTGGGTGTGACACGGAGGTAACAAGCTAAGACCTTCTGTGTCGGTCGCCAAACGCTGGATGACGACACGCGCTTGTAGCGCTGTTCATCGGTAGCCAGGAGGCTACTGTCAGGGCAAAGTGGGGAGTCTGTTAATCCGATAGCGTGAAGTCGGTGTCTCATCGCATGTTTTTTGGTGGTGACTCGATACCACATCGCGTGCACGATGGTTGGCAGAAAGTGATGGTGCATCTTTTTCCACACTCGTGGCCAGTTGACAATCGGATATTTATTTATTTCAAGTTTCTGCTACCGGTCATTTTTTATTTTATGCTTAATCGTGCAACGCGTTTCGAACATGTTCTGTTCATCTTCAAGCGTTTATACGAACATACATACATGGAGAAATGTTACTTAAAAATAAACAGTCTTAAATTAGATTAATCTAGAACATTTTGTCCATTGTTTTATACTGTAGCTGCTTGTGTGACATTTGGGGGGCAGACTTGTTGTTGTCTTCTGCTGGTTTTCTTCTTTGTTGTTGACCATGTATATCACGGCAATTTCATCATCTTGCTGCTTCACTTGCATCACTGGTGTAATGGCGGAGCCGTTGATTGACATTACACTATTGCACATTATATTTTTTCACTGATTGCCACTGCACAAATTGCTTCGATGTGTAAACACACCAGCAGAAGACATCACTAATTTTGATTTCTAGCCATACACTGTCCCCCTCCTTCCCCCCAAATGCCACACCAGCAGGTACAGTAAAAAACAATGGACAAAGTGTTCGAGCTTAATCTAGTTTGAGACTGTTTATTTTTAAGTAACATTTCTCTATGTATGTATAAACGCTTGAAGATGAACAGAACATGTTCGAAACGCGTTGCATTACGTTAGATTAAGCATAAAATAAAAAGTGACTGGTAGCAGGAACTTGAAATAAATAACTATCCCACACAGTCACGGTTCACAAACATAGCCATTATGGCTGAAAATAATCGGATACTTGGTTTCTACCACGTTGTGTGGAACAGCCCACGGAAGGGTGGTATAAAAATATTTTGCCTTCGGCGGGCGCGTTGCGGCGTGATCCGAAGTCACATAGCTGCATTCGAGAATGAATGTCGATACATGGGACGGATGTGTCGCGACGTGCGCCTCTGATTCCGGCGGACGTGAGAGGCCGGCATCAGGACCTCGAATAGACGATCCGTGAGGGAGGCACGTTGATTGGCCCATCGTTCCCACATACTGCTCGTGTAAAGGGCAGCTGCCAGTTCCCGGACGTTATCCTGTGGATAGGAAATAAGGGAAGGCCGCCTCAAGCCTGCAACCCATCACCGCCAGTAGCTAGATGACCTGTGCCACGTGATTGAGTTTTGACGTCATGTAGACATTCGGGTATTCCACACGTTGCAGCTAGTTGAAGTCCCAGAGCAAGTTCTGGCGCACCATCACGCGTACAATCTGTAGTAACCGTCGATATTTTGGCGCGGCCGTTCCGCGCACATCATTCACAAACGTGGCTCCCAGATATATCAGTTCAGTAACTGGCAGGAGGGGGCGACAGCGGATGGCCCGAGACCGCGACCGATATCCAGCGCTGCCGACTTCTTGATGTTCGGAAGACTGCCCGCAGCTTGCTCATATCTCTTTATCCAATTTCGTACGCAGCATACTTCATTGGTGGAACAAATCAGCAGTAGCAACTCGTCGGCATATGCCCTGTAGTAGAAGGGTGATGTCAGATAGCCTGTGGTTCAGGGTCCCGAGGAGTGGCTCGAGCGTGATTGCGTAAAGGTAGGAAGAAAGCAGGCAGCCTTGTGGAAGGGACCTGTATGGCTATTGTGCCTACCTTCCGTCCGTTGACCTGGACCTGACAGCTGGCTGTTGCAGGGCGTCGATGAGCATCGGGGGTGACCCACGCGGTCCGTCGCCTGTAAGAGGAAGATAGGGAGCACTCTGACGAAGGCCAGATTCAAATTGATGCGGACGATCACCGCTCGGGCGGCACACCGAGGTGATCGCTGTTAATGCCCTGCAGTCACTGGTGGTCATTTGTATGTTGGTATCTCCGCCCTGCGAAATCTGTTCTGTGGCAAGAATCATTGGCAAAATCTTCTTAATGCGGCCTTTCAAAAGCCTCGAGAAGATCTTGTAGTCGGCGTTCAACAATGTAAGTGTCCGATAGCCGTGGACCAATTGCCCTCCAGCCGGCTTGTGAACCGGTATCATTTACAGCCTCGCTTTTATAATATGTGGTGTCTGTTCTTTAGGGCATGTCCGAATGAACAGACACCACATGCGAGGGTTGGAACTTAAATAGTAGCAACTATTTATTCAAAACCGATACAAAAGAGTTACATGTTTTCACCTGTTACTGTCCTTCAAAGCAGTCACCAGCGTTGTGTAGAACCCGTTGCCAGGATGCGGAAGGCGTAGTATACCGTTAGCAGAGCCTGTTTTGTTGATGGTGCGGATGGAGCGGTCTACTGCCTGTCGAATCTCTGGAACAGTTCTGAAGCGAATGCCACGAACTGGTTCCTTCATCTTCGGAATCAAATCAAAGTCACAAAGACTTAAGTCCGAGGTGTATTGTGTATGGAATACACTTCCCAGTCCCATCGACCGAACAGAGCAGTCACAGCTTACGCTGTGTGCGCCCGCGCATTGTCGTGCAAAATGACGGGTGGGTTGCGCAGAAATTGTCGCCGCTTCTTTCGCAAAGCTGGTCGCAGGTGATGTCCCAAAAACGAACGGTAGTACTGTGCCTTGACGGTCTGCCGCGGAGAAACGTAATGCGTTAGGATAACACCATCACAGTCGCACACGAGAATCACCATACTGGGGCTCTGACGCACTTTCGACTGTCTCGGCGACCCATAATGACGCCATTCGTTGGATTGGCGTTTAAGTATTGGCGCGCACGATGTGGCCCATGTCTCATGTCATGCAGTGTTACAATACGGCGTAAGAAAGCCTCTCCTTCGAGCTGATAGCGCTCCAAGTGCGTCTGAGCAGCGTCCTAGCGCATCCATTTCTGCATTTCCTTCAAGTCATGCGGAACCCATCGTGATGCTTCCACAGTTAGCCGACCTTCGTTTACCCAACGTGCCACTGTTCTGTACGGCAATGCCGATTCCCCTCACGCCTCTTGAAGACCTTGATGACACTGTCGTGCTGTACGACCTCTGGCACATTCAATGTAGGTCCAACTGCGTTGTTCCTGTTCCGAAAACATAGTGACACCGTTACGTTAGACCGCTCGCTCACAAGTGACTGTGTTTCCCTCGATTGTGCGCACGCCGGTGACGTGAGACGGACGAGTCCATTTGCTCGGAGGTAAGGTAGGAATGCCAACAACATGTGCTATCAACGACAATAGTAGATTCCATTGGATAGTGTCTCCACAGAAGTGTTGCCACTATTTAAGTTCCAACCTACGTGTATAGAAGCGGAGGCGAGGACGACCAATGATCTCTTCAGTGCAGATCCAGACCAGGCTCGAACTTTTACAGAAGTCGGCGAATCGCCGCGAGTAATGGGGATAATGGGCCACTATAGTAGTAGTGAGTGGATAAGTTGAGAATATGGGTCTCACGGAAGGCGTGCTAGGATGGTCCGTGCTGTTCTGATGACCAATATACCTGGGTGGCGCGGCAGTCAGCGCATCAGCCTAAAAAGCGGGAAACCTAGGTTCGAATCCCGGTCTGGCATAACTTTCCTCATTGATTTAAATTAATGCGCACTAGCAGCCAATATCCATAATTCCTTTTTGCCTAAAAGTCTAAGTTAAATACAGTTTTCAAGTTCAAATTTTCAATTGGCACCACATTTGCTGTACATGTTTTCGAAGACAATTCAAAGGCGCATCGAATGTTTCTCCCATCTATAAGGGGCGATCAAAAGATTTCCGTTTGAGTCCGTTGCTCCAGCGTGCTTGCAGAGTAACGCGATACCGAACAAGATACACGAGCACCGACATGTGGAAGGTTTAGTTTGGTTTTCGTGTCCTTCCTACAGGTATGTGGTAAATGCACAAGCGTGAACTATGGCGACGCTATTACCAAATGTGTCCAGACAGGACCGACGTGCTGTTATTCTTGTCTTGACTGGCGAAGAACAAACACAGGCAGACATTGACTGGAGAATGAAACAGCAGGTCTGTCTGAAACGATTGGTATCGAATGGTACGCCAAGTTCCGTGCTGGTCGCGCTCCGATAAAGACGCCGGTCGGTCTGGGAGGCCAGCGTCAACCACTACGGACAACTGGGAGACACACGAGCACGCCCCTATTTCCCTGATCTCTCGCCATTCGATTACTAGCTTTCGATCCATTAAAAAAGATCTTGAAGAGTCGACAGTTGCTGTCTGACCAGGACGTGCAGCAGACAGTTGCGGACCTCTTCACGCAGCAGGGAGTGGTGCTTTCACTAAGCGTGTATCTTCAACCTGGTGCGTCGCTAGGATGGGTGCCTCAATGCACACGACGATTTTGTCTGAGTGGCACACCGGTTCTGGACTCTACGACCTTCGAACGGAAACATTTTGATCGTCCTTTATATTTTAGTCCTCACCTTTAGACAAATAAATTCACAAAACAGTGGACAGTTTCATCTTTCTTTATTTTCGAGTTTTCTTCAGAAAGCATGAAAATAATACATTTAAATGCCGATCGGTATTCTATAAACGATGAGTATATAATCATGAGAAAGCAGAGAAGGTTCAATTTACGCTGTGATCTGATGCCTTTTGACACTTCATTTATTTAGCTAGCAGCAACTGACAATGATCTTTTTTACCGTGATTTTTTTTCCAAAGCTAGATCTCTCTCTGATCAATCTGATACCCCATTTGTCTATCTGCTGTTCTTCGTTTGGCTGTGGAAATTCGGACAAAAATTCATTGTGTAATTTGTAGGGAATCTTGTTTTCACTCCGTTTAAAAGTTTGATCGAAAAACAGAACCTATGCAAGTCATGGGATAGTGAAAAATTTATTTTGAGCAGTTTATGTCACTGAAGCCCGTTATGGTCATTTGCCCTCCACGACGTGCGTTGTAATGAATGCGCAAAAAACGAATGCGTAAACAAACTAAACACATCACCCACTATTCTACCTTCTTTTACTTTTAGTGAATGAAGTGAAAGTCTACGTGGCGTAGAGTATTTATCGGTAGGTAGCGTGAGACTTAGGTTACATTTACAGTAATAACTGCTGATAAATCATTTCTGTGTACGTTTTTAAGGACTTTAATATCCTTAGCTTACCCGTGCCCTAAAGTTGCTAATGACAACTACCGACCTCAGTCCGCCCCAATAGCTTAACGGTTTGCCGGCACGGTAGCTCAGCGTGTACGGTCAGAGGGCTGCTTGCCCTCTTTAACAAAAAAACTGAGTAAAGGAATCAACGATCAACTTGAATGGTTGTCTTGTAACGTCCGCCCAGACCAAAAGCAACGAACTATATCGAACAAAATGAAAAGAAAAGAAAAGAGGGCCAGCGCGTTGGAATGCCACGCACGGGGGCCATGGTTCGATTCCCGGCTGGGTGGGAGAGTCTCTCCCCTCAGGGACTGGGTCTTGTGCTGTCCTCATCATCATTTCATCCTCACTATCGACGCGAAAGTCGCCCAATGTGGCGTCGCACTCAATAAGACTTGCACTTGGCGGCTGACCTTCCCTCCTGGGAACTCCCGGCCACTGATGCTACACGATCATTTCCATTTTTACAACCAGCTCAGACACAGCCATATTGCCTGTTTTACGATTCTAGCTATTGCTGGATACCACACCCCAGTGATGAACCGCAGCAAAGACGTATTCATGAGGAGCGGCGTTCAAATCATAGTCTGCTCATGTTCATTTAGTTTTCTCATGGTATCCTAAATCACTTGACGTGAATGACAGGATGGCTCCTTCAGTAAGGTTGCAGTCTGTTTTCCCCTCATCCTCGTCCGTCAAACTTGGCACGCCCTTTCTACCAACAGCTAAATCGACGAAATGTTAAGCTTTAACACTGGCCGGCCGCGGTTGTCTAGCGGTTCTAGGCGCTCAGTCCGGAACCGCGCGACTGCTACGGTCGCAGGTTCGAATCCTGCCTCGGGCATGGATGTGTGTGATGTCCTTAGGTTAGTTAGGTTTAAGTAGTTCTAAGTTCTAGGGGACTGATGACCACAGATGTTAAGTCCCATAGTGCTCAGAGCCATTTGAACCTTTAACACTGCCATTTTCCGTCTTTTATATTCAGTGTGAACTCAATATATTCAATGAACTTACACGTGATTTTCTAAATTCCTGTCGTTTGAAAGGAAAATAGAGTACTGCCTTCATTGTCCTAGAACAATACGTCCGCGCTGGTCGTTTGCGCTGGTCATTTGTGAAGCATCCTGCTTTAGCCTTCAAGTACTTCCCCAGACGCGCACACTTGGATGACGACAAACACATTAGGGAGGCGGAACGCCAGGCGCAGTGGAATGCTCAACAATAGGTCTGTTGTCGTCGTCTACGACTCCTTTACTCGCATGACGACATCACGGATACTCGCGAAGAGACGAGCTCCGAGTTTTGTACCCCATTTAGTCGTGCGGCAGGAACTGATAATATAACGCCGTATGGCCACCCGGCGCGGTGCAAGTCTTTCAGTTGGTCGTCGCTTCGCCGAATGATCCAACAACACACGGCGTGCCCTGGTGGTCACCCAGCCAAGTGCTAACAGCAGCCGACGTTGTTTAATTTGTTGATCGGGTGGGAATCTGTGTGTCCAATGTGACAAGGGTGTTGGCTCTAGAAATGATGAAAGATATCAATAATTAAGGCCAATAACTAAATTTCTTCCTCTTTCAAGCGTTTATTCGGCTCAGTCAGTTCAGTTAGAAGGACTTTTAAGGTTTTCTCAGAATGATTGCTGAATGTATGTTTTCCTGAGCCTGAAGAAGGGAGTTCAGTCAGTTATCGAAGCATTGTGCATAAAATGGAATCCTCAGCTCTCGTCGAAAGCCGAAAACAAAACAGCAAAGTGTTTGGTATCCTGCAGCCGTAACAACGAAAGAAAATGTTTCTTTTTACAACCGATGCTCAAACACACTGCCCTATTGCTGTTAGAGAACAAGTAATAATTCGCATCTAAGAAATAGTTTGTCATATACAATGAACCATCGAAAAATATATAAATAATGTACTACACTTCTAGATGTAGTCAGAGCAACGTTTCTGCGGAGATTGTAATATTATCCTATTTATCTGTGTTAACATATCTCCGGTGGCTGCGCCGCAGTCGAATCTAGCTGAAAAATGGCTGCAAAGGGTTTACAGTCCAAAACACTTTAACTGCACTTTGACATTAAATAACCTACCGTTTATGGACAGATCGAGTCTCATTTATTATTATTTATCCACAGATAATGGGTAATCCACAGAGTACATGCGACTGATGTCCCATTATGGTGAGAGTGCAGTATCCTAACATAAACGCAGATTCAGAGTAATTAACGTGTGGCAAGTGAATCACTTACACATTCGCTAATAACACTGTCCTTCCGAGTTCATGGTCACATCAAAACAAAAACGACGTGCACAGTAAGCATAATTCGGAAGTAGCACAATTCACAGTTCAGTACTATTGTTACTGTTGGCAGAATGCGTTATTGAAGTTTAGCACAGTTCTTGAGAATAATTACAAGTTTCTAGTCAATCACTCAAAACAGTCGCTAGATTATAGAAAGATCTCCCGGATCTGAAATGTACATAAAACTCGGCACATTGTACGAATTGTAATGTGTGCTAATTCGTCTGCAGTGCATTGTGCAATAAGTTCGGTCACAGATCTTGCTCACGTTATACACTTCCGCAGACGGACTGAAATGGCTTCCAGCAACCTCTCTCTTATAATATTATAATAATCAGCAATACATTCAGCTATTATTGCTTGCTGTCTTTTTACAAATTACAATTACAGATTTACATGTCTGATTAACTGAATAGTGGGGAGAGATTCTTCTGAATGTGAACAAATGGATGCAACAATAAGTGTTATTGAATTATGTTGTTAGTTTGCCAAAACACGGTATTATGTTTCAGGAACAATGTTTTAACTATAAATGCTGATTACTCTGGAACTAAATGAGTGCAGAAGTTACTACCATGTCTCCAACACTAGCTGTATGTACTGTATAATTATTCACATATACTTTTGATGTACTTCAGTAATGAGATATATGTTTAGATATGAGCATTCATAACGAAGTTTTCAATTACTGGTATTTGTTATTAGCACAGATTTTAGGTAAATTAATTACACAAACAGATTCTGATTGACTAAACGAGTGTACTGAAAATAAAGTTAAGTTCGCTAAGCACTGAGTTAATTTTTGAGATGTTTGGTATTTTGCACATGCCGTACAAGGGATAGCTCGAAGGTATTTGAAAAAAAAGGGGTATTGTGCATATGCCATTCAAGTGTTAATCTCGAAGATATTTGCCAAAAATTGGGGGTGGGGGTGGGGAGAAAAACGTAACAGGGTCAAAGAATCCACATGCTTTGTTACAGGCTGCCTTACGACATGGTACAGTTCCAGTCTGAGGAGTCTTTAGTTATTCCTTGTCGCCATTGCAGAAAGTATGGAGACTGAGACGCCTTATTTAATTATCTGCTTTCTTTGAATTCTTACGATTTATCATTTTCAAACCGTAAACATCGTGTCTCAAACTAACAGGGAATGTAATGGTGTCCTGGATCCAAACGTTGGTTTGGACACTGCAGCGCTTTGCTAGGCAGCGTACTATTTGCAGGCGGTACGCCTTTGCCTTCTTCCGACTCTTGCCAGCCATAGGAGGACATAATGTTTGAAGTGGACTACGGACCACGGTCCAGGATGGGAAGTTTCACATTAACATATCAGCACCAGAGATGAAAGAAACCGAAAGTCGCAGAGAAAAATTCTACGTCAGACTAAGGAATGAACCGTGAATCATTAGGTTTGTAGTCTCACACTTAACCACCGAGCCACAGGTGACAAATAAAAATAGCAGTTGAATGTGGGGACTGGGAAATTCAGCATTAATACTACATAGATAATTCTCTTTTCAAATACAGCATTTTTTTAGGATGAAGATGTTTAGCATGTGGTAACCATAAATTTTGTAATGCCATCTCATTTCACTGCTAGAAACTACCATAACGACATACGGAACGTTTTGTTTAACTTTCTTACTGTTGAAACATCTAGCTTACAGGTTGACAAATATTATTACTTTGCTACTAAATACTGACATCCCTCACATTGGATATTTACTAGTTGCATTTTGGGCACTCGGTAGTTGTTAGCCGTCCAGTTGCCATTCACAATACGGAGTTTCTTCTCGCAAAGCCACGCCGATTCGGCTGGGACTATGATGAAAGAGGATCCATATTGTACGTTTCTTCTTAATGAACCTCTATTGTGTGTCAGTTTCAAAGGAAACACCAACAGTTTGTTTATAAATGGTGCCCATAAGTAAAGTAAGGTACTTAAATGTGGTTTCATTTCTACCGTGGAATTAACAAAAATGTTACTAAGAATAAAATCAGTTGGGATAACTCTTCATTCGCAAAGTAAGACAATCCAGCAAGGATTTTATTAAACAATATTAATTCTGAGCAAAATTCTCCATATCCCAACACACGAAGAGAAAAAGTAAGATTAAAACTTATTTGTTCTGAATTTCAAATAGTAGTAAAGTATCCTGTTTTGCTTTAATTACCTATGTAAATGGTAAAGTTGGGATAAAGTCAGACTTCTATCCCGGGTCTCAGAAACTTCAACGCTATAAACGATTTGCTAAAGAAACAGTTACTGAGAAAACGGCAACTCGTAGATTCTCAATTGAACAAGAGGCGACTAAGCAAAGTCTGTCTCAGTATTTTCTGAACGATTTCCCAGTCGGTTACCAACATTTTCACTGTAAATTTGTATCGGTATATTCCTGATACACATCCACAGACATTAAAATTGTGCGAACACTTTATTTCGTTCGGTATTCTGGAAATCCTACGACAGGCTTACGCAAAGCTTTGATCACGTAAAATTCGTACACTCGCTTCTAAAGCATTATTGTTAATTAAAGACTGGACGTTCCTGAAGGTCAGATTTGAACCTTTTATTTGTTGTTTCTAACAGCAAACAAAATTTTTGTATTTACTATGATTTAAGAAATTATGCGGAGAATCAATATCGTATCCGATCTTGTACATTCCGTGGACAGAGCTAGTAATTTACATTTCGATTAACAAGAACATATACGCTGATCATGACTAACTTTTCATACAGCAGAGCCTGTAGTATTCTTAATACTTTCCATAAATTATAAAATAGTATTCGGTGTGGGGAATATACTTTTTTGGTACAGAAATATATTTTATTTTCTCCTTCCCATAAAAGTATGTAATCAAGTTTACGCCAAATAGTCGATTTTGTTCGGGTTTTTCCTTTTTTCCATTAGTGTCTTGTCGTACGAATATTTGTCCCATTTTTAATGTTATTGATACCCTCTCAGTAACATGCACTCCGACGCTCACTTAGGCCTGCCTCTCAAGCACCAAAAAGCATCAGCTGAGTGTAGCAGCAACTTTCCAGTTCATATATCGTAGGTAGCTGATGGCTACGAATATCTTCGGTAGCTTGCTTCACAGACTGCACAAAAAATTTGGTCTGGGCATAAAAAAATTAGCTTTCGCAGGAAACGTGGTCGTAAATAAATGGTAACAATACAGGCTATCTTTCTCTTACACCTGAGCCTTACAGGTATTCCGAGAACACCCGCAGACTTCAAGTTTTCAGCTAACCCTCCGACTTGGTGCAGCTTCATGACGTCCTTTGCATCCTTCGCATGCGGTATAAGCCAGTACAATTAGTTTCATATTAGTACTGTCGTAGAAATTTAGCACAAATCAATTATTACTGCGAATGCCCACGTATGGGGAAGTTTCTTAATGACATTATCTGCGTAAATGCCCCGTCAGTCCAAAAAGTTTGGAGACTGAGTTATTAATAAATAAAGAAACGTCAATATGGTGGTTTTAGTGTTTCAGATGTTCTTCAGTCTAAACTCACTTGAGTATAACGCGCAGAACGTTCTCAACATGAGAAACTGTCAGAAAGAACTTTCTTTGGAGTGTTGTTCTACTCGGGCGTCAACGTGGCTTGAATGTCGGTTATGTCGCCGAAGCATTGACCTTTAACGTGAGTTTCTGCACTTCGTTGTTGTGTGATATGTTTCAGCTGGTAACACCAAGTCTCTCCATCAGTGATGACTTTTTCCCAGAAAAAAACTGTACGCGTTTCTCATTTGGCAAGCATCCAAGCGTCGTCGTTTTTCTTCGGGAGTTAAAGTGTGCAGGACGAACTTTGCACACACTTTTCTCTTTTTCAAAACATACTGGAGAATGTCTAAGACTCAATTTAGAGATGTTGCTCCATTGAGATTTGTGACAACACTGCTGACGCACTATGGCCGCTCGTCAACTATTCAACACTACCTGCTCACAATTGACTGATGGAACGCACATCTCTTGTTTACATTTGTTGGTTCAAGCTGCCACCGTAGGTATGGCGCTGACGTCGTTTATATGTCAGAAATGAAATGAGTCCCGGCACGTTTTGGACGGACCGTATCCGCCAGGTTACCAGCTAGTCTGTAGGAGCTGTCTGGGGCGGAGTCTCTTGATTTGAACAGCAGGTATGTTCTCATGAATTGGCAGCTGCTGGTTATTGCAGATTTTCTTTATTCCCTGAGAAGCTCATTCTTTCTTTTCGGGTTAGGAGGTGGAATGCGGCTCAAGGTAGATACCCAGAATAGTGAGTGCACTTGATTATGCCAGTAACAACTCGCATTGTTTGACTTAGTAGCGTATCTACCAGCTTTATGTGGCTGCCGTTTACCCACACAGGGCTGCAGTACTCTACCCCTGAGTAGATAAGGCCGAGGGGCGGATGATCCTAAGGTCGAAGCTGCTGAACCCAATATTGTAGTACATAATTTTTGCTTAATATTGTTTCTTGGCCTCAATTTAGCTACAGCCTCTTTTAGAAGCTAGTTAAATGACAGCGTTCTACCAAGTATAATTCTAAGGTACCGTGGATATTTTTTATGGTCAGGCAGTTATCCTCGAAAAATATGTCCAGTTCTCCGTTGGCTGGTATATTATTCAGATGAGAGTTTGCGGGTGAAGTTTCGTTAGGTTTCGATTCAAGGCCCCATTTTACGAAAGTACTGTCCGGTTTTACTTATGAGTTTTGTTATATCTTCGGTGACTTCAATTTGTTTTTGCTGTGTTGTTATCACTCAGTCACCACTATAGGCAAACGTCTTGGGCTGAATGTCTAGCGTACGTGCAACGTACAAGGTAATAGTAGCGGAGCTAGCACCGAGCCTGGAGGTAGGCCATTGCTGAGGGCCTTCTTGTCACTAGCGGTGTTGCCTATAATTACCAGAAATGGTCTGTCAGTTAGCACATAGTTAAGGAGCTGTGCTACTCTTCTACAGGAGCAGCTATAATAATTTTAGCATACACTTTATACGGTGCCGTTAACAGATTTATGCACCAATGATTACCACCATGTAAAGATTCAATAGCTTCAGCGTTTACGTAATTATTATACGCCGGCGTGCAAAACTTGATGACGAAAGTAACTTTCGAATGTCGAATGATATGTCACAACAAAGTAACATAACTGGACGAAACTTGGACGATACGTAGAAATAAATTCTACAATGTTCTGCAGAAGGTATCTGAAAGAAATACGCAATGAGACGAACAGAAATGACACTTTAATTCAAAAACAATAATTACCCTGAAGTCACCGCTATTCACTATGCTCCCCTGGACATAACAAAAGGCTGGACAAGCTTTTTAATAGCGTGTGTGATGACCACGAACGGCAGTGCATCCTCTGCAATGTGCTCTCATTCCTCCACCAGCGCTGTTGACAAATGTTGTATGGTCGTTGCTGTGTGTGTACTCCCTGCAGTACGTCTAACCCAACGCATCCCACACTTGCTCGTTGGGATTTAAGTTCGGGGGAGCGGGTAAGCCATTCCACTCGACAAATGTCTTCTCGTTCCAAGAACTCCTCCACCGGCGCTGCTCGATGCGTCCAGCACTGTCATCCATAAAAATGAAGTAAGACACAAACGCAGCCCTGAAAAGAGGCACTTGGGGAAGGAACACAGTGTTGCAATAACGTTGACCGGTGGATGTACCTTGTTCAAAGACCTGGAGGTCAGTACGCCGATGCAAGTTATTATACCTCCTCACACTATAGCACCTGGACCACCAAAAGGACCATATTCGAAGGTATTCCTTGGTGCATTACGTGTTCGTACCTCTCGTCATATGAGCAGACGTCCAGAATCACCAGTCAGACTGAATCTACTCTCATCCTAGAAGAGCACGCGTCATTACTCCTGGGTGGTTCAGTCGCTATGCTCTCGGCACCCATGTGCGTGCGTCATCGGAACATAATGCACTGCTCATAGTGCAAATGGACCAGTGTGCAGTGTGAGATTGCGTGCCTTGCAGTCCTGTTAAATATGGTTACAATTGCACTCACTGTTTGACTTGGGTCCCATTTCGCCTGCCGAACAGTGTAACGATCATCTGCTGCTGCAGATAACCATGGTCGCGCATCTCGCATCCTTCGGGAAGCAGCGCCTGTCGTTTGTCAGGCTTCCCATGCTCGTCAAACAAAGCTATGAGCAATACCAAACTTTTCGGCTATACTCTCCGTACATAGTCCTTCCATTTCGCAGATTATTATTCCCCGTGTGTAATCATCCTAATGCTGTCTCCGGCCCATGATGCTATGAAGAATATCACCGCAGTGCACAGTGTGCTCACTCACTGACACACACTGTCTTTCCTGTTCCTTCAACTGCTGCCTGTTGCGGGGCAAGCCCCATTTTGCACTACAGTGACACTGCCATGTGACGTCCGACTTCCTGTGCACGAATGGCAACATCCTCCCGCACTTTGATTCATTGCCATTGAGTTGTTACTATGTTATGTACTTCATCTACCTCGTCCTTGGGTTTTGTACACCAGTATACATGTGAGGGAATAGCTATGACCAAGCTCAGCATATGCCTGCTAAAGCGACGGGAAATACCAGAAAGTATAGTCGAGATGATCTTACTAGGATGACAAACAAGCTTCCAAAAGCGTTTTAACACAAATAGTAGGAGCAAATGCTAGGTTCATGCACAAGTTCATAGCGTTTTTCCGTAACAGATACACATAACAGAGAATTTAGTCATCAATAATATACTCTGCTTCACTATTTACAAGAGTCTCCCAATCTTGGGGTAACTCTTCGATTCTGTGACTATAGAAATCAAGTGGTTTTGAGGCGAAGAACTGGTCGAGCCACGTTCGTAGCGCATTTTCATCCGGAAAGGAAGTTCGTTGAAGGTTGCTCGATAGAGAGCGGGAGCGGGAAACTTGAAAATCTGAGGGCGCAAAATCAGGCGAATAAGCTGACTTCTCAACCCAAGTCCTTATAGTGTTTTTTGTCAGTCTAGCAGAATGCAGGCATGCTTTATCGTGGTGTAGCGTCCCTTCACGTAGTCTTCCTTCTCGTTGTTCTTGAATTGCGTCTGCAAGGTGTCTCAATTGCTGACAATAAATCTCATCAGAGATGGTTATACTCCGGGGTAGCAATTCGTAGTACGCCACACAGTCGCGGATCTGCAGATGCGTAATATTATGTTCTGTGGTTGCGAGCAGGTCTTTGTATGGGGAGCTGCTGCTTTGTTTGGCTCAACGAATCCGTTCTTTTCCTTACGTTAGCATAAAGACAAAACTCCTCATCGCCTATAACGATATAGGATAGGAATGGTCGGTGTTGTTCACAAGGCAGTTGATGATGAGCAAGCAGATATGCACATATGGCCACCCGCCGATTTTTGTGGTTTTACCTTTGAGCGTGCGGTAGCCATACACCCGCCCGGTTTTTGAAACTTCCGCATTGCATGAAAATGTCACACGATGGTGGAATGATCGTAGATCATCACATTTGTCAGTTCTCGAGTACACTGACGTGGATCATTGTGGATTAATGCGATTAAATGATCTTCATCAAACCGCGAAGATCTTCCTGAACGTGCAGAGTCACTAATGTCAATATGATCCTCCTTAAAACGAGAAAACCATTTTCTTGCCGTGCTCTGTCCATTAGCATTATCCCCATACACGGTGCAAATGTTCCTGGCTGTCTCCGCTACCGTCATCCCTCTACTGAACTCAAATAGAAGAATACGTCGCAAATGTTCAAATTTCTTCACTCGGCACTCCATTTTCCAACGCACACAGCCCCACTCACTATCTCCAAATGACAAAATGACAATATATTTTACCTAAGTTCAGTCTTGATCAAAACACTTACGACTCAATAACATAGGTGACCGGTTTCGGTTATATTTATATAACCATCTTCAGACCCATGGCTTCCTTGGAGGATGGTAGGTGGAGCTCTCCTCAGGTGCTACGAAGTCAAAAAAATGGCTCTGAGCACTATGGGAATTAACTTCTGAGGTCATCAGTCCCCTAGAACTTAGAACTACTTAAACCTAACTAATCTAAGGACATAACACACATCCATGCCCGAGGCAGGATTCGAACCTGCGACCATAGCGGTCGCGCGGTGCCAGACTGTAGCGCCTAGAACCGCTCGGCCACCCTGGCCGGCTCCTACGAAGTCAACTGATCGTAGCAACTGAGGAGACCTCCGCCTACCATGCTCCAAGGAAGCCATGGGTCTGAAGATGGTTATATAAATATAGCCGAAACCGGTCACCTATGTTATTGAGGCATAAGTATTCTGATCAAGACTGAACTTTAGTTAAAATATAATACTCTATTGATCACTGTTTCCAAAAATGTTTACAAAAATTGTAAAATGACAATATGTTAACTCAAATAGCAACAGTGAGCTACAAATAAAAAAATGACGGTCTCTAAGTAGACCCATAGCAGCTGGAATACCATAATGCAAAACAAAAACCCTACCAGCTTATGCACCAACCTTGTATTTAGGGAGGAATTGGTGGGAATTTACTGTGCAGAATTTTCTTCTTTTGCAACAACTCATGTTTCACGAGGAGCGTGACAGGCTCGATGAGTGGAGCTACAAGTGACGAGCGCAGGCGCTGGTATTGTCGCTGGTGACTGCAGCTGTGGCGCGCGCGCGTCTCCGGCCGCATGCCGGGCCGTCCAGCCGTCCAGCCGTCCACCTGCCGGGCCGCGCGGCGCCAACCGGCTCCAGAGGATGGTCAGCGGCGGCGGCGGCGGCGGCGGCGGCGGCAGGTTGATTGGCCTCGCTGGCCGGCCGCAAGAACGCGCCAGCTGCGCCGGCCCGGCTAGTCCAGTCTCGGCAGCCCGTTACCGCCGCTGACCTCGTGAGGCCATTGGTCGTCCTGCCCGCACCGCGTGACGTCACAGCCACCTTCCGGGGTCGATGCGGGGTGAAGGTCAGCCGCCGGCAGGGGCGCTAGGTCTCCGGAGGGTGGAGGATCGCGTGCCGCGCCACTAGTCACGTGCCTCCCCCCTCCCCTCCCTACCCCTCTCGCCGGCCCACCTTCAGCCCCCACCCCCGCACCTCGCGTGAGATGAAGAACTTACCACTAAATTTGTTTCAGTGTCAGTCAGTGTTCCGGAAAGGAAGGTTATCATTACCATAAGCATTCGTTCACTCGACACTCTTTTCTGTTCACGCAAGACTGCACGAGATATACTTGATAAATATGAAGCAGAAAAACTCTGCTGCATATTCAATGTTAACTTTTACACGTCGTCCTTCAGCGGCTGGTGCCTTGTTCAGGTTGACTAGTCTCAGGAGGAGAACACGGCAAGTGCCATCCCCCTATTTCCCAGAAACTTCGCTCAGTGGAAGAGGAGTCAAAATAAGCGAACACGTGTCTCGGCTTATCCGTAGATACTCGACCGTTTGTTAAAAAACAACGGTCATAGTATTAAAACTATTTTTAAGTGCTTTGTGTGCATTCTACCGCGCGATATCCTCAGACGAAATAGTGGAGCAGTGATTGGCGCCGGGGCTTTTTAATTTCCTGCATCGTGTTCGGATCTCGAATTTGGTTTTTATTTTTGTTTTCCATTTATACAGACATATCTGTAGAAGATTACAGCACTATGTTTTCCAGTGTATACTGAAATAACATAGTCTTTATTCGTCTACTAATTGTATGTCTCCAGAATGCTTTTTTTGAAAAAAAAAAGAATGAAAAATTATTTGAAATTGTTTTCGGTGGAATTCCTATAGCGTACCTTGATTAATAATCAGTTGCAAGTGCCAGTTTTCGGGAAAGTGATACGTTTGCCGCGAAATTATTGTCAACGGGTGAGAACTTCACCAATGTTAAAGACGTTTCTCTCCCGAGTGATAATTCGTACGGAGAAATGTCACTGTAGCAAACCTGTGGTCGCTCGATGCTCGTCGTGTTCCGAGTATCTGCGATTCGAATGTTTCTAAGATCGGTATCATCCAAGAGCAGGAAACAAATCTTCCTGAAGAGTGAACAAATGTTTAAAATACACAGGTAAGAACTGATACAGGAATTGATACGAGAACGGAATATCCGAATATGAGAATGTAAGAAAATTGTAATTCCTCAACATACCATACACGCACCTATTATATAACAGATATGTGATACTTATTGTGAAGTCCAGTTGTAATTTTGTAGTTAATATAACAGTCTTGTATTCCCTAATTTGATAAGAAACATTCGTATAGTATCATTCTACAGACATGGGTAGATAAATGAAAACAATAAAAATAAAATATAAATAAACTATCGGGTTGCGAAGCAGGGGCACAAAATTAAGATGCAACGACGCTAACCACTGAGCCACCTATTCGTTTGCGGGTATTTCGAGGTAAAAGACACATAAAATGGCTCAAAAACTTTGGCCGTCGTTTTTTCAGA
This sequence comes from Schistocerca nitens, assembly GCF_023898315.1. Lineage (NCBI taxonomy): Eukaryota > Metazoa > Arthropoda > Insecta > Orthoptera > Acrididae > Schistocerca > Schistocerca nitens. The sequence continues at coordinate 509,606,927 of NC_064621.1, forward strand.
AACAGTTGAGTATGTACGCATAAACCGAGGGAGGTGTTCGCTTATTTTCACTCCCCTTTCACTGAGTGAAATTCCTGGGAAATCGGATGATGGCACTTGCGTGTTCTCCTCATCAGTTGGTTTTCAATACCGATGGCGCTTAATTCTATACCTCTAATTTGGAATGAGTGTAGAAGTTGCTGTTATTTAGAGTACGACCAAGAGACACAATAGCCAGTGTTCTTTCTGTAGCATACCAGGGGTCCGGGCTGGTCAGTCAAGAATCTGCGCAATATAACTTTTATTTGTTTAGGTTGCGATTTAATAAAATAAGATGGGTGTCGATTGTGCTAGCAATTATCTTCAAATCTAAAACAGACAGAAATAAAAGGTGCTACCTACTTATAATATATTCAACATAAAGAAAAGGTATGTTAAATTTTTGTAAAATCTTTATTAGCCAAGTTCGCATATAGGAAAACAGATAATTAGTTTCGACCGTTTCCGGTCAGCTTCAGATCGGAAAATAAGATAAGAGGACATTTTGCCAGTTGGCCGTTAACAACGTAAGGGATGCACGAGTTCTAAGTTGACTTTCCCTTTCGTTGTTAACAGTCAACTGCAAAGTGTCTTTTTATCTTAGAGACGGCATGTTACATTCCGATCTGAAGACAACGCGAAACTGTCGAAACTAGTTATGTGTTTTCCTATGTGCGATCTTGGCTACTAAAAAGTTTACAAAAAATCAACATTCATTCAAATTATAGACCGTTGTCTCTGTACTAACAGTGTCAGGTAACTATAAAAAGAAAAAACCAAACAACATACCATAAAACCATAAAACACGTCACATGTTGTACAATTAAGTACTGAGTCAATAAAGCTACTGTCGTTTTCGTGATACTGCTGTTCAAGATAAAGGGAAAAAGTTCATCTGCTAGAAGGCACCACTGTATGCGGAATTACGTAATAAAATTTACCATATCAAAAAGATTAAATAATATACAAAAGAATGGTGGCAGGTTAACTTACGGTATTAAAAGAGGTCAGTAACTGAAAATAATAAGATGTAGGTAGATTATTTGAGAAGATAAAACAATAATTCTAATGAGTAGGCTGCTCAATGATGTGCTCCTTAGTAAATTACGAAGTAATTCAACAAATAAAATAGAAAGGTACAAAATAAGAATGTTCTTCTATCAAGAGGTTCATTGCACATCAGCGTATTAGTAAATAATTTAACAAACAAAATTAAGAATAGATAAGGGCAGAGAGAGAACTTTGTGCCACCAATGATTTCATTGCAACCACCGGGGTTTGCTTCCTTCGGGAGCGCTATGTGATGTTGTTGGGTCCAGTCGCCGATGTACCGTGAACGAGTGCAGGAGGACCGATGCGAAAGCAGTCTCCACCGTCTTCAAACGAGGCGGTAGGCGTCGTAATCACTCCTGTTTCCGCATATCATTGTATCACGTTTTAACATACGACGTTAGAATCAGATCACTAGAGCAGTTGCTCAAAATTGTACATTAGTCAAAACATTTATAGTGTGAAATGGAGTGTGTAGTCTTGGATTACGTGGTTTTGATGTCCCATTTGGTACCATGGTCATGAAGAGTACGACGACAGCTTTTACTATTCTCGCCACAAACTGGCGAGCATTCGGCCTCCGTTCAAAAATTACCGAATTCGTGCTGTTGTCATATCCAGTAACCTGGGACAGGAGAATTTCGCGCAAAAACGATAAAGCAAAAAATAACGCGAAATTAGCAGTTTTTAATGAAAAAAGAGAAATGTGCGATTTTTAGAGATGCAACGAAATTGGTGATTTTTGCCGTATAAAAATGTTTTAAATATTAAAACAGCATTTTATTAATATCCGTAACTGGTAGTTATTGATTGTTAAAACAGCAATTTGACTTCTAGTCCTCTCAAGGCTGAGGTTCGTTTATAACCGTAAACAGATAGTTGATATACCGCGTAACGAACTATGATATGCCGACAAAACCAGCACCGAAATTAGCAAAAATAATACGAAATTTGGGAAAAAACAACACCGAATTTGGTAAACTGTAAACACCGAATTTGTCAAAAAAATACGAGTTTCGCCAAAAATACCGGACATGGAAAAAAACACATACTTTGGACAAAAATAAACACCGAATTCGGTAAAAAAATGAGACAAAAAACACCGACTTGCGAAAGAAATAACGCCTTAATTGGCAAAAAAACACCAAAAACGACACTGAATTTGACAAAAAAAATTGGTTAATAGTAACACCAAATTTGGCTCAATTTACCATAAAATTCGGCTTAAAAAACATAGAATATTTCAAGAAATTAACAACACAATTGGCAGAAAGTTATAGAATTTAGCTACAAGGTACACTGCATTTGGAAAAAAACAAACACCAACTTTAGCAGAAAATTATACCAAAAGTGGCTAAAATAGACCGAATTTGGCAAAAAATACACCAAATTCGGCAAATAAATAGTAACGCTTTTGGAAAAACTTTAATTCATTTCCAAAAAGTAATATCTTGTCATCTGTCTGTGCGTCGGAGCCAGCCATGTAAAGACCCACGCCCAGTCTTGTTGACTTACTGTTGTCATGAGTCTATCTCGTCACCACTTTCCACTTTTTCTGTAGTCATTGCACTATAGCCAGCTGTCTCTGCGATCTGTTGCTATGATGCTGCCCTGACCCTCACGCCAATGATTCGTTGTCAGAGGCCGAAATATGACTTTAAGGTGTACTTGCGCGTCCTCTGGCCAGGCTGTGTCTCATCCACGCCCGGAAAGTTCCGGTCATGTCAGACACGCCCAGTGTACATCATGCACTAAAGCCATTGTCCATCCGAGGAAAAGGCTCTTTTCCGTATTGAAAATAAGCTCATATAAGAATGAAATTTCGGTCAAAATATCACAGGCATGCAATTCCTGGAGCATATGGTTGGTAGTGTACGCTCACGGTGTTCATTGCGTATTACTTTAAACTACCGTCAGGCACGATTTAATTATAGCTGAGAATCACTTGATGTAAAGGTGGACCCTGTCCTTTGTAGGAGACCTCAAATGTTTCGACCGCACGCCGAACTCGCGTCGGCAGCAGGAACGCGTGTGTGAGCTGCTCTCAGAAGCTGTTTGCCCGGAACCGCGGGCTCGCATGTTTGCGCTCTTAACGGACGCCGGGCCGCCGCTGCCGGCGCTCGGTGTTCGGGTTGAGAAACCCCCGTTCCCGTCCGGCCACGGGTCATTCGGGACAGCCCCAGAGTCAGCTGACTAACGGCCTTCGCCAGAAACACGCCCAGGCGTGTCTACCGTTCCGTACGCGTCAATGGCCTGCGGCAAATTTCCATATCGCCATTGTGCATTTATTTTATTTATGCATTCTCATTGTTTAAGGCCGTAAGCTGATACTTTTGCAATATTTCGCAACTAAATACACTCTAAGATAAAAAACGACGCTTCACGAAGGAATGATGCGAATGGTATGCAAATCGGTGGTACATGTACAGACAAATGATTACAATTCCAGGAAGACTGGACGATTTATTCAAAGTAAGTCAGTAACGCGTTGGTCCACCTCTGGCCCCTATACTTGCAGGTCGGTGTCGTCCTGAGAGATATCGTGCGAATTTCTGTCCAACTGGCGCGTTAGGTCGTCAAACTCCTGAGAAGTTTTGAGGGCCCTGCCCATAATGCTCCAAACGTTCTCGGTTGGAAACAGATCTGGCAACCTTGCTGGCCAAGGCAGGGTTCGGCAAGAACGAAGACAAGCAGTAGAAACCCTCCCCGTGTGCGGACGGCCATTATCTTGGTGAAATGCAAGCCCAGGATGGTATCCCAGACCATCAATCCCGGTTGTCGTGCCGTGTGGCAGACGACAGTCACGTTCATGTCCAAACGCTGCCTGGAGCGTCTCCAGACACGTCGTCGCTGGTCGTAAGGGTTCAGCAGCTCGAAGCGGGACTCACCAATGACGACAGTTTCAATCCATTCAATGAGAGTCCAGGCCGAAGATGTCCGACACCACTGCAGACGAACTTGATGGTGTACAGAGGTCAATGGCAGTCAGCTCAATGGGTGCCGCGAGCTCAGGCTCCTTTCTATGAGCTGCCTATTAATCATCCTTGTCATCACTGGAGCACCAGTTGCAGGTCGGATCGGTGATAAGGATGAATCAGGGCCTCTGAGTTCCTCTTTAACGATTGCTGGATCCTCGCGCTCTGTCGTCCCTCTAGGTCGCCGCTTCCTTCGGCCGCGGTTCATCCGTTCCTGCCAACATCGTCGAATAGTGACATCACCCATATTAAAATATGGAGTGATTCGCCAACACCCCATCCGGCTTCTTTGAGTCCAACTACACATCCTCTCTCAAATGCTGACATCTGCGTGTGCTGTTCACACGCCTTTCTGCGGGGCACTGTTACTGTCCAACTGAGTACACGGAATGAAACTCACAAAGACTTTATGTCCTGGCATCGGCATGTCTCTGTTCATTATCTTTGTAAGAAGCTCGGTGAAACTGCGATGCAGCGTCACGCATTCACCCATCGGGTGCCAAAGTTTACAGTTTTGCATTTTCGGTCGATATCTGTGTGAATATAAACTTGTGACCAATGTGCATAGCTCCTTCAAGATGCGTCGTTCTTCTTCTTCTTTTTTTTGTTTTTTTTGTTAGAGTGTATTTTAAACAGTATACCCTTCCGAGATACTTTTCTCACGATATCTGATGAATCAGATCTACGAGCCCACGCAAAAGATCGGAAATAAAAGACGTAAGTACATTGGCGTGCAAAACGTAAGGATGAAAGTAACTCTCGCATGATGTGTCACAACCAAATAACATAGCTCCATGAAATTTGGACCTTACATAGAAAATCTCCTACAGTGTTTTGTATAGTACAATACGGTACAATACAGTCAAGTAGGTAACTCAAAGAGTTATGCAATGAGACGAACAGAAATGAACTTTAATTCAAGGACAATAATTACACTGAAGTCACGGTGATTCGTGGACATGGTTCTTAACAGGATATGTGAGCACCTCGGACAGCAATCGATGCTCTGAAACGTGCCTCCAGGCTGGCCACAAGATTGGGCAGGCCAGTCCAGTAGCAGAGTATCTTCTCGTTTCAAGAGCTCCTCCAACATGAAACCAGACCCACAGGCACTTCTAAAAAGACGTACATGGGGAAGGAGTATAGTGTCACGTTGACCCGTGGGTGTACCACGTTCAAAGATTTGGATGTCGGAACGTCCAAGTAATATTTTGCCTCTCCACACAATAACATCTGGCCCACCGAAACGATCATGTTCGACAATGGTGGGTGTACCCTCATATGACGAGATGCGGGATCAAGTTATGCACCCAGGAACCCCTTCCTCCTCCCTCTCCTCCTCTCCCTACCCCTGTTCCTCATTCTCCTCCTCCTCCTCCTCCTCCTCCTCCCCCTCCTCACCCACACCTCTAGAAACTCCTATCGCCGAAACAAGTATACCTTTGATATCAATTTTACCGACTAGTTAAAATTAAATCGATCAATTAATTAACCCCTCCCCTTCTGGGAAACCCCACAGCTCTGCCCCTCCCCTCCCCCACCTGAACGTTGGCAGGAGAAAGACTCAGTTGATTGACCATTTGACGAGAAATCGAGTGCAGTGTATGGAATACTGTTTAAACAATTTTTGGCAGACAAGGCAAGGTACAGAATATTGCTTATTTAAATAATTTATGGGATACAAAGCTGTGTATGGAATATTTATTTATTTAAAGAATTTGGTGGGAAATTGATTGCAATGTATGGAATACTGTGTAAACAATTTCTAGTAGACAAGGCAATGTGTGTAGAACACAGGCGTCTTAGCTGATCACCAGTACCTCCCATTAAGCGAAACGGCTACCCATTAGTGTAAACAAAGAAAAAAGTTCCGATTTGTCAGGCTCGAATTTGAAATTTTTACAAGAAACATGGAACAAATTTTAGTTGGTCGCCTTTTAAATGTTTAACGTCTCAGTAATTATCTGAAATTACAGTTTTATTTCATCATAGCAGATGTGAAGGTTGATGATTACGCGTGTCTACCATGGCAGTCGCTAAGACCAACATTTTTTCTCCTTCAGTCCAAGGAAACATATAACTAAACTTAGCGTGTAGGCTTTCACGGCCGGCGTCTTCAGAAATTAATACTTCCGGGCTAAGAGGCCGTGGTCCAATAGTAGAAATACTTCTCCCTGACGTTTCGTTGCCAGCTGCGGGCAACATCATCTGAGGTGAGTCTACGACTGGCTGCTAGGCCGTGGAGGTCCTGTTTATATAGAGCGCGTAGAGGGCGCCACCACTCGTCACGTGTTGTCAACAGTAAAACTATCTCTGGCTGGCGTCATTACTCTCGATAGAAAGTAATCGATTGTCACATCTTTGGTACAGAGTCGATCGCCATATCTTATTTAACTTCAAGCCATCTTCTTTCCTGTTAAAATTATTGTGGTGTTTAAAAATCTCTACAGCCTCACTATACATACGTGCATAATAATGCGATGTCTTAGCTAGCACGCTCGACTCACTAAATTTTATTTCATGGTCACCCGTTTCAAAAACATGTTCCGCTACAGCCGATTTGTCCGTGTGTCCCAGTCGACAGTTCCTTTTATGTTCAGTTAGGCGAGTATTGATACTTCTTTTTGTGGTTCCAATGTAAACCTTCCCACAACTACACGGAATCTTATAGACACCAGGAGTAGCTAGAGGGTGTCGTGCATCTTTCGCCGATCTTAAGCGTTCACTAATCTTCTTGGTGGGTCTGAAGATTGTTTCAACTCTGAACTTGGCCAGCACTTTCCCGATACGGTCCGTAGTATTGTGGATGAATGGAAGAAAAACTTTCCCCACCGATGGTTGTTGTTGTTGCACGTTTTCGGACATTTTTCTTCTGGGATGGAGTCCTCTATCTATCTCCTTGCCAGCGTACCCATTTTTCTGGAAAGCGGTTCGCAAGTGGTTTAGTTCCTCTTGCAAATAAGCTGGCTCACAGATTTTATTAGCCCTGTCCACCAATGTCTTGATAATACCTCTCTTCTGCCTGGGACGATGGTTTGAATCCTTATGAAGATAACGATCGGTATGCGTATCTTTTCTGTAGACTTTGTGACCCAGAGTCCCATCTGCTCGTTTAATTACTGAGACGTCCAAAAAATTTATCTGTCCATTACTTTCTGTCTCCATAGTGAATTGTATTTTTGAATTGATGCTATTCAAATGCTTCAAAAAACGGTTCAGTTCTTCTTCACCGTGATTCCATATGACAAAAGTGTCGTCCACATACCGATAACACTTCAAGGGCCTTTTTCTGGCTGACTGCAGTGCTTGCTGTTCAAAAAATTCCATAAAAATATTAGCAACGGCTGGACTTAGAGGGCTACCCATTGCCACTCCATTAATTTGTTCATAGAACTCATTATTATACTGAAAATAAGTCGTGGAAAGGCAATGTCTAAACAAAGCTACTATGTCAGTCGGAAATATGTCAGATATGCAAGCAAGAGCTTCGTTGGCAGGAACCATGGTGAACAGAGACACCACATCAAAGCTGACAAGAATATCACTGGGGCTGACGGTAATCTCCTTCAATTTTTCGATGAAGTGCATAGAGATTTTAATATGATGATCAGTTTTTGCAATGAACGGTTGTAACAAGGTGGCAAGATGTCTAGCCAGCTCTTGTCTATAAGATTCCGTGTAGTTGTGGGAAGGTTTACATTGGAACCACAAAAAGAAGTATCAATACTCGCCGAACTGAACATAAAAGGAACTGTCGACTGGGACACACGGACAAATCGGCTGTAGCGGAACATGTTTTTGAAACGGGTGACCATGAAATAAAATTTAGTGAGACGAGCGTGCTAGCTAAGACATCGCATTATTATGCACGTATGTATAGTGAGGCTGTAGAGATTTTTAAACACCACAATAATTTTAACAGGAAAGAAGAAGGCTTGAAGTTAGATAAGATACGGCGCTCGACTCTGTACCAAAGATATGACAATCGATTACCTTCTATCGAGAGTAATGACGCCAGCCAGAGATAGTTTTACTGTTGACAACACGTGACGAGTGGTGGCCCCCTCTACGCGCTCTATATAAACAGGACCTCCACGGCCTAGCAGCCAGTCGTAGACTCACCTCAGATGATGTTGCCCGCAGCTGGCAACGAAACGTCAGGGAGAAGTATTTCTACTATTGGACCACGGCCTCTTAGCCCGGAAGTTTTAATTTCTGATATAACTAAACTTTTCACTTCAGTTTTAACCAACTAAACACCACCTCACAATTTCTGTTCCTTCACATTTCCCTTTAACTTCAATATGCTTTCATGGTTTCTCTGAGGCTCTTTTTTTCTTTCTTCAGACAATTTTACACATGTTTCCTTATTGCTTCGGCCTCGGTATACTTTTAAATTTAACATACTTATCTTGATACTTTTCTATTGTGTATTTCTAAATCTTTTTTAACTTCTTGAATATATTTTGCCAAAAATAGTTGACCTTTTGTCAGCCTAATATCATTTATAACGTAAAAATGTCCAAAAAAACCATGAGTCTTCTTTTCCTTACTGTTTGTTATTTTTTGTGTATTTTCATATAATTCTTCATTCTTCGTAATTTCCATACTTCTTAAGCTTTTATTATGATTATTCTCACTAATATTTCTGCTTCTTCTTCTTCTTTACTTCTACTTCTTCTTCTGCCAATCCAAGATTAGGCCTTCTGGCCTCATCATCTCTTCCTCGGCCTTCCCAAACTCCGTTTTCAAATAGCGTTGTGTTCCACCGCTTGTGAAGGATTTGTCTGAGGTGACGTACGTAATACATGCTCTTTCCAATCCTTCTTTCGTTTGATTAGTTTTACAGTTGATGGTTGCACCTTCAGTTCTTTTCTTATTTCTCAATTCTTATTTTGTCTTCTCTTGGCAGACTTTCAAATGATTCAAATGGCTCTGAGCACTATGGGACTTAACTGCAGTGGTCATCACTCCCCTAGAACTTAGAACTACTTAAACCTAACTAACCTAAGGACATCATACACATCCATGCCCGAGGCAGGATTCGAACCTGCGACCGTAGCGATCGCGCGGTTCCAGACTGTAGCGCCCAGAACCGCTTGGCCACTCCGGCCGGCCGGCAGACTTTCACAGATCTAAGAAATTTTGTTTTGGGTGTTTCAAATTGTCTTTAGTTCTCTTGATCTGAATGTCCAGTTCTATGCTCCACATAGTACTGTGGGTAACACCTAGACTTTTTAAAAAATACTTTTGCGTTTCTCTTCCCGTTTTATCCTTTAATGTTTTTATCGTGCCACATATACGTCGAGGGGAGCTCATTTTTGTTATTTATGTCGTTTTCCTTCTTCAAATGTTATACGACACCGTAGATATTGGATATGGGACAAATGTGCTACTATTATGTTGCTGATGATTGTTGGCTCAGTAGCATACGTTCCTACAACAGCAGTTGTTTCTGTTGTTAATGTCTTGGGTTTTAATTTAGGCTTATATAGTTTAATCTATATATTACTGTTTGTAACTTGTCTTCATTGTCCTGTATAACTATCTGGTCGTCAGTTGAAAGCATCTTATATAGAAATTTATCGGCTTCAATTCTTACACCTTGAGATATTCTGTCCTGCACCCATTCCCCGACAAGATCGTCGACGTTGATGTTGTGAATAGTCTAGGAGACGTACTACAGCCTTCCCTTAGTCTCTGGTTTATCTCTATTTCTTGTGCAAGCTTGGCCAGTATCTATTCTTATTTCAGCATTTTTTAAAATAATTATTGACATTTTTTGATCAGGTGTATGGTGAAACCTCATTTCACCACTGCTGATAAAAGTTTTTTTTTTTTTATGTGGATGCGGTAAAATGCAATTTCACGGTCGATAAATGGTAGGAGTATTTCTCAACTAACTTCTCCTCTTTTTCGTATAATTTATTTCAGAACGAAAGCAACCTCGGCCCAGGATCGTCCTTTACGGGAGCCTGCTTGCTGTTCTAATAAAATTTAATCAGAAATGTTTCGAAGCCTTTCATTAATTATTTTAACGCAGATTTTATGAGAAGCTTTAAGAAGAGTAATAGTTCTGTAACTAGTTGTTACTTCTCTCTCCTCCTTCGAATAGTGAAATAACTTTAGCGCCTCTCCATTCGCCTGGTTTTTCAACAGTAAACCGACGCATGTTATAGAGCTGAGGCACACTAAATTCTAGAAAGTTTGTAGCACGTTATATTCCCAGTTCATCTACAGTGACTGAAAAAAATACGAACACCAAGAAATAATCATCATAGACTACTGACATTTCGGGAATACAATTGTTTGGGTAATATATTCAAGTGATTACCGTTGCAAGTTCACAGGTTAATGCAAGCTCGAGAAAAGCCTTTGCAAACGTGAAAAGTTGGTACATTAATAAGTGTTGTAACAGCCAGAATGTTGAATGCAAGCATGCAGACGTGTCGTACAGTTGCCGGACGGCAGTACGTGGGATGAAGTTCCATGCCTATTGTACTTGGTCAGACAATAAAGGGACCGTTATTGCTGGTTGTGGATGACGCTGAAGTAGTCGTCGTATGATGTCTCATATATGCTCGATTGGAGACAGATCTACTGATCAGGCAGGTCAAGGCAACATGTCGATACTGTAGAGCATGTTGAGTTACAAAATGGTTCATATGGCTCTGAGCACTATGGGACTTAACTGCTGTGGTCATCAGTCCCCTAGAACACATCCATGCCCGAGGCAGGATTCGAACCTGCGACCGTAGCGGTTGCGCGTTTCAAGACTGTAGCGCCTAGAACCGCTCGGCCAATCAGGCCGGGTGTTGAGTTACGACAGCGATATGTAGGCGAGCGTTGCCCTGTTAGAAAACACCCCCTGGAATGCTGTCCATGAATGGCTGCACAACAGGTCGAATCACCAGACTGATGTACAAACTGGCAGTCAGGATGTGTGGGTGATAGTCACGAGGGTGCTCCTGCAGTCATACGAAATCGCACCACAGACCATAGCTCCAGGAGTAGGTCCAGTGTGTCCAGGCCACGGACAGGTTGGTTGCACGCACTTACCTGGCCTCCTTCCATCCAACAATCGGCCATCACTGGCACTTAGACAGAAGCGGCTTACATCAGAGAAACACAACAAAACTCCACTCCGCATTCCAATGAGCTCTGGCCTAACATCACTGAAGTCGCAAACGTCGGTGGTTTGGGGTCAGTGGAATTCCCACAACATGGCGTCTGGCTCGTAGCTGTCCCTGAAGTAACCGGTTTTTAACAGTTAGTTGTATCACTGTGGTGGCTAAACTGCTGCTCAAATTGTTGCTGCAGACGCAGTACGACGCGACACCGCCATACGCCAAACACGATGGTCTTTCCTCTCGGTAGCACTACATGGCCATCCGAGCCTGGTTTTCTTGCGACTGTACCGCCACTGCCACCAACCACTTACAGTGGCTACATTCCTGCCGAGTCTTTCGGCAGTATCGTGGAAGGAACATCCAGCTTGTCATAACCATATAACAGGACCTCGTTCAGGCTGGCGAGCTGTTAATAATGGCCGCTTCGTCGTCTTAAAGGCATTCTTGGTGACATTAACGCACCACGTCCAATCTCAAAGGCAACTATCGCCAACTATCGCTACGGCCCGAATTTAAAGCAAACTTCATTTGCACTCCCATGATGGCGCTACTAAAGTCACTTTTATCCAGCTGGCGCGAAATTTGAGTAGAGATCTCCTCCTTGGTGCCGTGATTTTTTTCTATCGTTGTAATTTCAATTCTGTGTTAGATATTCAGTAGTAGGACTGTTGGTATTTTTTTTAATGGGAATCCATTATATCGATATTTAAAAAAATATAGTTATCGTCTCTTGATATGTCGAAAAGAACAATCGATATGTTGATATATAGTCGGAAAAAACAAGGTCGTACCGGACAAAAAAAATATGGGTTTCGCATTGTAAATATACTGCAAGTTTTAGAACTGTATATTTAAGTATTGATTTACTATTAGATATTCTGTATACCAACAAGCTAACAGCCTGCTTGTCCTCCTTAGAGGAAGACTTGAGAGGAAATCGACGAATGTCGACGCTTCGAGATAACCACTTTGCTAACAATGGTAACTGGAGGTAAGTGGCACAATAAAAGGTGTCCGATGGGACCGTAGCTCGGTTTCGTCGGTCGTGGTCTTGCGGTAGCGTTCTCGCTTCCCGCGCATGGGGTCCCGGGTTCGATTCCCGGCGGGGTCAGGGGTTTTATCTGCCTCGAGATGACTGGGTCGACGTGTGTTTTTCATCATCATTTCGTCCTCATTCACTCGCAAGTCGCCGTAGTGGCGCTAAAGAATTTGTGGAACGGCGGCCGAACCGCCCCGCGAGGGGTCTCCCGGCCACCAATGCCATACGCTCATTATTATTACGGATTTTTCTGGAACACTCCATGTCGACTTCACTGTTTTTGTTATTTCAGCAAACGCCAACGACGTAGCAGTTGTAGTGTCAAAATTGCGCGGTGAAGCTAAACGTTGCAGTTTCTTGGTATTACCGAGCGCCGATTATGTCAGGAGCACACTAGTTGCGTTAAAAATTATGTTTTTAACACAATTGATGTGCCATTTCTTCACATCGGATATCTTTTTATTCCGTTCACACCGCCACCCCTCCAGTGCAATCGAACTTCTTTGTGCCGTCTATACTTGCTTCACGCAGTCGAAGAAAAAGACTGGACGTGATGAAAGTTCGAAAAGTAGTAAGACTCCTTCACACAGACAAAGTAAAATTGTGTTCTACTACAGTTTCAAAAGAACGACCTCAAATATTTATTGAAAATTGCGAAAAAAATATTAAAAAAATCGGCACCCGATACAGCGATTTCGATATTGATATGTTGGCTAGAAATATTGCCGGTATATATTGATATCTTTTAAAGCAGTCTATTTCTCGATATATCGATATTATTTCAGCAGCCCTATACAGCAGTGTAGTGCCGCCCTCGTTTCACTACTCTGGCATTTCTTGACACGCACTGCGTACAGTAAATATTTTCATTATTACAGAAAAAGTTCGTGCGAAGCATTTGACTAGGTTGAGGCTACATTTCTTCCAGGATGAAGTATTCTACGACTGTACGCACGCACCTCGCGTTCATGAGCAACTAAACGAGACAAGCGGCTTTTCTACTCGGTGGCCACTAGAGGAGAAACCAGTTCGGTGGCTGTTGCTTCCAGACTTGCGTCATACGCTCCCGAAAGCCTTTATTTCCCGTCGGCGGCCGGCGCGCCGGGCTTTCTACGTGTGGCGCGCAGGCCGTCCAGCAGTGGACAGGTGCGTGTGGGCGCTAAGTAGGCTAGAGGGGGACGGACGAGGGCAGCGCAGCACGAGGCGGGACAGGGCAGAACAGAGCGGCGCAGCGCGGCGCGGTAGGCCGCCGCAACCGGGTCACGAGTTCGCGTCCCGCCGCGGCCCGGCAGGCTGCTGTCGGCTCTCTCCGCGCGCCCGCGGCTACTGCCCGCGCAGCGCCATGTGGTCGCTGCGGCGCCGGAAACGCCTGCAGAGGCATCGCGCTGACCTTGAAATAATCTCCCTCTCCGCTCGTCTCATCGGAAGAGAGCGAGGCTGGATTTTAGCACCGAGTTAGCGATGCGGGGCACCAAAGGTCGGCACCGGCCTAACTGTCCCTGAAATGGGGATAGAGAAGGGAAAGAAATAATAATAACAATTATTATCATTGTTGTTATTATTATTACTATTATTACTTATTTGCCGTCGTAAGTAAGGTTTGACGTTTAGCGACTCTGGCAAACCGTGCTAGCTACTATGTAAAAAAAGACAAACCATAATATACAGCTTAATATACGAGGGGGGACCCAAAAGAAACCGGATTGTTGTCATAAAAAATTTATTGCTGAACCTTTTTACAAGGTTACTTCAGTCACCTTCAAAATACCCTCCATTACATGCGATGCACTTGTCAAGTCTCTTTTCCCACTGTTGGAAGCATGTTTGGAACTCTTCAAGTTTGATATTGTCCAGTGTCCTTTGCGAAGCTGTTTTTACCGCCTCCACAGCGTCATAACGCTCCCCTTTTAGCGTTTTTTTCATTCGTGGAAATAGGCAAAAGTCGCACGGGGCTAGGTCCGGCGAATACGGAGCGTGGGGAACGACAGACCACCTCTGAGATGCCAAATAGTGGGTCACTCGTAAGGCCGTGTGTGCTGGAGCGTTGGCGTGATGCAGAAACCAGTCACCTGATCGCCAAAGTTCGGGCGTTTCCTCCTCACACCCTCTCGCAGACGCCTTAAAACATCCAAGTAAAAGTGCTGGTTAACAGTCTGGCCAGGGGGTACGAATTCCCGATGCACAATTCCACGAACATCAAAAAAGACAACGGTCATCGTCTTCACATTTGACCTCACTTGCCTTGCTTGTTTTGGTCTGGGAGAGTTGGTAGTCCTCCAATGGCTTGACGCTTGCTTGGTTTCTGGGCCATACCCGCAACACCAACTCTCATCTCCTGTAATGACTTTGTTCAAGAAGTTTGGATCACGTGCAATCTCTGTTTTCAAGTCCTGACACACATTCATGCGGATGGTTTTTTGCTCCTGTGTGAGAAGGCGCGGAACAAATTTAGCAGCAACACGTCTCATGTGCAAATACGCTGGCACGTGCTCCAACTGATTCCTGTCTCTGCTGAAATTTGGTCGATTGTTTGTCGACGATCGTCGTTGATCTTTTGGCGGACCTTTTCCATGTTCTTCTCATTTCCCGATGTTGAAGGGCGTCCAGACCGAGCTTGGTCTTCAACACACATCTCACCACGTTTAAAGCGCCCAAACCACTCGAAAACGTGTGTGCGGCTCATAGCGTCCTCCTGGAAAGCTTCCTGAAACATTTGGTGTGTCTGCGTTGCAGTTTTTTTTAAGCAGGAAACAAAATTTTACACACACTCTTTGTTCTTTTAAAGTTGCCATAACGACTTCGCAGAGGTAACCCGCCAACAGTCAGAGAAACACAATACCACACTTGCACGTTCAGCTCTGGACAGACGCCGTCTGCACAGCTGTTGCATGAAGGTCTCTACTAACACCATCTAGCGTGAGAACCCTGCACTACGTCTACGAGTGGCAGCGCCCTCGGAGTCCGGTTTCTTTTGGGTCCCCCCTCGTATTGCGCAAAAACTACCCTGTTACCTATCTTGCCCAGCACAAAGTTCCAAGCCACTGGAGAACAGCGCAGGTGGCTCCTGTACATAAAAAGAGTAAAAGAACGAACCCGCAAAATTACAGATCACCTTCGGTTTGCTGCAGAATTCTTGAACATATTCTCAGTTCGAATATAGTAAAGTTTCTTGAGGCCGAGAACCTAATGTCCCTGAGTAAGCATGGTTTTAGAAAGCATCGCTCGTGCGAAACTCAGATTGCCCTTTTCTCACATGATATACTGCAAACTATGGATGAAGGGCAACAAGCTGATTCCATATTTTTAGATTTCCGGAAAGCCTCTGACACGGTGCCACATTACAGGCTGTTAAACAAGGTGCGAGCATATGGAGTAACTTCACAGATGTGTGGGTGGCTCGAAGACTTCTGAAGTAATACAACCCAGTATTTGTCCTCGACGTCGAGTGTTCGTCAGAGATAAGGGTATGGTCAGGAGTGCTCCAAGGAAGTGTGATACGACCACCGTTGTTCTCTGTTTACATAAATGATTTGCTGGGCAGCAATCTGCGATTGTTCGCCGATGATGCTGTGGTGCACGGTAAGGTGTCGAAGTTGAATGACAGTAGGAAGATACAAGACGACTTAGACAAAATTTCTGATTGGTGTGATGAATGGCCGCTAGCTCTAAATGTGGAAAAATGTAAGTTAATGCAGATGGGCAAGAAGAACAAACCTCTAATGTTCAGTTGCAGTATTACTACTGTCCAGCTTGACAGACAAGTTGTATAGATATCTGGGAGTAACGTTGCAAAGCCATATGAATTGGAACGAGCATGTGATAAGTGTGGTAGGGAAGGCGAATGGTCGACTTAGGTTTATTGGGAGAATTTTAGGAAAGTGTGGTTCACATATGAAGGAGACCGTATATAGGATGTTGGTGCGACCTATTCTTGAGTAGCGCCCGAGTGTTTCGGATCCGTACCCAGTCGGATTGAAGGAGATGTCGAGCAGTTCAGAAACAAGTTACTAGATTTGTTACTGGTAGGTTCGAACAACACGTAACTGCTACGGAAATGCTTCGAGAGCTCAAATGGGAATCCCTGGAGGGAAGGCGGCGATTTTTTTTTTCTTTTCGAGGAACACTATTGACAAAATTTAGAAAACCGGCATTTGAAGCTGACTGCCGAACGATTCTACTGTCGCTAACATACATTACGCGTAAGGACCGAGAAGACATGCTACGTGAAATTAGGGCTCATACGGAGGCATATAGATAGTCGTTTCTCGCTCGCTCTGTTTGCAACTGAAACAGGGGAGAAGATGACTGGTACATGGTACCCTGCGCCATGCGCCGTAGGGTGGTTTGCGGAGTATCTATGTAGATGTAGATATACAGCACAGACACAACAATACACCACTCAATAAAGACAACTACAAAAATGAATTACAGACAATAAACAAAGAGGTATAGAGAATGGGTGTGATTCTAACATTATAAAGAAACTGAATCACAAAATTAAAACAAGTAAAAGAGGGCACCTGGCGCACAAAATCAAACTACCTGTCACCAACTTACAAAGTCACAGAACATAAACACACGGAATACAAACACACAGAACACATACACAAGCACACATAAACAAAAAAAATGGTACGTTCTCACTTATAACAACGAAACAGCCCAGAGAATAGCCAACGTACTAAAAAAACAAGGGCTAAAAATAACCTAGAGGACAAACAACTCAACAAACAGGAAACGAAGGGCAACCAATACAGGCACAGGCAAACATAACATCTGGTATTTACCAACTGACAAATAGGATAGACATATAGAATAGACAGGCAGAAACATTAAAACCAGATACACAGAACACATGGGCATTAAAAAATAATACCTGTCATTCTACATTTGCTGTACGTATTCCGGACATGAAACAGTCTAACATACATCAACACTGACTTTAAAATTCTCAAACACAGCAATAACCCCCCCCACAAAAAATAATAACTGAAGAAAACTATCAAACATAAAAAGCCATAATTGAAGGAAAACAAGTAATAAATAAATAGACAGTTCTCTGCAACGGAGATCTATACGCTACCCTCAAACTACTATTAGACAACCCCAATCCATAAACACCCAACCCCCCCCTTTCCACACACACACACACACACACACACACACACACACACACACACACACAAACGCAAGAGCGCAGACACACAAAATAAAGGAAATGTAATAAAAAAATTAAGATAAAAAATAAAAAATGCAATTAAAAAACAGTATCATCACTTCAGAATGTTTCACAAAAGGTATTTCTTTACAAAACAATGTATAACAGAACTTTTTAGTGGTCGAAAATAACACAGTGCAAGAACACGCTGATTGGCGCTGGGGCCAGCTGCCTCGTAACTAATAATTTTTTTCTCCACAACTTACAATACATAAATTACTAGAATCAGTAAAGATTCATAAATATCACTGTTATAAGAATTTACAGTGTCTATAAATACCAGCTGAGGCATGCAGCATTCACTTGTGAGGATCAGGTGGCGCCCATGCGCTGTTATTTTCGCCAATGGCAGCACGTCTATATAGGAAAATCAAACAATTTGAGAGAAGCAATATATAGGAAAATCAAACAATTTGAGAGACGCAATCTTCGAACCCCATTCATCAATTCCATCAATAATATGTGGCAACCATCCCAGATTGCCCTACGTAATTGAAACGCCTTAAACTTCAGCCATCCAAAAAACAAACAGTGAAAACCAGTGCAGTATTAATGCTAATGATACACTGGCAGTTTGTGCTGCCTTACATTATTTGTTTCCTTTTTACTTATGTTACATGTCGTAATTTGCTGTTTTCTTTTTTTCTCCGCGAATCAAAGAAAACTATTACAGAAATAGGTATACCTATATCACAACCGTAAGCTGTGATTGTACGTCAGATAACTGAAAAAATGAAAAATTAAAAATCACAGATATTACTAGAGGGTGGAAGGGAACTACTTAAAACTGGCACACTTGGAATAACGTACATAAGATCTTCTGTGGTCCTACGACCGTAAAAGTGTTTTCGTTGAATAACAAGCATTGTAACACGCCATGACTCAAAGGAAGGAGCATAAAGGAGTATAGAATATTGATCTTGAAATACTAAGAAAGCCCAGAAAACCGTTTGTAATACTGTGACTATTTAAGTGACAACTTTCGATAAAACAAAGCGAAAGCGTTGTGGGAAAGCCGCAGTAGCGCTTTTGTCAAGAGTTTTCAACTTGGGCCATGCAGCGTCAAGCGCTGAGCAACCGCTCTATCTGCCTGTGACCAATACCCGCGAAAGGTGCACAGTCTCGGGGGTAAAATACAGAATGGCACGCCATTTATCACAAAAAGAATACTGTGTAGCGGCGAACTGTAGAGCGTCACCATCTACCGAAGCCCCAGGATGGCGGCAGAAATCTAAGTGCTCCGTAAACAGATTTAAAAACCAGTTTTCGATGAAAGCTATTTGTTCGTTTAGTATTTCTGACGAAAATTTTGTTTTACTCTGAAAATCTCCAGTTCTTCAAGCATATTTAACAGCACAGTGCCCCAAACGAGCTGCTATTAAATACGGTTGAGGAGTTGCAGATGAGTCAAAGTTTAATTATTTACTACACATTTAGCTTCATTAGCGGGTATTTGTCATAGGCCGATAGAGTATCCATATGCGGTTGCTCAGCGCTTGACTTTTAACTTGTGCATGTGACTTCAGTGTATTTTACGTAATACGCAAATCGCCAACTGTGTTTTTTTTTTAATCTTTATGTGGACCTTTTCAACTGTCCCGCAATGAACGTCTCCGTGTAAGTGTATGTTTTAACCCCCATTGTCTCCCCTTATTATGTTCTTATGTTGCCTCTCTTTATCGCGTTTTACATGTATCGTTTTCATTTTTTTATTAACTGTATCACTCGGCTGAAGAGCAGCGCATTGTGCCGCTGCCAGCCCTCCCTTGCCCACATGACGGAGCGAGGTGGCGCAGTGGTTAGCACACTGGACTCGCATTCGGGAGGACGACGGTTCAATCCCGCGTCCGGCTATCCTTATTTAGGTTTTCCGTGATTTCCCTAAATCGCTCCAGGCAGATGCCGGGATGGTTCCTTTGAAAGGGCACGGCCGACTTCCTTCCCCGTCCTTCCCTAATCCGATGAGACCGATGACCTCGTAGTTTGGTCTCTTCCCCCAATCAACCCAAACCAACCTGCCAATATGGGGCAGGATATGAAATCACAATAAAGAGAGAGAAAAAAAATCTCAGAGCTTGACGCTTGCGCTTCTCAAATTGTTTGATTTTTGTGATAGACATGCATCTGCTCCCATTGGCAGAAATAACAACGCATGGGCACTACCTGTTCCTCATAAGTGAATGCTACATGCCTCAGCTGGTATTTATAGACATTGTAAATTCTTATGACAGTGATATATGTATAAACTTTTAGCGATTCCAGTAATTTATGTATTGTAAGTTGTGGAAAAAAAATTTAGTTGCGAGACAGTTGGCCCCAGCGCCAGTCAGCGCGTTCTTGCGCTGTATTACTTTCGATCACTAAAAAGATCTGTTACACATTGTTTTGTAAAGAAATACCTTTTGTAAAACATTATGAAGTGATTTGCATGTTTACTGATGAAACTGTTTTATACGATGTAACGATGAAAATCGTGGTTGTAAACAAGACAAAATCCAGCATGTACCACGTATCCAGCGCCACCGGATGGTTTAGTCCACATGGTTTTCAAAATTTTCCCTTGGTAGCGCTTGTCTCGTGACTGAGAATGTTGACGTGATGCAATGTATCTAAAGATTAATTGTATATGATTGACATAACATTGTTAAGCTAAAAGCCACATTCTAGTCGTTGTACTTTGTCTCTTGCCAACGGTGAAATACAACATTTTCATATCTTCTGATACGAGTTTTGTGTTGTATTTTGTGGCCTTTGAAAATGACGGAATGTCGAAACTCATAAAGCGTTTTTTAAAATTATAAAATTTTGATCAAGACATACGAAAATGAATTGTTATAGGGCATCCAAATGGCCACTTCACCCCTCAGCATTTTCATGCAAAGTGCAGTCCAGGCAGTTCAGCGTCCGTCGAAACGGCCCGTCTCCCGATTGTCTTCTTGCCTGCAACGGTCCGCATTCCCGGTAAAGGGCGATTAATCTCGTTATTGCTGAATTCTTCGGCACTCGAGCATATGGATATTTTGCACAAAATGTGTCTACAACAAACAGGCAAAATACTGTGCAACAGTGAACACTGGTGGCTCTTGGGAAAACGAAATGTTTACCAAGAGATGGGCTTTGGTGTTATCTTACAGTATCTGATCGAACGAGTGCAGTGCAACTCTTATTTACAGACACATTTATTTTCATGTGCGCGACTTTTCTATGGCACTGTAATTAATAAACAGATTCGCCCCAGCTGTCGTGTACTAACTGTACTTTTTTAATAGCGTCGCGCTTCAGAGGCGATCATCTTCAGATATTCATTGTATGGGTCGCAATATGTTAGAGGTTTGAAGCACCGTTCGGTACGATCGTCAACACAAAGTGGATCTCCAATGTTTATTGCTAAGATCATTGGCTGGGTGAATGACGCAAAACATTAGTTAGGGCTGGTTCCTTCATAAGAGACTGCAATGTGAAAATGACAGTTGATGCAAACAATTTCCCACTGCTGTGGCCACTCACGGTTTTCTTCAGTACACGAAATTCAAACCTGTGTACGAAAGCGCGGCAGTCGCTACACCGCAAGTTGTAGACTGTGCCGCTGCCCTCTCGTATGTATTCCTTAGCGCCTGTCGCCGTGCGGTGGTAATGATGAAATGTGTACGCCGGGATGAGGACAGTGTTTATGAGGTTGTGGCGCGGATCCGCGCAGTCCGTGCTATCGCAAATCCGGCAGCGGGACAGCCATCTGCGTGGGAACGCGGCCGCCACTGCCCCATTGTGCAGGCCCTCACCTGCTCCCCCTCTGCTCTCTGCCGCTTTGTGCGGGGGTGGGTCGGGCTATTTCCACGAGCCTTTTGTGCCCGCCGGCGGCCGCGGCGCGGTATTAAGCGAGAGCCCTCCTCACGCTGACGCTGGGCGGTGCCCGGCTGTAGCCGCCGTCCGAACGCCACCGCCAGCGATAAGTGACGGAGCGGCGGTATCGTCCAGCGAACTTGCTTACTGTGCCCTTCACGAGGTCTACGCGAAAGGAGGCACGTAACTGACGTCACAGCCTGAGTGCTACGTACAGGCACAGGCAATGGCGCTAGCAATTCAAGGTACGATTTTCAGTATCAAATTTCGGTGCAGACATGTAATCCGTCATGCATTGTGCGTTTCACGTAGATAACACTGGGGTAACAAAAGTCATGGGATGGCGATATGCACATACACAGATGGCGGCAATACCTCTTACACAAAATATTAAAGGCCAGTGCAGCTATCATTTGTAGCCAGGTAATGGAAATGCCATGGGGCTAGGGCCTCCCGTCTAGTAGACCGTTCGCCTGGTGCAAGTCTTTCGAGTTGACGCCACTTCGGCGACCTGCGTGACGATGGTGATGAAATGATGATGATAAGGACAACATAACACCTAGACCACGAGCGGAGAAAATTCCCGACCCAGCCGGGAATCGAACCCGGACCCGTAGGACGGCAAGCCGTCACGCTGTCCACTCAGCTATCGGGGCGGACTGTAGCTAGCTAATTCGTGTGTAAAGGTTTCCCACTTGATTCTGGCCGCACGGTGGGAATTAACAGACTTAGAACGCGGAATGTTAGTTACAGCTAGATGCATGGGACAATCCATTTCGGAAATGGTTGGGAAATTCAATATTCCGAGATCCACAGTTTCAAGAGTGTGTCGAGTATACCAAATTTCAGTTGTTACCTGCAGTGGCCGACGACATTCATATAACGATCCAGAACAGCGGCGTCTGAGCATAGTTGTCAGTGCTGAGAGATAAGCAACACTGCGTGAAACCTGGCAGTCAAGGAAGGCAGGATTCTGTCACGATTGTGGACAGGGCCGTAATCAGTTCTTGTTGATTCCCTTTTGCAAGTACACACATTTATTTTAAAATGGTAACTCCAGACTCAGCAACAAATAAAGATATAACACGTGTAATGTTGTTGCTTTAATTTGCTATGAAAGCGGTGCTGATAGACAATAGAAACGGGTTAAAAGCTGTGAGCTGTCTGGGGAAGTTAACCCTGCATTACTGCGCAACTGTTCCACCAGGTATCCAGTCTAGCTTACCAAATTCCCAACCAGACATTAATTATAATCTTTTAATGGTCATACGACAACCGGTGATATATATATATATATATATATATATATATATATATATATATATATAAGAGAATTTAAATAAAAAGATAAAAAGAAATAAATCAGTTTATATTTGGAAATTTATTTTTACATTGATCATTGAAATTTCAGCATATTAAACTTGATTCATAATTAAACTGGTGCCTTATTTAGGATTGTGAAAATGTGAGTTTGTAATCTTACGGAACACATCAAATATGGAGCCAAGATTGGGAGACTGCATACAACACTGCATTCAATAAAATAACACACAAAGAGCGTTGAAACATATGCACGAGGAAATTAACCACAACCAACCGATTCAATTTTCACCCAAAGAAGTTACGTTCGTAGCGCAATCCTGTCCGTCATGTAATTACCACACACTGGTATACTAAATTCATACTAACTCTCTGTGAAATCTTCCCGAAAAGATTAGCTGAGGGCTACTTTGATGATTACACCACAAGCTACACGTGGTCAACTTGGTTTACACAAAGAGCGTAACTCCACAATAATTTTGATAATTAAAATAAATTACATCGAAATGTAATTTACAAAAGAAAAACCTCGAACTGGTTACTATCGTCTTACTATTAACCTGATGGGTCAAACAGTTGTATAAGCACGTGGTACTGGTCTCACAAAGTACACCCCACGTGGGTTGAACATAAAGAAAAGTTGCTATATTGAAAAATATTGTCAAGACGAGACGTTATAATCTCACGCAAATTCGCATTTAAGATTGATGACCTTAGTTAGAGTTACTGATCAACACGTGGTTCCACTTTATTCACAAAGTAGTGACAAAGCAACTGCTGGAAGATATTCTAAACTTCACACTCGAATTTCACTGCGTTACAATTTAAGATAACATAAGATAGTTTAGATCTAAACCTGAAATAGAGGTGATTAAATTTTCAGTTATGCTGAACTTAAAAAATCCATTGTCCTACGGACTTAGCAGACATGCGCTCAGCCGCAGATCTTACCACTTCAGACGCTCGCCGCGGACAGACTGCCCTGGTCCCTTCCTGAGGGTGGCTCACAAATACGAACGGAAGTGACCAGAGAGGCAGCTTCCTATACCAACATGACAAGGGATGGACAGGGCCATACTAAGGATAGAAACCTCTCTGCTTTTAGAAAGCGTAGCTACCTGTTCCGACGTTGGTCCTACTGTTCTCTAGCAGACAGGCTTGTCTACTACCATCCAGCATGCACTTAGAAATACATTTGCTCATTCATTCTTTCACACAAAAGGGAAGGGGGATGACAGTATCTTATCATATACAGTGTATAAAAGAAAGCGGATGTAGGTTCCGTATGAGACTGTGTGACATGAATTACATATAAACTGTGTTTTAAAGTGTAGTAGTGTGACAGATCGTTCTTGTTTATGTGTAAAAGTAACACGTTTCACTGCTCAGTCTCCTCCCAGATAGTCAGAAACACCACAGTAAATTTAGAAGAGGAATTTATGCCGTAAATGACAACAGATTTAAGAAATTAACATGAAAGGAATCCAACAGAGACCTTTCATAACCCCAACGCTCCGGGAAAAGACTGTGCAGGGAATTTTCTGTCCATGCTAGGACATTCCCAAGCAGGCTTCTCACACCCAACTTAAATCAAAAATGTAAAGAAAAGGCAAAAGGGCACCAGCTACTTGCTAAAACACAATAATTTCAACACATCTTTAGAATCTACCAATTTCAAAGAGAAAAAAAAAATCTGTGACACCTATTTAAAAGATAGTGTAGACCTAATTCGGTCAGCAAGTAAAAACAATGGTTCCTGTGTCATTAATATGAAAACAATTTCTGCTTGTTACCCTTATGGAGTTCACCAGTATTTGCTCATTGCAAGAGCCAACTGATCACAGGAAAATTTATGACTGTTTATTAACAAGTAAAATTTATGAAAATAGCAAAGGTGACACAGCAATTAAAAAAAAACACGAAAATAACATCAGTATTATAAAGCAGAACATTACAATTCACAATCCGCAAAAGCAAAAAAAGATAAGAGAAAAAACATGTTTTACAAAGTGGTTATAGCAAAAAAAATTCTATATCTTATAAAACTAATAATTTGTAGAATTAAAATAACTTTGTGGCACTAATTTAATCACTCTATTATCTTTCAGTTATTTAGCAAACAATGATCACTGTGTCATTATACTGAAACTAGAATTATGTGATTGTTACCCTTAAGGGGTTCTTCACTATAAATATGCCCCGTGCAAAGGCTAATCGATTACAGTCCAATGAGCATGAATAGCTATCTGACTGATAACTGAAGCAATGCCACAGGAATGAATTTACGAAACAAAATATCACAAATCGAATAGAACACACACAAACAAACATTGAGAAATAAAACAGCTCTGAAAGTACAATAGTCAACATCTAAAAAAAAAACACCAATAAATGAAACACCTGAAAAATACAAGAGTCAAAGTCTAAAAAAAAAACAATAAATAGAACACCTGCAAAATACAAGAGTCAGTCTAATAAACACCAATAAATCGAACCCCTGCAAACCACACGAGTCACAGTTTCTGTGACAGAAACACACGTATATTCATTGAACTAAGAACCGTATAATCACTGTTACTGACACACTCAGTAGTTCCACTGTTCCGAGGCACAATATAAGGGGAGGGGGGGGGGGGGTTCGTCGCCGCAGCTGTCAGTAGGGATTTTTGTCCATCTGTTGCGTGCAATCCCGCCGTCTCTGCCCTCTCATGAAGTTTCTCTTGGTGGCCCGTGTCACGTACATCTCGATTTGGATCCATGTTTGTGTTGTCAAATTCGTGCGGTATCCTCGTTTGACACGCCAGGTTGATATTCCTGGGCAAGGATGACACTTAATGGCTCTTCTTTGTGCCACCCTTAGCTACCAGCGAACATCGAACTATGATTTACTGTCGCTTGACAGTGGGCATCCGCCAGGAAATGTTGATAGGCGTCGTCTAAGTCTGCCAGTTTTTCTGGACAGTATGTGTCAAAAGGCTCCATGCCCCTTGTGTTGTTACATTCTTGAGTTATCCTCAATTGGCTCGCCGGTTTGATATTCCTGGGCAAGGATGACACTTAATGGCTCTTCTTTGTGCCACCCTTAGCGACCAGAGAACATCGAACCATAATTTACTGTCGCTTGACAGTGGGCATCCGTCAGGAAATGTTGATAGGCGTCGTTGAAGTCTGCCAATTTCTCTGGACAGTACGTGTCAAAAGGCTCCACGCACCTTTATCCCCTGTCTTCTGTCGTTCACCGCGGCCGTCTCGTCACGGTCGCGTGTGTGTGGTGCATTGCCAGCAGATGGATTTCCGCGCGGTGGACCGCTCGCCCATCTCAGGTCATCGCCTCCACGAAGGGTCACACTGGTGCGGCCGGCCATTAGCTCCGGGCGCAAGGGAAAGTGTTTGTCCCGTACCCTTCTTTTGTTGTGACCGTGCTCCCGAAGTGCCCCGGTTGACAGTGTGTCCTGCTGGGAAACCCACCTGTTTACAACTACCCCTTCTCCTCGCTGCTCCCGCTGTCACGTAAGAGTTTAGCCGGTTCGCTTTCACGTTCTCAACTGCATTCACAGAAATTGTTCATCATAGTTATGTGATTACAAAATGTCATACATAATACCACTTAGTATTGTCTTTCACAATTTTAACAACAAAAGTGAGACTTAATTTTTTTAAAATAAAAAAGATGAATCGGCAATATAAAATTAAAAGTTAAATGACTTGACAATATAAAAAATAAAAGTGAAATGACTTGACAGTATAAAAATAAAAATTAAATGAACTGACAGTATAATATCTAAATCCACATCACTAATGTGATTCACTTGCGTTTTAATAAATCAAATGCTACTTATTAATTCACTAAAATGAATAGGATTATGCCTTGTGCAAGTATAGGTCAGGACAGCATAGGGTTCACATGTTATTTACACACACACACATGCACACCTTTTGCCTATACTACAAACTAACTACCCATAAACATGTATTACTCAAAATTCTACATCAATCCACTACTAGTTAATCCAACAAGCTACTTCAATGCTACGTCAACACAGTGTACCACTACAACATTGTTCTAATTTGTCCTCTTCTTGACGCTTGCGGCATATGTCTTGTCACATGATAAATATGGAGAAACTTTCCTTAAACATACATAGTAAAAAGAACAATGGTTATTTACACGCAAAAACATTTATACCAGTTGACACACCTGATGAGAGACTCGCAATTATACATCTATCATACTCAAATGTTTATACATAAAACAGTAAGACAATTTCATCTAAAATTACGTTATCACAAGAATTAATCACGCACATGACTCGGAGAACGGTAAAAGATCTGCATCATACAGGTTATATTACATGTTCTTACCCATTTTCCTCCAATTTCGTTCCTTCTTTAAGTTACCTTTCGCTTCCAAATCAGTTATTTCGCCTGTGGTGGTTATTCTGGATTCATTTCTCATGAATGTCAAAATTGTGGTCTCCTCTATTCCGTAAAACAGTTTCATCTTAACATATTGAACTTACAACAGACACAAAAGATCCGAACCCTCCTGTAGTTTAAATGACAAATGTTTTGCTTCATCCTTATTACCTTAAACCAAGCTTTCCTTCGGTCCCATAATCAAAATTATTTAATCTTCCTCTACCTTCAAGAGGGAAATTTCCTCAGTGCAAATCATATAGGCTGCAGTGCATCCCGCTCCAGCGAAAACAGTAAGCTGTAATGCTACCAGCATCAGCAAAACACATAAACGTCGCTTTTCTAGGACAAGTATTAAAGCAGAATAATTTCTCAGGCTCTGCCTCAACATCAGTCAAGACTATAAAAAGGATCCATATTTCTGTTCCATTCTCCATTTGCTGAAAAAACTGCTCGTATTTGACTACCACACTAATATTTCAGGGCCACGTAAATTACACAACCCACAATTCTTCTTTCACCTTGAAGGGAATCAATATACTGACGAATCCACAGACAGCACTTTACATACTCAACTATAAAGAACAAAAAAAGACATATATCATCAATATTAACACATCATCGCATCTTGGGAAGCCAATGGTTAAACAATCGTATTATTGCATCCTGTTTTCAAGATTCTAAACTTACTCATTCCTTTCTCAGAGTTCTCCTATCTTAAAATATTCATACAGCATGCATACTATAGTAAGAGATCCTCATTTATACTGACAGATATAGAATACAGGGCTATTACAAATGATTGAAGCAATTTCATAAATTCACTGTAGCTCCATTCATTGACATATGGTCACGACACACTACAGATACGTAGAAAAACTCATAAAGTTTTGTTCGGCTGAAGCCGCACTTCAGGTTTCTGCCGCTAGAGCGCTCGAGAGCGCAGTGAGACAAAATGGCGACAGGAGCCGAGAAAGCGTATGTCGTGCTTGAAATGCACTCACATCAGTCAGTCATAACAGTGCAACGACACTTCAGGACGAAGTTCAACAAAGATCCACCAACTGCTAACTCCATTCGGCGATGGTATGCGCAGTTTAAAGCTTCTGGATGCCTCTGTAAGGGGAAATCAACGGGTCGGCCTGCAGTGAGCGAAGAAACGGTTGAACGCGTGCGGGCAAGTTTCACGCGTAGCCCGCGGAAGTTGACGAATAAAGCAAGCAGGGAGTTAAACGTACAACAGCCGACGGTTTGGAAAATCTTACGGAAAAGGCGAAAGCAGAAGCCTTACCGTTTACAATTGCTACAAGCCCTGACACCCGATGACAAAGTCAAACGCTTTGAATTTTCGGCGCGGTTGCAACAGCTCATGGAAGAGGATGCGTTCAGTGCGAAACTTGTTTTCAGTGATGAAGCAACATTTTTTCTTAATGGTGAAGTGAACAGACACAATGTGCGAATCTGGGCGATAGATAATCCTCACGCATTCGTGCAGCAAATTCGCAATTCACCAAAAGTTAACATGTTTTGTACAATCTCACGGTTTAAAGTTGACGGCCCCTTTTTCTTCTGCGAAAAAAACGTTACAGGACACGTGTATCTGGACATGCTGGAAAATTGGCTCATGCCACAACTGGAGACCGACAGCGCCGACTTCATCTTTCAACAGGATGGTGCTCCACTGCACTTCCATCATGATGTTCGGCATTTCTTAAACAGGAGATTGGAAAACCGATGGATCGATCGTGGTGGAGATCATGATCAGCAATTCATGTCATGGCCTCCACGCTCTCCCGACTTAACCCCATGCGATTTCTTTCTGTGGGGTTATGTGAAAGATTCAGTGTTTAAACCTCCTCTACCAAGAAACGTGCCAGAACTGCGAGCTCGCATCAACAATGCTTTCGAACTCATTGATGGGGACATGCTGCGCCCAGTGTGGGAGGAACTTGATTATCGGCTTGATGTCTGCCGAATCACTAAAGGGGCACATATCGAACATTTGTGAATGCCTAAAAAAACTTTTTGAGTTTTTGTATGTGTGTGCAAAGCATTGTGAAAATATCTCAAATAATAAAGTTATTGTAGAGCTGTGAAATCGCTTCAATCATTTGTAATAACCCTGTAGTAATAGATAGATAGTAGCACTGAAACCAGAAAATCGGAAACAAGGCTACTAACAGCTGGGGACCTGGGTTTGCCAGACCCATAATACCCACATACCCTGAGTTTTGCATTAATTCAACACAGATCTTGCTTCTCTCAGGAGCGACTCTTTTCAATTTACACCAAAAAACCATAAACAGCATTTCACTCGTTCACAAAGAAACCTTTTATCTTCACATTTTAAACAACCTAAATCCTAATTGCACAAGGAGAAAAAAAACTAAAAACATCAATCAATCACATAGAAACATTTTTATCATTATTTTTACCAACATATTATTCAATATGCATTTATCACAAATGTAAACTAATCAATTGTTTCTCTTCACCGTCCTCTCTACTCCTCACTGTCCTTTCTACTCAATGTATGGTTTTACATTTGACACGTGGTGTAGCCCTTTTGATTTCTTTGATCGAAGAGTTTCAACTTCTATGACGTTTTCATGGGGAATCTTCCTTATCCGATACGGGCCGTTAAAGAGATTAAAAAATTTCTTGCAGGCACCTGACCGTTTGTTAGACAGCTTGTGTGATCTGATAAGAACTTTTTGTCCTACATAAAACACTGTTTTTCTCGCGTTTTTCTTATACAGCTTGACTCTGGCTTCTGCTGCACGCTTGATGTTGCGTAAAGCTAAGTCAACAATTGCGTTCCGGCGTAGTCTCGGCTCTAGAGGCCAAGGCACCACCTCTTTGATTTTGCTCGGGGGCTCCTTGTTTTTTAGCCCAGTGATTGGCGGAAGCTTTGTTGACGTATTAGGCAACTCATTAATTATGTTCTGAAATCCTTTAAGGTGTATGTCCTACGATCGGTGATCACGACTGCAGTATAACCTACATAATTTTCCTAATTCACGCATAATACTCTCACTGGGGTTCGAGCTGGGGTGAAATAGAGAGATATATATAGGTTTAATTCTTCTCTTTCGAAGCATCCGCTGCCAGTATTGCGATCTAAATTGTGGTTCATTATCCGAGAAAACCCTTTTCACACGCTCAACTTCATGCAGAAACTGCTTTGCAAATGCAGTTGCCACTGCCCTTCCTGTGGCTCGCCTCAACGAAGTCAGACACACAAACTTGGAGGTTAGCTCCACCGCTACGAAAACATATGCAAAACCTGCTTTAGATCGTATTAGTGGCCCAAATAGATCCACGGCCGCGAGGTCACAAAGTTTGCTTGGTATTATCGGCTGCAATGATGCAGCATACGTCACTGTGGCCGCCTTTGCTCGCTGACAAGGTCCGCATACTCTAAGTACACAACGAATACGCCGTAGCATGTTATTAAAATAGCATGTCTCTTTCAGTTTTTCACAACATTTCTGTGCTCCGAAGTGACCATAACTCAAATGTATGTACCATATAATTTTGTTTACGAGTTCCTCCGGAATCACCAACACCCATCTGGAGTCGTCTGGGGCTCGTTTCTTGAATAGTATTCTATTGCGCTCTAAGTAGTACTGGCGTATTCCTACATTCTCCTTGTCCTCCCACTTCTTCTTTATATCTTTCAATACTGCGTCCTTATCCTGTTCGTCCGCTATACTCCCTAAAGAGGTGGTAACAAAGTTCTCGAACGCTACATTCTGTAAGTATAGGATGGTAAAATTATTTTCACCGAGTTCCCCTTCTTCTCTGTGAACCAAACCTATAGGAATGCGCGATAAAGCGTCAGCAATTACATTTTTCTGTCCAGGAATGTATTCTACAGTGAAATTATGTTCCTGTAGGTATAGTACCCAGCGTCCTAGCCTCCCATGCGTGATTTTTGTACTCATAAGAAATTGGAGTGCACGATGGTCAGTGTACACCCTGGTGGTCCTCCCAAATAAGAAATACCTAAATTTTGAGAATGCCCAAACTATCGCCAGTGCTTCGAGTTCTGTCACGGAATAATTTTTTTCACATCGAGAGAGCACCCTGCTCCCAAACGAGATTGTTTTCCAAGTTGTTATATCATCCTTTCCTTCCGTTTGAAACAGTACCGCACCTCATCCTGACAAGGAACTGTCCGTCATTAAACAGAATTCTTGTGTCAGGTCGGGATGCACGAGGATGGGAGCCTCTCCTAATGCCTTGTTCAGTTTATAAAATTCATCCTGTGCCTCTTGATCCCAGACCCACAAAGCGTTCTTCCCTGTTAGTCCACATAGACGGGGTGTACCAAGTACACTAAAATTTATAAATTGCTTATAAAAATTACACAGGCCTAAGAAAGCTCGCAACTGTTTTTTATTTGTCGGCATTTCACACTCCGCTATCGCCGCAATTTTCTCCGGGTCAGGTTGTATTCGATTTGCTGAAACAATATGGCCTAAGAATTTTATGTTCTCTCGTCCGACCTGTGTCTTATCTAAGTTGACTGTTACACCTGCCTTCTCAAAAACATCCAGTAGTCTGTTCAGAACGTCATTATGATCCTCCCACGACTTTTCCGCAATTAATATGTCACCCACGTAAATTGTCACTCGCTGTTTCAAATCATCAGGCAAAATGCTATTTAATCCCCTTATAAAAGCAGCTGATGAGACGTTTAGTCCGAACGGGAGACGCCGGAATTGGAAACAATTTCCATAACACAGGAACGCTGTATATAATCTGCAAGATGGGTGTAGCACGATTTGCCTAAAACTCGAACGGAGGTCGACAGATGATAGTACCTTTACCCCGTGGAAACGTTGTAAGAGTTCCTCAAGGCTCTCAGGCCTGTCCGTTTCCGACATAATAATTGTGTTTATCTGTCTCGAGTCTAGTACCAAACGAACCGAGTTGTCGCGTTTTGGTACGACAAGCAAGGGTGAGTTGTACGAGCTTACTGCCCGCTCAATTATTCCTTGTTGTAACATCTTGTTTATTTCCTTCTCCACCTGGGCTTTATACGCCACGGGAATAGGGTATGGTGTAACAGAAAACTTCTGATGGTCACGTACTCTGAATTGGAAAGTAAAACCCTTAATCGCCCCCGGAGTCTCAGGAAATACCCGTTCATGATTCCTAAGTAGGCAATAAAATTTCTCCTTTTCCCTGTCCGTGGTTCGGACACCCGCGATGCTCTTTCTCAGTGCATCAGCAAAAACAACATCTTTCCCCTGCTCACCAGACGTAGAGCACGACTCACTTACATAGTTCACGAGTAGCTCCAGTCTGGGTTGCGACTCGGTTTGAGCTTGAAATTTTAGGCAACTAATTTCTGACTCGGCACGTAATACGCATTCATCAAATACTAAATTCATTGGCTGATCCCCAACTTGAACTGTCATTACTGCATGGTGGGCATTCATGAAGTCATTTCCTAAAATCATTGCCACATTCAGCATTGGGAGCACAAAGAAGTTGTACTCAAACTCTCTTCCCTGGCAGGTAAAATTAAGCCGAGTCTGCCTCCGGATTTCTACGCTCTTACCGTAGATTGCACCCTTCACCTTTATTCCTCGCACTTGAAAAACGGGCCACGTCCCAGTCCCTTCGCATTTTTGAAATGCTGCCTCGCTCACTATGGAGAAAGGGCTTCTAGTGTTAATGACACACTTAAAATATATTTCGTTTACTGCAACTGTCACGACTGGATTTATTCCCGAAGTTTTAGCACTCGTAGTTTCTTGCAACAGATCCTCTCTAATATCTTCCCTTTCTATATACCGTATGCACTCATTTGGCATGTCGCTCATTTGTTCCGATTAGGCGCCTTCTGCGCTGATCGTTTGTCATTGCCGGTTTTGTTCATTTCCATTTGCTGGATTATGTCTAGGGTTAGCCGGCCGAATTTCAACATCATGAGGTGCTCCGCCTACAGTCCTATTCCCACCGTGTTCACCGTAGTATCGATTCTGGTTGCCGTAACTGTTGCGTTCACGATCCTGTGCACGTCCTCAATCATTTCCGTTGTTCCACCTGTGTTCGCGATTGTTACCCCAGTTTCTATACGGCCGGTCCCGATAATTGTTCCCTTCGCGTCGCGACGACCAGTCACGCCGTTGATTAGTACTACGGCCACGACTGCGATCGCACTGCTGTGCCCCGTAATAACTTTGTGCCTGATTAGGAGGGCATTCTGCTGTATTATATTCCAACTCTTGGAGAAGTGTCTTAAACGTTTCCACGTCCTCTTTGCTTCGTCCCGCAAGAATGAGGTGGCGCAAGTGCATCGGCAATTTGGTGATGCATATCCTAATTAGTTCCACAGGCCCGTATGGGTCGTATAAAAATTGATTTGCCTGCAGCATGTGGTCGAATAGGCGTGCTGGGCTGCCGAAACCAGACTGGTTCAAATTTGGCAGCATAATTATGCCATGCTTGACCCTATCTTGTGCCGCTTCCGACCAATAGGCGGACAGAAAGGCTTGTCGAAACTCCCGAGTGGAGTTGCAGTGACGCGCTGCCGACCTCATGCGAATCGCCGGTTCGCCTTCCAAATAGCCACACATATATTCTATCTTATGTGAACTTGCCCAGTCGGGGGGAAGACAGAATTCAAATTGCTCGAGCCATGCTCTTGGATGTATTCCTTTTTGCGAATTTCGAAATATCTCAAACTTTCTCACCGTAAGGAAATGTTTGAAATCAAATCCCCGCATTTCTTCACGGCGAGGCCCTTGAATGTTTCTATTTTTCTCATGTCTGCCCCTCAAAATACATTCTTCCCTGTCGTCAAAATCTCCCTCGTGGCCGGAGTCCCTCTCTGCACTGTTCGTACGGCTATTTTTTGTGCTATTGTCG
The DNA here is from genome assembly GCF_023898315.1 of Schistocerca nitens. Classification (NCBI taxonomy): domain Eukaryota; kingdom Metazoa; phylum Arthropoda; class Insecta; order Orthoptera; family Acrididae; genus Schistocerca; species Schistocerca nitens. The sequence continues at coordinate 509,640,818 of NC_064621.1, forward strand.
AGTTCGGAATCACACCCAATGCGGCTTTCCAGATGCGCCACGCGTTCTTGTAATTCGCCTGTTACAGCTTTGTGCCACCTGTTCACTTCGAACTGTCCCTTCTGAAATCTAAAAAGCGAACGCACTTCTTCGGTCTCTGCGGCCGCTACCTGTGTAGTATTGTTATCGCTCTCCGTCACCTTCATCGTGCCTACGATGTCCGCTAATGCCGCAATCTTATCATGTATTTGTCTGTTGTCCTCCACACCAGTCTGCTTCAATTGTTCTACTTGCTGTTCGAGTGCGTGAATCGCTTGACTGTTGTCCGCTACTGTGTTGCTAACGGACGCGGGACAATGCGTTTTCGCCTCCTGGACGCTCGAGAGTACCTGCTGGTGTTCTCTTTGGCATTCTTCTCTCAGCGATTGGAAATTCCTAAGTAGCTGTTCTTCGCTCTCTTTAGATTCCGCATCGCGCTCCGCTTGCCCTGTTCTAAGGCTTGCAGACGGTCATCGATTTGTTCAAATGTACGGCCTAATTCTTTCATAATATCACTTTTTATTTCACTTGCCAGATTGTTTATTCTTTGTGAGATATCATCGGACGCTCTCTGCATCGACTTGTCGACTTTATTTGTCTGCTGGATTAGTTTTTCGTCTATTTGTTGGCCTAGCTCGCAGATCGATTTTTCAGATTTCTGCGTCATTTGTTCGCCTAGCTCACGGATCAATTTTTCAGATTTCTCTGTCATTTGTTCGCCTAGTTCGCGGATCGATTTTTCAGATTTCTGCGTCATTTGTTCGCCTAGCTCTCGGATCGATTTTTCAGATGATGCTTTTTGTTCTTGGAACGATTTTTCTGATTTCTCTGCGTTTTCTTTATTTTGTTGCAATAAGGCTTTCATGAGTTCTGCCAAATGAATTTGGTTAGTAGGAGGCAAATTAATTTCTGGCTCTGGTGTAAGCCCGTTCATCCTGTTTTGCATTTCGTCTGAAGTATTCCCCATTGCACTTTCTGAACCGACCGACGCGTTAATATTCGAAATCAAATTATCCCCTTGGTCCATGTTGCTTAAGTTGTTGGACCGCCTACTTTTAGCTTGGTTACGTGTCTGCATTAGTTCAATTTATACCCGGTATGCAACACACTAATCACAATAAATATATCCCCCAAAAATTACGACAGTTACACGAAAGGTACCCAACCTAGTACGCACTTTTTCACATGCAAAATAAATTTTTAATCTTTGATCGAAGAAGTGCAATTTACAAGTGAGAAAAAAATCACACACCCGTATAAAACACGCAAATATAGAAAACAAAACAACAAGACAAACAACACAACGCCGCTCAACAACACCGTGAATCATTTGAAAGTCTACTCAGAAACAACGCAGAAGTTGTTTGAGCGCTGCAGGGAAAAAAAATTAAGATTATACAACGCTCGCAATCTAACGTTTCAGAGATTCCAGAGTCTAGCGGAATCCTGGCAGGGCCGTCATGTGTAATGTTGTTGCTTTAATTTGCTATGAAAGCGGTGCTGATAGACAATAAAAGCGGCTTAAAAGCTGTGAGCTGTCTGGGGAAGTTAACCTTGCATTACTGCGCAACTGTTCCACCAGGTATCCAGTCTAGCTTACCTAATTCCCAACCAGACATTAATTATAATCTTTTAATGGTCATACGACAACCGGTGATATATATATATATATATATATATATATATATATATATATATATATATATATATATATATATATATACTCCTGGAAATGGAAAAAAGAACACATTGACACCGGTGTGTCAGACCCACCATACTTGCTCCGGACACTGCGAGAGGGCTGTACAAGCAATGATCACACGCACGGCACAGCGGACACACCAGGAACCGCGGTGTTGGCCGTCGAATGGCGCTAGCTGCGCAGCATTTGTGCACCGCCGCCGTCAGTGTCAGCCAGTTTGCCGTGGCATACGGAGCTCCATCGCAGTCTTTAACACTGGTAGCATGCCGCGACAGCGTGGACGTGAACCGTATGTGCAGTTGACGGACTTTGAGCGAGGGCGTATAGTGGGCATGCGGGAGGCCGGGTGGACGTACCGCCGAATTGCTCAACACGTGGGGCGTGAGGTCTCCACAGTACATCGATGTTGTCGCCAGTGGTCGGCGGAAGGTGCACGTGCCCGTCGACCTGGGACTGGACCGCAGCGACGCACGGATGCACGCCAAGACCGTAGGATCCTACGCAGCGCCGTAGGGGACCGCACCGCCACTTCCCAGCAAATTAGGGACACTGTTGCTCCTGGGGTATCGGCGAGGACCATTCGCAACCGTCTCCATGAAGCTGGGCTGCGGTCCCGCACACCGTTAGGCCGTCTTCCGCTCACGCCCCAACATCGTGCAGCCCGCCTCCAGTGGTGTCGCGACAGGCGTGAATGGAGGGACGAATGGAGACGTGTAGTCTTCAGCGATGAGAGTCGCTTCTGCCTTGGTGCCAATGATGGTTGTATGCGTGTTTGGCGCCGTGCAGGTGAGCGCCACAATCAGGACTGCATATGACCGAGGCACACAGGGCCAACACCCGGCATCATGGTGTGGGGAGCGATCTCCTACACTGGCCGTACACCACTCGTGATCGTCGAGGGGACACTGAATAGTGCACGGTACATCCAAACCGTCATCGAACCCATCGTTCTACCATTCCTAGACCGGCAAGGGAACTTGCTGTTCCAACAGGACAATGCACGTCCGCATGTATCCCGTGCCACCCAACGTGCTCTAGAAGGTGTAAGTCAACTACCCTGGCCAGCAAGATCTCCGGATCTGTCCCCAATTGAGCATGTTTGGGACTGGATGAAGCGTCGTCTCACTCGGTCTGCACGTCCAGCACGAACGCTGGTCCAACTGAGGCGCCAGGTGGAAATGGCATGGCAAGCCGTTCCACAGGACTACATCCAGCATCTCTACGAACGTCTCCATGGGAGAATAGCAGCCTGCATTGCTGCGAAAGGTGGATATACACTGTACTAGTGCCGACATTGTGCATGCTCTGTTGCCTGTGTCTATGTGCCTGTGGTTCTGTCAGTGTGATCATGTGATGTATCTGACCCCAGGAATGTGTCAATAAAGTTTCCCCTTCCTGGGACAATGAATTCACGGTGTTCTTATTTCAATTTCCAGGAGTATATATATATATATATATATATATATATATATATATATATATATATATATATATATATAAGAGAATTTAAATAAAAAGAAATAAATCAGTTTATATTTGGAAATTTATTTTTACATTGATCATTGAAATTTCAGCATATTAAACTTGATTCATAATTAAACTGGTGCCTTATTTAGGATTGTGAAAATGTGAGTTTGTAATCTTACGGAGCACATCAAATATGGAGCCAAGATTGGGAGACTGCTTACAACACTGCATTCAATAAAATAACACACAAACAACGTTGAAACATACGCAAGAGGAAATTAACCACAACCAACCGATTCAATTTTCACCCAAAGAAGTTACGTTCGTAGCGCAATCCTGTCCGTCATGTAATTACCACACACTGGTATACTAAATTCATACTAACTCTCTGTGAAATCTTCCCGAAAAGATTAGCTGAGGGCTACTTTGATGATTACACCACAAGCTACACGTGGTCAACTTGGTTTACACAAAGAGCGTAACTCCACAATAATTTTGATAATTAAAATAAATTACATCGAAATGTAATTTACAAAAGAAAAACCTCGAACTGGTTACTATCGTCTTACTATTAACCTGATGGGTCAAACAGTTGTATAAGCACGTGGTACTGGTCTCACAAAGTACACCCCACGTGGGTTGAACATAAAGAAAAGTTGCTATATTGAAAAATATTGTCAAGACTAGACGTTATAATCTCACGCAAATTCGCATTTAAGATTGATGACCTTAGTTAGAGTTACTGATCAACACGTGGTTCCACTTTATTCACAAAGTAGTGACAAAGCAACTGCTGGAAGATATTCTAAACTTCACACTCGAATTTCACTGCGTTGCAATTTAAGATAACATAAGATAGTTTAGATCTAAACCTGAAATAGAGGTGATTAAATTTTCAGTTATGCTGAACTTAAGAAATCCATTGTCCTACGGACTTAGCAGACATGCGCTCAGCAGGAGATCTTACCACTTCAGACGCTCGCCGCGGACAGACTGCCCTGGTCCCTTCCTGAGGGTGGCTCACAAATACGAACGGAAGTGACCAGAGAGGCAGCTTCCTATACCAACATGACAAGGGATGGACAGGACCATACTAAGGATAGAAACCTCTCTGCTGTTAGAAAGCGTAGCTACCTGTTCCGACGTTGGTCCTACTGTTCTCTAGCAGACAGGCTTGTCTACTACCATCCAGCATGCACTTAGAAATACATTTGCTCATTCATTCTTTCACACAAAATGGAAGGGGGATGACAGTATCTTATCATATACAGTATATAAAAGAAAGCGGATGTAGGTTCCGTATGAGACTGTGTGACATGAATTACATATAAACTGTGTTTTAAAGTGTAGTAGTGTGACAGATCGTTCTTGTTTATGTGTAAAAGTAACACGTTTCACTGCTCAGTCTCCTCCCAGATAGTCAGAAACACCACAGTAAATTTAGAAGAGGAATTTATGCCGTAAATGACAACAGATTTAAGAAATTAACATGAAAGGAATCCAACAGAGACCTTTCACACGTTATTAATGAAGGTATAAACAACTGTGTAATTAATAGTGCTTTCAGTGCGGTACAATTTACGCAATGAGCATAAAATACAGACACAGCAAATAATGTTTTAAAAACAAGCCAATGTGATCCTAATTAGAATTTTAAGGCAAGTAACCACAGTCACGACTGAAGGCCTTTAACGCCAAGAACGGCAAATATAAAAAAATTAACAAACATACTGTAAAACAGCAATTCAATAGCAAGATTAATTTAAAACGGCAGGCAACTGATCACCAAACGGGTGAGACAAAATGATGGTAAACTTGGTACCACACTCATTTAAACCTGCTGTAGCACCAAGAATGCCAATTATATAGAAAATTTAAAAACATACAATAAAACAGCAAATACAATAATAAAACCCAAGGGTCAGTCACAGACGGTGCACCAGAAATCGACCTCTGAGTAGGTCTGGCCAAAAAAAGGCAAGAGTTAAATTCACCTCACAAGCTGGTAACGCAGACTAGTGGCAGTCTAACGAATGACTAATGATAATCTTGCTGAGATTACCTGAGGTCCAATAAACCAAATGCAAAGATGTAAAAATACGCCAAAGCCGGGACCGGCAGACTGGACTCCGCCCGCAGAATATTGTGCTTAGAGCACCCGGAACGAGAAAGGAATCACTACCACCAGAATAGAAAAATTGCCTACCAGACTACAATCAAGAAAGCTGTCAAAACTACACACCTCACCGGACAGCAGCGGCAAGGCGAGGAAACGTACAGTGCCGTTACATACACTAACACTCAGGGCAGGTAACTGTGGCGTTAGCGGTCACGGGGCAGGAAAAATACCGCTGCTTGAACTTAACAAATGGTAACAAACTGAACGCAATAAATAGTAATTAGAAGTCCAGGAAAGCTAATCAGATCCGCCATCCACAAGCACTCAACTCGCTGCTTTTCGCCTCAGCAATACTACGAGCAGCAACGTGAACCCAAGTCACTGAAGAATCGCAAGATCTCATAATGGTGGAGGTTTCTCTACTTGAATCCAAATGCAATCAACTCAAAACTTGCCGGATCCGGCTTACGACGAGGGCTGCACCCTCGTGACCACAGGCCTTCCATCTGGCAGTCCATGCGCGCCGCCAGCAGTCCTGGCATGTTCTCACACTGCGCGGACCTGGTTCCTCTTGAGTCCCCAACCGAACTGCACCCTGACACGACCTGGAAGAACTACGACATCGCCCCAAAGATAGCACCACAGTTACTACATATCGATAACCGCCGCTGCTGCCACTAACGGACAGGCAACGCTTGTGAAACTAAGTGGCGCCAGTCAACACTAGAAGAAGACAAACAACCTCAACCGTGTCAACTAAACGATACGGTCTGGCCTCCAGCAGGGGACAGAAACCTACAAACAGCACCAACGCGAACCGCAGCACGGCTCACTGCGTCAAAAAACCGTAGAAATAAATGTGGGACGTACGACGAACGTATCCGTTAGGGACAGTGCGGCGATATCTGGCGTTAATGGGCTGTGGCAACAGACGTTCGACACGAGTGCATTTGTTAAAAGCACTTCATTGGCTGCAGCGCCTCTCTTGGGCTCCTGACCGTAACGACTGTACCCTAGGTGACTGGGAAACCGTGACCTGATCAGATGAATTCCGATTTCATTTGGTAACAGCTGATGGTAGGGCACGAGTGTGGTGCAAACTCCATGAAGCTATTGAGCCACGATGTCAACAACGCACTGTGTAGGCTCATGATGGCTCCATGGTTGTGAGGGCAGTGTTTACATGGTCTGGATCCTCTGGATATTCGGCTTCTTGGAGACTATATGCAGCCATTTACGAACTTCATGCTTCCAAAAAACGATGGCATTTTTATGGATGACAATCCACCATGTCACCAGACTCCAATCGTTCGGGATTTATTTAAGGAACATTCTGGACAATTCGAGCGAGTGATTTGGCCACTCATCGAAAATTTATGGGACGTGATCGAGAGGTCAGTTTGTGCACAAAATCCTGCACCGGCAGCACTTCCCCGATTATGGACGACTAAAGTGGTGGCATGGCTCAGTATTTCTGAAGGGGACTTCCAACGACTTCTTGAGTCCATGCCGCGTCCACTTGCTTCCTACACCGGGCAAAATGAAGTGCGACACGACGTTAGGAGGTATGGCATGACTTTTGTCACCTGAGCGATCACTATCGTGTGAAGGATATGAGAACAGGCGCCACGTATTCATATAATTTATTTGCCTCGATGGGCAGTGGTCCTACCATATTCAGTGCGGATGGACAATTACGTCCGACATCCTGCGGGTATCTCAGTGTAGCGAGCATGGAGGACATGGACAGGGGCTGGGGACACGTGGCGCTAGTTGGAAGTGTGGGTCGGCCGAGAGGCTTGCCGAGGCAGTCCGCACAGTTGCAAAAATTCAAATGGCTCTGAGCACTATGGGACTTAACATCTGAGGTCATCAGTCCCATAGACTTAGAACTACTAACACCTAACTAACCTAATGACATCACACACATCCATGCCCGAGGTATGATTCGAACCTGCGACCGTAGCAGAAACACTGCTCCGGACTGAAGCGCCTAGAAGCGCTCGGCCCCAGCGGCCGGCTCGCGCAGTTCCGAAAACACTGCATCCGAGTGGCGCAGTAGTTAACGCAACTGCCTAGCGAGCAGGAGATCTCAGGTTCGAATCCCGGTCCCGCACAGATTTTCTCTCGTCACCGCTGATGCCGCACGAAGTCCTGGTGCAGATGATATCAACAGTTCCTTCCGTTTCCTTTCCGCCCCCTCCGTAAAATGTCACAGTAGGCCGCGACGGTAGACTATCGTTGTGGTTTGCATCAAGTTGGCTGGGTCCGGGTTTTGAAGTCAGCAAGTAGGTAACGGCCGCAGCACCATTGTTCATCTTGTCGTGGTTTCATTGAAACTCAATAACCGTCATTCTCTCTGTGTCTAGTGACACAGAATGGCGACGCGGCTGGATATGACTCTGAGTTCCGAAAGCCTCGTTATTTAAAGAGCCGAGCCTGCGTATACGATGCGGTGGCTCTGGGTGCATGATCGAATTCGCCCTCTTTATTGGTGCTGTCAGCGCTCCTTACCTCGCTGTGGTGATTCAGTAATTATGCTAGGTCCCAGAGCTTGGATGTTTCTGCAACGTTTGACTATTGCAGTGAAGTTACCGAGTGTAACTTCATACTGCCCTCTCATGTAGCACTGCGGCGATTGCGCTTCTGCTTCTTTCGCTGTGTGGCAGTGCCTCCCGCATGCCCCGCCATTCGCTACATCGGCGGTAGCCCTTGTTGAAATTCCGACTGGCATACCGGCCCCTAACAAGCTTCCTCGGCTCTGAGCTCTCCAGACAGACCTTTAAAAAATTTAAATATGTACAACGAAACTATTTCCCGGCATAACAGTACAGGCATCTGTAATTTCAAATAGTCTAGGAATCCTTCAATGAAATTTTGAAATATTAATAAAATTTTGAAGCTGCTCCAAGTCGCATACAAACTTCTTTTATATTCTTTAACAGCCAGCGGCTACACGTTACAAGTAACTGGCTGCGTATAGCGCTTGCGTCACACACGCTCCCTGTTTCAGACGTCGGTGTTGTACACGACAGATACGTAGGCTATAAACATTGCAAAATTTGTAACGCACAAACACTGACAAGCGTCGAAAATTCTCAAAAATATTGCTTTTTTCGCGTAAACATACAATGGAAATTATGGAACGATTGGTTTTTAAAGCGGATTCTATAGCTAAAAATTTCTAAAAAGAACAAATTATATTTACAAATGGCGATATAGTACGTGATTTTTGCGGGACTCGCAAATGTTCGAAAATACACTATGAACGACTGGCACAATCAATGAAAGAGTGTGTGAATACGAGACTAACAGTAAAATATTAGAATCTAGAATTTCGAATCGCAGCTATTTCGCATACGCTGTTACACACGAAGGAAAATTCGCGAGTCGGGTTACGTACTCATATGTAAGCCCGAATGGCACGGGTTTTTTATGAAGCCGAATTTGTGACACCTTCTTATATGCTGGTGTGCCAAAGATAAACACTACAGAGTTAAAATATCAGAGTCAGAATTGTGAAAATTGTGGAGCACCAACAAAGTACTTCTTCCGCTTGGGTCAGCTAATAATGCAATGCAGATCTGCGTAGCTAGGTTGAAACGTGAAGTAAATGAGACTCATCACAAACCTGGTCGACGTAGACAGTGCTACCATTGTAGTTCAATCAAATCCTCTAAAGGGCGAACACCTGTAGTTGACTGGACGATGCACATTTCTATCGCGAGTGGAGTAAACATCATGTAACGCCTGCCTCTGTGGGCACTAATTTCCGTGGAGAGTGGAGCAAGCTTCTGGGTGGTACGCCCCTCAAACGGCAGCAACAGCACAAAATTCTTATATTCAACATACTTTTATTCAGTAATGGCTTGTCGGGCCTGTAAAAAAGGTGTATCTGCCTCGCTCTGAGCTGCTGTCCTGCCCAAAGAAAATCTGTCCCTTTATTAATTAACACGTAGTTCTTCATTTTATTAGCTCGTAGTCACTAACTGTTTAGGTGAAAGGAGAATATAAAGCTTATATCTGGAACGAATCAAAAGTTACTTGAACTGAAGAAAATTGTTTGTAAAGGAAGCACAATTCACCAATAAAAGAAGGATGTCACTTACAAAAAGGGCGTCCGTCAAATTTTTGAGTACTGACGGTCAGTCTGAAACTCCTGGTACACTGGGTTAATGCAAGAAGCAGAGAAAATTCTGAGCCCTCTCCATGGTTTTCTTGAGGCAACGTGGCAGCGTCAGAGACATGTTAACAAACTGCAGTGAGTGACTCTGCAAGAAAAACTTTTTAAATCACGAAGAGAGCTAGTCTTCAAATTCTGAGAGCATACGTCCCAAGACTCTCCATCTCACACACAAGCCAAACAAATTTCACGACAAAATTAGGAAGATATATGCTTTAAGTGCGAATACAACAGGATTAGAAAAAAATTATTCTGGTGCGCTTTGATGTGTACCGTTTGATAATGAAATATTGATAACAGTGATGGAGCCATGAAAATTGTTTTGTTGTAGCACATGAGCAATGGTAGGCTGAGATGAACGTAGATAAATGGTTTGTATCTGTGTTAAAACGACTCAAAAATAGACAATTCTCTGTTTAACTGTACTCAGAAACTACTTTAAATCTTATGTTGTTGTACCAGAACCTTTTTAAGTATCTGCACCAAGTATTTTTCAGTTCTTATTTATCACTCCGTATACTCTTTGAAATTCTGAAGGTAGCGAGAAAAAATATATGGAACGAAACGTTATCTTCAGATTATGCAGGAACCAGGCTGCAGTTGCAAGAATCGAAGGACATAGAATAGGATCAGTAATACAGAAGGGAGTAAGACGATGTTGTAGTATATCCTCGGTGCTATTTAATTTGTATATTAAGTAAGCAATAAAGAAAACCAAGTAGGATTTCGAAAGGGGTCTAAAGTTCAGGAAGAACGAAAAGAATTTTGAGGTTGACTGATGACATTACAATTCTGTCGGAGATGACCAAAAGCTTACAAAAGCAGTTTCAGGCGTGTGGATGTGTCTTGGTTCAAATGGCTCTAAGCGCTATGGGGCTTAACATCTGAGGTCATCAGTGTCCTAGACTTAGAACTACTTAAACCTGACTAACCTAAGGACATCACACACATTCACGCCTGAGGCAGGATTCGAACCTGCGACCGTAGCAGCAGTACGATTCCGGACTGAAGCGCCTAGAACCGCTCGGCCACAGCGGCCGGCTGGATTTGTCTTGATAAGTGGTTATGAATATCAGAAAAAGTACAAGGGACGTTCAATAAGTAATGATATATATTTTCTTCTGGAATCAGCTTTCTGGATTTTAATGCACTATATTATTCCCCACTCATTTGGCTGCAAAGCCCTGTTTTTCGGCATAATCTCCGTTCAGTGCGACGGCATTACGCAAGGCCGGTATGCCTGCGTGCTACCACTGTACCAGTGGACGTCGACGTCGGGGCCGAAGTCTTGCTGCATCAAAAACCTCTCCATCCCCGTACTGATTCCCTCAGAGTGTGTCCTTCATTGGGCCAAGCAGGTGGAAGTCGGTAGATGGTAATTCCGAGCTTGGAATGAGTGATGGAGAACAGTCCACTGGAGTTTTCTGAGCTTCTCTCGGGTGGGCAGACTTCTGTGAAACGTTGCGTTGTCATGGAGAAGACCGTTAGCGTTTTTCTAGCGACGAACACATTGAAGAGGTTTCTTTATTTTCCTGAGGGTAGCACAGTACACTTCTGAGTTCATCATTACAAGATGACGGAAGACGTCAAACGGAATAATCCCTTGAGAGTCCCAGAAGCCCGTCGCCATGCCTTTACCGGTTGAGGGCGCGGCTTTGAACATTTTCTTCGATGGAGAGGTGGCATGGCGCGCCTCCGTGAATTGCCGTTTTGTTTCCGGTTCGAAGTGATGAATCCACCTTTCATCGCCTTTGACGATGTTCAGTAAAAAAAATTGACACGATCAGCCTCGTAACCCGCAAGAAAATCCGCACAGATTGTCCTTCGTTGCTCGTTATTGTCTTTTGTTAGGTGGCGATCAACCAGTTCACACACCTCTGTGTACCCCAACTGGTGGACGAGTGCAGCAGTACGAACAGAGACGTGTTGTTCAGCAGCGAGGTGTTCGATTGACATCCGTAGATCACCTCGAATGAGTGTTTCCGCAGGTTGTAACACTGTACGAGTCACCGCTGTGTCTGGCGGGCCGGCACGCAGGAGGTCGGATAAGTCTGAGCGACTTTGTTGCGATGATGACAGACGTCTCGCCTAACGACTCAGCGTGCTTTTGTTCACTGCCAGGTTCCCAGAGACATTCTGCAAGCGCCTATGAAGATCTGTGTTCCTCTGGTTCTCCGCCAAAGAAACGCAATGAGAGCTCTATGATTGGCAATGCACCTCCATTACAGATGCGATTTTGAGCCGCCACCTATCGGAACTTCATGAAACTACAGGGGTCCCTAGTTCGAGTCTCGGTCCGGCACACAGTTTTAATCTGCCAGAAAGTTTCACATCAGCACACACTCCACTGCAGAGTGAAAATCTCATTCTGGAAACTACAGGGGCTTAGACGGGAATAGTCCACGATGACTCACAACAAATAACGCATTTCTTTCAAACGAAATCGGCCGAAAAAATGTGCTGTATTACTTATTGAACGCTCCTCATAAAACAAAGATAATACACTCCTGGAAATGGAAAAAAAGAACACATTGACACCGGTGTGTCAGACCCACCATACTTGCTCCGGACACTGCGAGAGGGCTGTACAAGCAATGATCACACGCACGGCACAGCGGACACACCAGGAACCGCGGTGTTGGCCGTCGAATGGCGCTAGCTGCGCAGCATTTGTGCACCGCCGCCGTCAGTGTCAGCCAGTTTGCCGTGGCATACGGAGCTCCATCGCAGTCTTTAACACTGGTAGCATGCCGCGACAGCGTGGACGTGAACCGTATGTGCAGTTGACGGACTTTGAGCGAGGGCGTATAGTGGGCATGCGGGAGGCTGGGTGGACGTACCGCCGAATTGCTCAACACGTGGGGCGTGAGGTCTCCACAGTACATCGATGTTGTCGCCAGTGGTCGGCGGAAGGTGCACGTGCCCGTCGACCTGGGACCGGACCGCAGCGACGCACGGATGCACGCCAAGACCGTAGGATCCTACGCAGTGCCGTAGGGGACCGCACCGCCACTTCCGAGCAAATTAGGGACACTGTTGCTCCTGGGGTATCGGCGAGGACCATTCGCAACCGTCTCCATGCAGCTGGGCTACAGTCCCGAACACTGTTAGGCCGTCTTCCGCTCACGCCCCAACATCGTGCAGCCCGCCTCCAGTGGTGTCGCGACAGGCGTGAATGGAGGGACGAATGGAGACGTGTCGTCTTCAGCGATGAGAGTCGCTTCTGCCTTGGTGCCAATGATGGTCGTATGCGTGTTTGGCGCCGTGCAGGTGAGCGCCACAATCAGGACTGCATACGACCGAGGCACACAGGGCCAACACCCGGCATCATGGTGTGGGGAGCGATCTCCTACACTGGCCGTACACCACTGGTGATCGTCGAGGGGACACTGAATAGTGCACGGTACATCCAAACCGTCATCTAACCCATCGTTCTACCATTCCTAGACCGGCAAGGGAACTTGCAGTTCCAACAGGATAATGCACGTCCGCATGTATCCCGTGCCACCCAACGTGCTCTAGAAGGTGTAAGTCAACTACCCTGGCCAGCAAGATCTCCGGATCTGTCCCCCATTGAGCATGTTTGGGACTGGATGAAGCGTCGTCTCACGCGGTCTGCACGTCCAGCACGAACGCTGGTCCAACTGAGGCGCCAGGTGGAAATGGCATGGCAAGCCGTTCCACAGGACTACATCCAGCATCTCTACGAACGTCTCCATGGGAGAATAGCAGCCTGCATTGCTGCGAAAGGTGGATATACACTGTACTAGTGCCGACATTGTGCATGCTCTGTTGCCTGTGTCTATGTGCCTGTGGTTCTGTCAGTGTGATCATGTGATGTATCTGACCCCAGGAATGTGTCAATAAAGTTTCCCCTTCCTGGGACAATGAATTCACGGTGTTCTTATTTCAATTTCCAGGAGTGTAGAATGCAAGTGAATGAAATATCCAGGAGGAATTCGATTAGGAATTAGACACTAAAAATATTTGATGAGTTTTGTTATTTGTGCAGCAAAATAACTGACGATGGCCGAAGCACAGGCGTTAAAAAAATGTTGAATATCAAGAGCGAGAAACGAAATTCAGAAAACGAAGAATTTGTTTGAATTACAAATTTAAATGTCAGGAAAGTCTTTTCAGAAGCTGTCTAGAGTGCAGCCTTGCAAGGAAGCGAAACTAGAACAATCAGCACATAAGACTATTAGCAAACTCAAGTTTTGAAATGCATTTCGACGGAGGAAGGCTGAAACTTGAATAGGTAGACTGAATAACTGATGAGTAGGTACTGAATGTAAGTAGGTATAAAAGAGATTAACGGCACAACTTGAGTACAAGAAGACATCGGTTGATGGGAAACACCCTGAAGCATCAAGAAATAGTCGATCTAGTAATGGAGGAAAGAGTGGGAGGTGAAAGTTTCAGAGGGAGGCCATGGCTTAATTACAGTAAGCAGGGTGAAAATGACGTAGGTTTCAGTAGTTACGTAGAGATGAAGAGGCTTGCACTGTTACACAGGACTGACTAGAGCTGCATCAGACTATTCTTTGGGCTGAAGACCGCAATAACAATAAACGTAAAAATACACGTCCGTTACCTAAAAACACTTCTGGAATGCACTGAGGCGACAAAAGTCAGTGATACCTTCTAATATCGTGTCGGACTACTTTTTACCGCAGTGGTGCTGCAACTCGGCGTGGCATGGACTCAAAAAGTCGTCGGAAGAAATACAAATCATTCGCTCGAATTGTCCAGAATGTTCTTCAGAACAATCGCGAACAATTGTGGCCGGATGACATGGCGCATTTTCATCCATAAAAAAATCCTTCAGGATATGATGCAAATGTTCTCCAAGTAGCTGTACATAACCATTTCCTGTCAATGATCGGTTCAGTTGGACCAGAGGACACTGTCCATTTCATGTAAACACAACCCACACCATGGAGGCACCACCAGCCTGTACAGTGCCTTGTTTACCACTTGGGTCCATGGCCGCGTGGGGTCTGCACCACTCTCGAACGCTACCACGAGCTCTTACAAACTGAAACCAGGAGTCATCTGACCAGACCACGGTTTTCCAGTCGTCTAGGCTCCAACCTATATGGTCATGAGCCTAGGAGGGGCGCTGCAGGCGATGGGCGATGTGGCGCTGCTAGCAAAGGCACTCGCGTCGGTCGTCTGCTGCCATAGCCCATTCACGCCAAAATTCGCCGCAGTGCCTTATCGGATATGTTCGTCGTACGTTCCACTTTGATTTCTGCGGTTATATCGCGCTGTGTTGCTTGTATGTTAGCGCGAACAACTACGTAAATACCGCTGCATTCGATCGTTAAGTGAAGACCGTCGGCCACTGCGTTGTCCGTTGTGAGAGGTAATGCCTGAAATTTGTTGTTGTCTTGACACTGTGAATCTCGGAATACAGAATTTCCTAGCAATATCCGAAATAGAATATCCCATGCGTCTAGGTCCATCTACAATTCCGCGTTAAAAGTCTGTTAATTCCTGTCGTGGGGCCATAAACCCGTCGGAAACTTTTTCACATGATTCACCTGAGTGCGAATGGCAGCTCCGCCAGAGCACTGCCCTTTTATACCTTGTGTACGCGTATTACCGCCTCTTGTATATCTGCATATCTATATCCCACGATTTGTCACGTCGATATAAGTAAAAAGCTATGTATATCGACAATATGTTGTAGATTCGAAGTAACCATTAAGCTAAAACAAAATTTTTCAGCCGTTGTTCGGCTTTGGTTCTCCGCTACTGGCCATTTTGGAGAAGGGCCGCTGTTACACGTGTTATACTTCCAAAGAGGGCGGCAACTCTCTCAAGAAGCAGATGCCGTCCTTCTACATGGGCGGTCAAACAGTAGCCGACCGAGATGGATATCAATCAGAGAGGAGGCGCTCGTAAAAATGAATGAACGCTCTGTGCATTAGCTGTCGGTGCATTTATTACGACGCCCATAGTTATTGTTTATTACGGATGCAAATGAGCGGGCCGTATAATTATCGTCCGGGCGCCGTCGCTCATCTGGGGTCTGGTATGCGGCCGCGTGGGCGCCGCAAGTAGCCAGCGACCCCAAAACAGCCCAGGGCGGTCTGTGCGTGGGCGGCGGGCGGCGGAGGTCCGCGTCCGGCGTGTCGCCCGCGCCGCCGCCCCGCTACCAGGTGGCAGCACTGGCCGCCCCGGGTCACATGTCCTAACTCATCTTCTCGTGACTCGGAAGGGAGCAACACATAATGGACCCATCCAACAACACATGACAATGCACGCCGTAACATAGCCACAAACAACACAACTGGCAGTAACAATCACAACAGGAGCAAAGCACCGCACAAGCAGTGACTTCACACACTAAGACCGTAGTAGCAAGATAAATGTCGCTTAGGAGGAAAAGGCTCGAGGAACTTTCATTCCGGGGCTGTTCCTCTCCAACGACACACTGTATATTCCATTGTAGTACACTGTACACAAGCAGTAATGTATTATTCGTATTATTATGTGTAGGAGGAAGTACATTCTCTTCTTTATGTAAAGCTACAATCAGAATATTTTATATATCAAATGTATTTTCTGAATAAACCATGTGTAAAACTATAAATCTAATGTATTAAGTTATTTAAGGAGTACTGCACTCAAGTAGCAATGATCTACATTCTATTTCTACTGATGAATTTACAACCAAAAGTTTATTCTTCATGTAAAGATAAAATTCATGTATTTCATGTATCAAATGCTCAGTCACTATATAATCTGTATAACACTATGTGTGTGTGTATCAAAGACATCACATAGAATACACCACGGCTATTTAATATCGTGTAGTGTTCTGACACGCAACACTAAGTAATATATCAATATACGTAAACGCAACAAACCTTCATAAACACACAATATTTCACGTGAGAATAGCTCGAAGTTCTACCGAGACCTTCTCATCTGAAGTAGTCACAAATAGGCTACTATCAACCAATAAGCTAGTTAGACTATATTACACATCTAAATGTAGCATATCACTACCTTCTACATTTTGCAGCTTATTTCTACAACACTTATTGTACTACATTTTTAACATATGCATTATATAAGTTATATTCTCCTCAACCTGGTAGAAACTAATTATGTATAATCACTTTAACAATAGAAAAACGTTAAATTCCCTGTAATCTTGAAGAAATTTTTCTGCAGGGTGTATATTTTACGTTGACAAACCAGAATAACTCGAAAAATAAGCTTCACATGAAAAAATGTGTAGAATCCAAAGTTGATTATTTTCGAGGGGTACATCTGCTGGTGCAAAAATTAGCACGTCATCCCAGCCCCCTGGGGGTGAGACGGGAGGCAACTTTAAAATTTCAAATGGGAACCCCCATTTTCTTTTGCAAAATCAGATTCTACATAAAAAATACGTACATTTTGTCTTAAATATTTGTTTTGATTCTTGGTAGTTGGCCCTGCAATTCAAGAAAATCCATGTTCTCATTTTTGCGTGGAAAATGGTTACGGATAAATAAAAAATACTTATTTACTTCGTAAATTTTGATTCGCTAAAACTAAAACTCTCCCTCTCTCCCCATAGGGTGGTATTTGAGAGAGAGGAATTAGAGTTTTACAAATGTTGACCCAAATATTAATTTTTGCCGCAGATATTTGATTTCTTTGAAATTTTGACTCAACGATGCATATGAATGTATATTATGTATATACCATATGGTGCTCACGTAGATATATGAAAATACGCGCGTATTCGTATGCAACGTTGAGTCAACATTTTAAAGAAGTCACTGAAGGACTTTCGGAGATTTAAGATTCTGAACAAACAAACATTTACGTCTACAGTATATAAAAAAGAAGGTAAAAGTTCGTTTGTTCAAATTGTGATCCCCGAAGGTACTTCATCGGTTGCTTTGGAAGTTTTACACAACGTCGCACTCGAATACGCGCGTTTTTATAAACCTATTTTAATATATGTAATACATAAATTTGTAGTATATAAAGGGGTAACGTTATTACCAAAAATCTCGAAAAGTTTTTGACCGATTTATTTCAAATTTTACACAACATTCAATGAACTTTCGGACAGACGTAGGGTATATATTTTTAGTGTAGATAATATATATGTAATACGTAAAGGGGAAATATTGTTACAAAAAATCTCCTAAAGTACTCTACCGATCAAGTTCAAATTTTTACACGTTACTGTAATAAACGTTCGGAGGCGTACATGCCATAATTTTTAATATATATGTATATAAAATACTTATAGTGAAATACTTTTAGCAAACAAGAAAGTTTTATTTGAGGCTTATTGACTTATGATTAGAATACTACTACAGAATCTGAATATGCAATGACAATAAACGAAGCTCAAGGTTAGAGAAAGGGGCGAAGAGGAGAGGAACGGTGGGGTGGGAGGAAATTGAGTCAGAAAGCAGGAAGTTGTAGATGGACAGAAAGAGGAGCATGAGAAGATGGACAGAGAGAGAAAGAGGAGAAGATGGACATTTAAAGAGGGAGGAGGTGATGAGCAGAGAGAGGGGAAGAGAGAGAGGAGCAGGAGGAGATAGAGAGAGATGAGGGAGAGGAAGATAACTCGAGAGATGGGGGAGGAAGTGATGGACAGAGAGAAGGGGAAGGAGGTGGACAAAGAGAGAGGGAAGAGATAGACAAAGACAGGGGAGAGAAGGAGATTAGGACATATATCCAGTTTCCATACATACGATTATTAGAACATTTTTAATGAATACAGATTCTTTGTTTCCCGCTAACCAGACTTATCCACAGCAACGCGTGGCCGGAAACAGAGATTTTCTTAATAAATCATAAGCCAATGGTTTTTCCCTGATTCCCCTGTTTTATGGTTTTGGAAATTCTCCACTTGAAAGAGAACATCTTCCGCAGAACCTTATCTTTGGTACTTTTTCGCTCAGCGTGATCACTCCAAAGAGCTGTGAAAAAGCAAGTGAAAATTGCAAACGTTAGGGATTTCACCTTCTAGCTATAGTGTACTCGTACCGCCATAATAATTAATAACTTCTATTGAATAGCTTGTTGATCTTCGGTAGATGAATTTCGTAGACCTTTGTCAAGTATGGAGATAGCAAGCCGACATCATCTATGAAACAATGTAGAAAATACGTCAAAAGTTAAATACAATGTTTTGAGGGCTACGATTTTGTATTAAAAACCTGTCAACCGAATACGAGTATACGCAATTCATGCATGCCTTAGAATGCATTCTCGCAGTCACTTACATGTCACATAGTATGTATGAATTATTAGCGCAAGTGCCACATTCTAAAACTTAGATCTGAATTTAGAATAGCAGCATTAAGCTTCACATGGATAATCAGCTAATTATTATGTAAATTAATGGTGGAGAAAAGTTTCAAACAGCAGTGTCAAGGTTCATACAGACAATCAGCTAATTGTAATGGAAATTGAAGGTGGAGAGGGGAGAAAAGGAAAGAGAAGGAACTGTTGTCAGCTGCATCGGGAATTGGAAGGAAATGTTGATGTCAGCTGCATCGGAAATTTACGAGGAATCAGCGACGCCGGATGAAAATATGTGCCGGGCCGGGATTCGAACCAGAGATCTCCTACTTATTCGGCAGTTGCGTTAAATACTGCGCCATCTGGACGTATTCTTTACCTTAATTTCGTGGACTGTATCGGCACGCCCCTTGGCCGACGCATGCTCCCATCTAGCATCATCCTACGACAGTCTTCGTCATGTCCGCCATGCTCGCTACTTCTAGATTCCCAAAATAGGTCGAACGTAATTGTACATCCGCACTGATCGTGGCGTGGTGGATTCATTGCACATCGAGGCGAATCAATTATATGAATGCTTGGTGTCTGTTCTTTCTGACATGTCCGAAATCAGATAAGCTTCTAACATAAAAAGTAAAGAAATAATTCCTTCACAATTAAAGAAGAAGGTTGGACAACATCTGTAATTCTGAAACGGTTATAACGCTCGTCTCTTCATTACCTGTAGCAGACTACATGTAGTTAGTTACATGTTTCACAAACCATTTGAACGATTCTTTTATCGATGATGTGGAACTACCAGTTTACAGGTATACATGATACGTGTCAACATAAATGAATGCATATATTTTAGTCCTACTCATGGCACTACACTTAATACTAGTTTGAATTTTTTTTACAGACTACCAATTTTTAAACAGAAATTCCTTCATGCAATGGAAGGAGCTCTCCAGAAGAAATAGTTTTAGGTTAGATTCAGAGCTTGCTTTACTACATGTCAGACATTTTATGGTATTGGTCGAATGATCAGAAATTTTTGTGTCTGTATACCGAATTTCTTTCCGAGCCGGTGATTCCTTTACGATACGCGGTTGAACATCACATACTATTCCTACTGCTCACTTTTGCGCAATCAGTACTTTTTTTCTAGGCGATGAGTTACCCCACAAAATTTTTCCGCAAGACACTACTGAGTAGAAATATGACTAAAAACGTTTAAGCATAACCGGTTAAATTTAATCACACTGGCACTTGTATTCCCTTAGTGTGTCGTAGTGATGGGACCTCTCGCCGCAGTAGGAACACATACGTCATAGGCCACACGACTGTGCGATGGCAGGTTTGGCTAGTAGGTGCGATACAGACGTCGGAAGGATGTAGTCTACGACTGAACTAAACGCAGCCAGTTTTCACTACCCTACCGACAATCTCCAGCGAAGTGACGGCATTGTGCTGTTACGTGTGCCTGTCGGTTCTGTTAGCTGATATATATGATTTCGATGTACTCCGATACATACCAGAATGACAGATCATTCTCCAGCCTCTGCTGTTGGAAAAAAAGGATCGTGTGGATGTTCGGAACTTTTTACTCCGCTAGGAACCTGTTTTGAACACCTTGAAGGGCGCTGAGGGAGTCAGGCAAGATGATAACATCTGCGGATATGCCCTCAAGGTTGCATGTAACTTGGCATTAAATACAGAGAAATCAATTATTTTGTCGGGGAATCGACCTATGAAGACACGATGAAGGAAGAATATGCAACAAGAAATGTAGTTTGCTGCTTAGACCCTGCCGTTCCTTGCGTTACAGGAGTCCCATAAAAAGTCTTCAATAGGCTAAATAAATACACGCACTGTTTTGTTCAACAATTTAAAGCTGTTTTTAATGTTCCAGTTGCGGAAATCGAGAATTTGTTGCAGTAAACTCCTAAATATCAGAAGCAGCCGAGCTGTGAACAATGTTCTCTTAGACGTTATTGGAAAGTACAGTGTACATTAGTAAAAAAAATTGTACAGTTATTCAGATATATATCTCTCTTTAGTCGAGGTTACCTGGTACTATCACTAGTATTTATTATCCTGTTATATTTGTGCATTGAACGAGGAATAAACGACTGTCTCTATACCTCTTTGTTACCATATTATCTCGATCGCCATGCGAAAAGTACGGCGGTGACAATATAACTGTACACAGTGTAAGTAGGCTGTTTAGGTTTTTTTATTGGTAACGCCACGTAGCGCTCAACATGAAAATCACTGGCTGTGCTGTGTGCAGTCTGTGGCTGGTTGGCATTGTTGTAATTCGCTATTGTAGTGTTGGGCTGCTGAATGTTAACAGCGCGTAGCGTTGCGCAGTTGGAGGTGAGCCGCCAGCAGTGGTGGATGTGAGGAGAGAGATGGCGGAGTTTTGAGAGCGGATGATCTGGACGTGTGTCCATCAGAGATCGTAAATTTGTAAGACTGGATGCAATGAACTGCTATATATATTATGACTTTTGAACACTATTAAGGTAAATACATTGTTTGTTCTGTATCAAAATATTTCATTTGCTAACTATGCCTATTAGTAGTTAGTGCCTTCAGTAGTTAGATTCTTTTATTTAGCTTGCAGTATTGGCGCTCGCTGTATTGCAGTAGTTCGAGTAACGAAGATTTTTGTGAGGTAAGTGATACATGAAAGGTATGGGTTAATGTTAGTCAGGGCCATTCTTTTGTAGGGATTATTAAAAGTCAGATTGCGTTGCGCTAAAAAAATATTGTGTGTCAGTTTAGTGTTGATCAGAATAGGTAAAGAGCGAAATGTCTGAGTACGTTCAGTTCTGCTTAGCTGTTTGAAAATCAAATAATGTAAGGGGTTTACCAGCACAGTAATTCACTAAATTTTCTAAGGGGACGTTTCAACAGTCATCCACAAATAACGGTTCTCAAAACGTAAACGACATGGTTTCACGGGAGCAACGTCACCATTTCACAAATATAACACATTAAATTGATAGAGCATCACTGTTACTATTCAGTGGATTATATCTATCTGTTAAGATCCTAGCACTACGACTCGGAATCAGTTCGATGTCTGTCGTTATGGGTGCTTGATTACTGGAACAGTAGTCTACAATTATTCACGCTAGTGTCTCATACACGAGTTCCTTTAGAGATGCACTACAAATTCCTATGAGTCGTCTTTTACGCCACTGATTTTACGAGTTCGGCTCGTTTCATGTTTCTTCCTAGTGATACCCCTGAATATTTCAACAGAGTAATACGCTCCAGATATCCACCACTAATCCCTTAACTGGCTACTGTCACGTCCGTTCTGTCTGTTATGGGAATTACCTTGTATTTATACGTATTTGGAGAAAACTGCCATTGAGTGTGTCAAGCTATTCTTTCCCTGCAGCCTTTCTGGGTTTCGTCACAATCGCCCCACTACCATAGTTTCTTATGGATGACACTAAACTAACTCTGATAAATTAGTTTATGTACGTATACTGTGGCCTTTAGTATTGCAGTAAAGTGTATTTTATTAAAAGACGTTTTACTCTTCTTTTTTTACGAAGGAACTTCCCAATTGCAAAAAGTCTTGTGTCATTAGTAATATACAGCGTGTCCCAGCTATCTTGTCCACCCAAAATATCTCTGGAACAATAACAGCTATTGGAAAGTGACTTTCACCGGTATCAATGTAGGGCTGGGGCCCATGAATGTACATATTTGGAAACATTCTAAAACGAAAGCGTATGTGTTTTTAACACAAACTTATGTTTTTTTTTAAATGGACCTCCTATATTTTTTCTTCAGCAATCCATAGCATGACAAAGCACATACACAATGGCGTTGATTGCATCGCAATATTCCCATTACATCCCGAGATATTGAGACGCGAAGTTGACGCTTGAAACACCCGACATGCGCTGCTAGCGCACGTCCTGAGGCTCAGGCGTGAACCCCATGCTGCCGGATGGCAGCAGACCGTATTATTCGTTTCGGACCTCTTGATAAGTATGGAAGTGTGATTACGCATGTCAATCACATCGCGATTACGGGCAGCGTGGGGTTCACGCCTGAGCCTCAGGACGTGCGCTAGCAGCGCATGCCGGGTGTTTCAAGCGTCAACTTCGCGTCTTAATATCTCGGGATGTAATGGGAATATTGCGATGCAATCAACGCCATTGTGTATGTGATTTGTCATGCTATGGATTGCTGAAGAAAAAATATAGGAGGTCCATTTAAAAAAACATAAGTTCGTGTTAAAAAACACATATGCTTTCGTTTTAGAATGTTTCCAAATATGTACATTCATGGGCCCCAGCCCTACATTGATACCGGTGAAAGTCGTTTTCCAATAGCTGTTATTGTTCCAGAGATATTTTGGGTGGACAAGAT
Source organism: Schistocerca nitens (assembly GCF_023898315.1). Lineage (NCBI taxonomy): Eukaryota > Metazoa > Arthropoda > Insecta > Orthoptera > Acrididae > Schistocerca > Schistocerca nitens. Next base: position 509,663,963 of record NC_064621.1, read on the forward strand.
AGCTGGGACACCCTGTATATAATGGCAGCCTAGTTAACAAATGTTAATGAAAAATTCAAAGACTACATTACGAAACGCAAAAAGCAAACCTCTGTAAGGAAAACTAAGTTCATTATTCCACAGAAACAAATTATTTTGAAAGGAAGTGCACACTTCCTCGTCTTGTGATTCATTTCTGTTTTGACATTCGACAACTAAGAAATATTTTATCGAAATCCCTGAGTTATAGATTTTATTATAAAATAATAATAATTTTTGGTCATAAATTTCGGTGTCTGCAATTATTGTAGCGAAACTGTTAATGTCACCTTATTGAATTTCGTTAATGATTTTACATTTTTCGGGTAGATCTATCACGAAATTGCGCTCACATTCTTTGAAGGCAAAGGGTTCGGATGCTTACAGCGTCGTGTCGTTTAAGTATTTTATACTCCACAAGTGGAACATGCAGATATATTTTTATGAAGTCCGATCGAATACTCATTACCACATTTGCGTGGAAGTCATGGTATTTTACGGTCAACGAGCCTTCGAACAGTGACCGCGCCCAATGACGACCAGATTCTGACACGTCGAAAGAATATAACAGCGGTGACCTAAGAGCTTCAGAAATAGTGATGGTCCAGTATCCTAAAAGGATTAATTTACATACATTATAAGACAAAAAAACCGACGCACCACGATTGAATTATCCGAATGGGACGAAAATGGGTGGGTAGATGTGATGTACAGGTATAGACAAACAAATGACAACAATTTGAGAAAAAATGGGTGTTTGACTCAAGAGAAAGAGCTTTGCAAACTGAGAGAGTCAAAAGCGCGTTGGTCTACTTCAAGCAGTTATTCAGTTTGGTATTTGTTAATAGAGTTGTAGGATGCCGTTTGGATTTAGATTGGATTTACTTTCATTCCAATTGATCCGTAGTGAGGAGGTCCACCAGGATGTAGAACATGTCAGAAAAACAATAATACATGACAAATATTTACAATTGAAACAAATAAGCTAATGTATCTTCCACAGGTCCCAAGTGGAATGATCGTCATTTTTTAATGAACACTATATGAAAGAATCATTTCACAAACACTAAGAAACTGAATTTAAAATAAAAAAAAATCTGTTGGTTCTACTGAGAAATTCATCAATGGAGTAGAAGGAGTTGGCCACCAATAAATCCTTTAGGCTTCTCTTAAACTGAATTTCATTAGTGTTAAGCTTTTATGGTTGCTGGCAAGTTATTGAAAATGTGTGTTCCTGAATAATGCACACCTTTTTGTGCAAGAATAAGTGAATTTAAATTCTTTTGGAGATTATTCTTATTTCTAGTATTGATTCCATGAATTGAGCTTTGTGCGGGCTGAAATGTAATCCGAGGATGGCTTGCCATGAAGGACAACAAAACAGGGCGTAGAATATCGTCGTCGTACTGTTGTGCTGTGAGGGTGCCGTGGATTACAACCAAAGGAGTTGTGTTATGAGAAGAAGTAGCACCCCAGACCATCTCAGTTGGTTGTCGGGCCGTATGGCGCGCGCAGTCAGGTTGGTGTTCGACCGTTGTGTGAGATGTCTAACACGTCTTCGGTCTGGAATCCCACTGAATGGAGTCGAATTGTCCTCAGTGATGAGTCCTGCATCAAATTCCGCCCTGATGGGCAGCGAACGTTGCCTCGTTGCTTTCATCATTATTATACGAACCCAACAAAAAAATGGTTCAAATGGCTCTGAGCACTATGGGACTCAACTGCTGTGGTCATAAGTCCCCTAGAACTTAGAACTACTTAAACCTAACTAACCTAAGGACAGCACACAACACCCAGCCATCACGAGGCAGAGAAAATCCCTGACCCCGCCGGGAATCGAACCCGGGAACCCGGGCGTGGGAAGCGAGAACGCTACCGCACGACCAGGAGATGCGGGCATACGAACCCAACACTTGGCACGGTTGTATGGGGCACCATGGGGTACACAGTACTATCACCTCTGGTTCGATAGTCGCTAATCTGGACAGCAACCGTTGCATTTTTGTCGTATTAAGGCCATTGGCTGTATCCTATCGTCAATGTGTCGGTAACGTTATCTTTCAACAAGAAAACCAAATATTTCGTGTTGTCCGTGCTGCCCTGACCTAACTCAGTACTGAGGGTGACCGTATGTTGACTTGGCCAGCGCGCTCTCCAGATCTCCACACTTTGAAACACTCAGTCATATGAGAGGCGTTTAGTAAGTTATGTAACACACATTTTTATAGCAGGTTGCTTTTATGCAGGACACCAACACATCATATTATTCCCCATTCTCTTGGCTACAAAACCCTGTTTTCCAACGTAAACTCCATTCAACGTGGCGGCCTTAGACCACCTTACCGGGAGGGCCAGTGTGTCCGCACGGTACCACGATAGTGGTCGACGCCGGAGCCAACCAAAGTCTTGCTGCATCAGTAACCTCCTCACCATCCACGTTCTGCTTCCCACGGAGTGCATCCTCCAAACAGGAGGAAGTCGGAACTTGAGAGATCCGGGGTGTAAGATGGATGAGGAAGAACAGTTCAATGAAGTTTTGTGAGCTCCGCTCGGATGCGCAGACTTTTGTGAAGTCTTGCGTTATCATGGAGAAGCAGAAGTTCATCTCCACATTTGTGGCGAAGAACACGCAAAAGTCGCGTTCTTCACTATCCTGAGAGTAGCGCATCACGTTTCATAGTTGATGGTTGACCCATGATGTAGGAAATCAAACAGAATAATCCCTTTAGACTCCCAGAAGACGGTCGCCATGACTTTACCGGCTAAAGGTACGGCTTTGAACCATTTCTTTGGAGGAGAGCTGGTGTGGCGCCGTTTTGTTTCTGGTTCGAAGCGATTAACCCATGTTTCATCGCCTGTGACGATATTCGGGGTTAAAACTATCACGATGAACCCCGTAATGCGCAAGCAATTCCACCCAGATGGTTAGTTGCTCTTTACAGCCTTCTGTTAGGAATCGAGGAACGCAGCGGGCATACATCTTTGTGTACCCCAACTGGTGGACGAGTGTGTCAGCACTACCATCAGAGACGTCCAGTTGTGCAGCGAGATGTTTGATTGTGGTCCGGCGATCACATCGAATGAGAGTGTCGACACGTTCCAACACTGCAGGAGTCACAGCTGTGAGCGGCCAGCCGGCACGCCGGAGATCGGACAGGTTTGCGTGGCCTCGTGGCGATGATGCAGACGCTTTGCCCAACGACTCACCGTGCTTTTGTTCACTTCTAGGTCTCCGTACACCTTCTGCAAGCGCCTATGAATATCTGCGATGGTTTGGTTTTCCGACAAAAGAATCAGCTCTCTGCTTGAACGCACCTCCGTACAAGTGCCATTTCTTAGGCTACGTATAGCGCCGCCACCTATTGGAACTTAAGGAACTATAGGGGCAGAGCAGGTATACTGCACGATGTCCCATACCAAATTCTGCTTTTTTTTCTGAAATTGGCCGAGAGTAAAACAATGTTGCATTTGTTACTTAACTCCCCTCCTAATTCCCGAGAGATACTCGCAGCATTCACCAGCCGCAAAGAACTACTGACTCTGCCATAGAGTTGAATCAACGTCGAACTACGTATCCTTGTCTGTAATCGAAACTTAGTTCGACTCGATATCTAGTCACGTCAAAGACACTATCGCTTCCAAACGTGGCGGTTTTGTGCTGTAAATTTCGTACCATGTACACTGAGGTCAGGAACGTCGAGGGATAGCGATCTGCACATATAGAGATGGCGGTAGCATCGCCTACACAAGGAGTAAAACGGCAGGTCATTGGCGGAGCTGTCATTTGTACTCGTGTGATTCATGTGGAAAGGTTTCCCAAGTGTTTAAGGGCCCCACGAAGAGAATTAACAGATTTTGGACGCGGAATGGTAGTTGGAGCTACATGAACGTGAAATTCCATTTCGGAATCGTTAGGTAATTCAGTACTCCGAGATACATAGTGTGAAGAGGGTGCCGAGAAAATGGCAAATTTCGGGCATTACCTCTCACCGCAGGTAACCGACGGCCTTTGCTTTACGATCGACAGTAGTGGCTTTTGCATAGAGTTTCAGTGCTAACAGGCAAACAACACCTCGTGAAATAACCGCGGAAATCAATGTACGACCTACGACGAACGTATCCGTTGGGGCAGTAAAGCGAAATTTGCCGTTAATGGGCTGTGTCAGCAGACTACCGACGTGAGAGCCTTTGTTAACAGCACGATATCGCCCGCAGCGCTTTTGCTGGGCTCGTGGCCATATCGGTTGAACCATAGATGACTGGAGAACCGTGCATTGGTGAGATAAGTCCCGATTTCAGTTGGTAAGAGCTGATTGTGGCGTTCCAGATGGGCCTAAGTTGTCAACGAGGCACTGTGCAACCTGTTGGTGGCTTTGTAATGGCGTTCGGCTGTGTTTACATGGAATGTACTAGATACTCTGGTCCAAGTGAACCGATCATTGACTGGAAATAGTTATTTTCGGCTTCACGGAGACCATTTGCAGCCATTCACGGACTTCAAGTTCCAAACCAACGATGGAATTTTTATAGATGACTACGTGCTATGTCACCAGGCCACAAGCGTTCGCGACGGGGTTGAAGAACATTCTGGACAAGTCCAGCCAACGATTTGGCCACCCATCGAACATTTATGAGACAGAATCGAGAGGTCAGTCCGTGCTCAGAAGCCTGCACTGGCAGCACTTTTGCAGCTATGGACGGCTATAGGCGCCTATTGGTTCAGTGTTTCTTCACGGGGCTTATTGAGCCCATGCCACGCCGAGCTGCTGCATTACACCGGGGAAAAGGAGGGCCAACACTGTGTCAGAAGCTATCCCATGACTATTGTCTTCTCAGTGCATAGCCGCAAGTAAGTTACAAATTTCATCACGTATTCTCCCCGCTAAATTGTGTAGGCTTGCGCAGAGTAAGCAGGATTTAGTTATTTTGTATCCTTCGTAGTGTTGCAATTTTAATGGCCAGTAATGTACAGTGAGATAATTATTGGTCCAACTAGCCTTGGAGTGCAGCCAATATTATTTTTGCTACTACTAAACATTCTACGTCTCTTCTCCGCCCACAGAGCGCCGCAATTACGTCATCAGCGCGCGCAGAACACGAGGAAGCCACTCGCGATGAAGTGAGGAGTCGGTGACCAGAAACACGGAATTCGATCTGGCCGGGCGCAACCCGAGCCTGGGCGCGCAGCGGCGGCGGCAAACGCTGACGGGTATCGCCGTTTGAGATAATCACCGGTCCCCGGTGCTGGTGCCGGCCGGGCCGCGGTACATTCTTGTCCCCGGAATGTGGCCCTCTCACAATCAACGCCAGCATCGCCGGGCCGACCACTTGCCCCTGCCGCTGCTGCCGCCACCAGCTCCACCGGACATCGTTAGCAGGCCTGCGACAGAGGCCTAAGGCCGGCTCGCTGCAACCGGGCCTCTTCCCGAGCACAAGTAGGCCGCACGCCGCTCCCAGATCCACTTCGTCATCCACACACTTCAAGCCACTGTGAAGTTCATCGCAGAGGGTACTTCCTATTGTACCATGTGTTAGGGCTTTCTAGAGCTCCGTACATCAAGCGGCAAGAACGGAACTCTGATAGTATCGCTCTGTTGCCCGTCTCTCTACACAACTGGCCATTAAAATTGCTACACCACGAAGATGACGTGCTACAGGCGCGAAATTTAACCCACAGGAAGAAGATGCTGTGATATGCAAATGATTAGCTTTTCAGAGCATTCACACAAGGTTGGCGCCGGTGGCGACACCTACAACGTGCTCACATGAGGAAAGTTTCCAACCGATTTCTCAGACACAAACAGCAGTTGACTGGCGTTGCCTGGTGAAACGTTGTTGTCATGCCTCGTGTAAGGAGGAGAAATGCGTACCAACACGTTTCCGACTTTGATAAAGGTCGGATTGTAGCCTATCGCGATTGCGGTTTATCGTATCACGACATTGCTGCTCGCGCTGGTCGAGATCCAATGACTGCTAGCAGAATACGGATTCTATGGCTTCAGGAGGGTAATACGGAACGCCTTGCTGGATCCCAACGGCCTTGTATCACTAGCAGTGGAGATGACAGGCATCTTATTCCCATGGCTGTAACTGATCGTGCAGCCACGTCTCGATCCCTGAGTCAACAGATGGGGACGTTTGTAAGACAACAACCATCTGCACGAACAGTTCGCCGACGTCGGCAGCAGCATGGACTACCAGCTCGGAGATTATGACTGCGGTTACCCTTGACGCTGCATCACAGACAGGAGCGCCTGTGATGGTGTACTCAACGACGAACATGGGTGCACGAATGCCAAAACGTCATTTTTTCGGATGAATCCAGGTTCTGTTTACAGCATCATGATGGTAACATCTGTGTTTGGCGACATCGCGGTGAACGCACATTGGAAGCGTGTATTCGTCATCGCCATACTGGCGTATCACCCGGCGTGATGGTATGGGGTGCCATTGGTTACACGTCTCGGTCACCTCTTGTTCGCATTGACGGCACTATGAACAGTTGACGTTACATTTCAGATGTGTTACGACCCGTGGGTCTACCGTTCATTCGATCCCTGCGAAACCCTACATTTCAGCAGGCTAATGCACGACCGCATGTTGCAGGTCCTGTATGGGCCTTTCTGGATACAGAAAATGTTCGACTGCTGCCCTGGCCAGCACATTCTCCAGATCTCTCACCAACTGAAAACGTCTGGTCAATGGTGGCCGAGCAACTGGCTCGTCACAATACGCCTGTCACTACTCTTGATGAACTGTGGTATCGTGTTTAAGCTGCATGGGCAGTTGTACCTGTACACGCCATCCAAGCTCTGTTTGACTCAATGCCCAGGCGTATCAAGGCCGTTACTACGGCCAGAAGTGGTTGTTCTGGGTACTGATTTCTCAGGATCTTTGCACCCACATTGCATGAAAATGGAATCACATGTCAGGTCTAGTATAATACATTTGTCCAATGAATACCCGTTTATCATCTGCATTTCTTCTTGGTGTAGCAATTTTAATGGCCAGTAGTGTATCTGTCTGTCTGTCTCTGTCTGCTTGCCTGTCCGTCTGGGTGTTAAATAACCCTTTTCTCATCAACGGGTAGACGTATCAAGTTGAAATTTACGAGTATGTCACTTATTAAGATCTACGGTCCTTGACGGTGTAAAACACTGAAGCTTCTAAGTCAGTGCAACCAAGAGATCCGGCCATTTATGACACATATTTTGAGACTTGCCAACTCACTCAACAAAATCTATGTGGTACTTCCCATTGAGCTAGAATCATGAAACTTGGAAAGTAGCAAGCTTTCACAGTACAACCAAAGGAAAAAGAAAAAAAAACTGAAAAATTTTGAATTGTAATTACATCACACGAAATAAAAGTTTGTCCTTTGCGTTCGGACTGTCTGTCTGTCCGCTAAAACCCCTTTTTCTCATGAACGGGTAGACCTGTCAAGTTGAAAATTGTGTCTCATATTAAATGTATGGTCCCTTGGTGGGATAATGAACCACAGCTTCTAAGTCAATGCAGTCAAAAGGTACGGCCATTTACGACACTTATTTTGATGCTCGCAAACTCACTGATCAAAACCTATAGCGTACTTCCCGTTGCCCTAGAGTAATTAAATTTGGAAAAAAGCAAGGTTTCGCAGTACTAATAAATGAAAAACCAGAATATTGGTAAGTTTTAATTATATAACGCGAAAAAAATTGTTATTTGTTATCTGACTGTCCGTCCGTCTATCTATTACGCGCCGTTTTCTTCAGGAACGGGTACACGTATCAAGTTAAGATTTATGTCACATGCTGAGGTCAATAGTCCTTTGGCGGTGAATTAATTTTAAGTTTCTAAGTCAATGTAGTCGAAAGATACAGCCATGTATGTCACGTATTTTGATACTCGCAAACTCACTCATTAAAACATATAAGGTACATCCCGTTGAGGTAGAATTATCCAATTCAGCAAGAAGCAGTGCTTCACAGTACAAGTGAAGGAAGGAAATCAGGAAATTGTTAATGTGTAATGATATCATACTAAAAACGTATTTCTTTTGTCGTTTAGTATCTGACACCAAATTCGAAGTTGAAAAACTTAGAATCCCTGGGACCGATATCTTGCGAGTGGCGATGTCGATAATGGGCAAAAATCGTGATTCACGATTCCCGGAATGGATGAACTGTCTGTACACATAATTAAGCTTGTGCGGAACCCTCAGTGCGCGAGACGTACTCGCACATGGCCAAGTTTTATTCCTCTTTCATTCGTTTATGATGTGCGACAAGAATGTTTCCTTAAACGCCTACGTGCGTGTCGTCTTTCCGGCCTTTGTGTATGTGGAACGTACTTGTTGCATGTTCTAGATTCCCATCTTAATCTAGGTGTATGGGTACCGCGCGATCTGAAATGGAATGGTCACATAAAATTAAGTGCGGGTGAGGCAGATACCACACTGACATTCACTTCAAGAATCCTCAGGAAAAGTAGTCCATCGACGAAGGTAGTAGCTTACAAAACACTTGTTCGACCGATGCTTGAATATTGCTTGTCAGTATTGGGTTCATACCAGACGAGACTGATAGAGCAAATAGAGGATATCCAAAGAAGAGCAGTACATTTCGTTACAGGTTCATTTAGTAAACATGAAAGCGCCACAGAGATGAAAATCTCACCAGAAAGCTTTTCACATGATTAACCTGAGTGCAAATGACAGCTCCGCTACTGTACTGCCCTATTATAGCTTGTGTACGTGATTGTATATGTCCATTTCGCTATACCATGACGTTTGTCACTTCAGTGTGTTGTGGATCACTTGGATACCTTAATGCTTGATACTGTCTTCCCTGACGGCGGGGATCTTCCAGCAGGATAACTGTTTCTGTTACAAGGCCATAATTGTGCTACAGTGGTTTGAGGAACATACTAGTGAACTTGAAAAAATGGCTCTGAGCACTATGGGACTTAACTTCTGAGGTCATCAGTCCCCTAGAACTTAGAACTACTTAAACATAACTAACCTAAGGACATCACACACATCCATGCCCGAGGCAGGATTCGAACCTGCGACCGCAGTGGTCCCGCGGTTCCAGACTGTAGCGGCAAGAACCGCTCGGCCACTCCGGGCGGCTAGTGAACTTGAACTCACGTCAGTGCCCTCTCCACCAAATTCGCCTAATCTCAGTCCGATGGAAGACTGTAGCTGGGACACTACGGGGCGACAGCTCCACGCCCACAAACCACCTGTCCGTAATTTATGGGAAATGCATGACTTACCCGCAGACATCTGGTGCCACATTCTTACAGAAACGCACCAGGGACTTGATGAATCCATTCCACGTAGAAATGCTGCTGTTTTGCGCTTCGGAGGTGAGCCAACAAGCTATTAAGCAGGTGACCGTAATGTTTTGGCCCATCAGCGCGTACGCAGGAAAGCAGTAAAGTGAATGTCCACCTGCTGCTTACCAAAATCGTGGCCGAGTACAAAACTCTTATGCAACGTTGCAACCTATGGGAGAGGTACTAAAAAATGCAAATACCTACCTGTCAAAAGACTTGAAAATCGAAAAACGATTAATGATGCGAAAGCTTCGTTACCGTCACTGATGTTATAGCAAGCATTATAAGATTAAAATAAGTTAAGGAAACCTTAGCGGCTCAAGGAACTGGAAACTTTGCTCTTTGATAATATCATGTCACATGAAACAGCAAGTGTCTTGTCGTATTTTCAAAATAAAAAAGCGGCCAGGTGATAGTAAGATTCGCACACAGATGTTCCGTACACACTTATGTACACAGACAGCTCATCCATTCCCGGAATCGAAGATCTCGACGATTTTTGCCTGTTGCACTGGCAAGATATCGGTCCCAGCGATTCCAGGACTTAAGAAAATGTTTTAATTTCAAGTCTGAAGTCGGATAACAAATGATAAAGGAAATACTTTTTTCACCTGATATAATTACAAATTAACAATTCTCTGATTTCTTCCCTTTAGCTGTACTGTGAAACCTTCCCTCTTGGCAAAATTTCATGATTCTTCGAACTGGGAAATACTGTACGGGGTTTGACGAATGGGTTTGAATCAAAATATGTGACACAAATAGCTGTATCCTTGAATTAGAAGCTAACGTTCTTTATACCGCCAAGAGGCCATAGACCTCAGTACGTCACATAAATTTCAACTTGATACGTCTACTCGTTCATGAGAAAAAAGGGGTTGTACAGGCAAACGGTCAGACAGACTGATAACAAATGAGAAAAAAATACAAATTACAAATTAACAATTTTCAGACTTTTTTCCTTTGGTTGTACTGTTAAACCTTGCTTCTTGGCAAATTCTAGATCAAAGGGAAGGACCATATAGGGTTTGGTGAGTTTGCGAGTATCAAAAGACATGACATAAATAGCCGTTTCTTTTGACTGCATTGACTTAGAAGCTTCACTCTTTTCCAATGCCAATGGACCGTAGACGCTAATGCGTGACATAAATTTCAACTTGATACGTCTACGCGTTTCTGAGAAAACCGGTTTTGAACAGTAGGACAGACAAACAGGCAGACAGAGGGACAGCAAAGGGAAACTTACAGGATTTTCGTAGTGTTCCGTTTTTACCAGTTGAGGTACGGAACCCAAAAAATCGGCACCCGAAACATTACTATCGTCGATTATTTAAGCCGATATAGATTAAATCCGTCGTAAACTAAATGAACCTTTGTGTTTGTGTCGGAAGAAATTTCATTTTACTAGAATTTCTCTCTCACGAAAAAGAAAGCAAATGACCTGAGTTCCTCATCTAGAGATGGTGTCTCTGTACTTGAATTCCAAACATGTATAATGAATCAGAGATGCAAGAGAATATTGCTGATTATTTGTCCGGTGTGTGATAACGTCCAGCAGTCAGTGACGTTCTTGCTAACTTAGGGCAGTAGCCTAGCTACCAGCACAAGATTTCACCTTCTCCACAACACTGTACTTCAAAAGTTATTTAATTATGATTCTGACACGTCTTTCTACTAGTGGTATACCACCTCAAATCTGTTCTTTGCAAGAAAAAAACGTGGCAGCTGATATTGCTCTTGAAGCCCTTCTTTCTCATTATCTTTCCAAACACTGCACCAAGTGCAATTCTTTCACACAGAGAAGCGATGTCGCGATCTCTATGGTTTATGTAATAGCCTACCCTCTTTTCTCTGTTCTTTACTTGCAGTCGAGTGTCATACTTTTGTACGAACTTGTACAGTTTTTTTTTACATTCGCTATCTTTTGGTACACGGTGAATTAATACAGTAAGTTACCGAGTAAATGTTGTTAAGCTAAATTCCTTCGTGGGGTTCTCGTGAGTATTTAGTACTATTAGCGCTCTGAAACATGGAGAAAATTTATGATGAACTTGTGGAATGAACGTTCAACTACACCCGGTAGAAACAAGGAATGTTGTCGCAGTTGCGTTTGTTGAGGACTTAACAGTGCTCACAGGCAATACGGAAATTGATGCACCACACTCATGTGAGACTGTAAGCGAGTACAACCTTAGCGGGCTTGTTATTCACACTTGCCTCCATTCCACCGATTCCTAACACGCTTTCTCTAGAACAAAGGAGTGGCATCACCAGTTGTAAATTACTTGATTATTTGCCAACGCCGTCCGCGCTGCGGAATGTGGAAGCTCTTTACTGCAATCAATGAAAATGTGTTCCCTTAACACGGCAAAAAGGCAAAGGCAGATTGCGGCTGTTTCCAACCGAGACTGTCGCGGCTTCTGGCACCTGGAACGCTATAGGATAAAGATTACTTTTATTTTGCTGCACTTGCTAAAATAGGAAACTGGCTATAACACAGCAACAGTTTAGCACTGTTTACTTTGGTACGACTGCTGTTGCGGCGTGAGAGGTGTGTACTTGCAAGTGGCATCGCGGCACGGGTGTTTTTTGCATCTTAAGCTGACGTTACGTCCTTCTACTGTGAAGTGGTGTGTTCGAGCTGTCCAGTAACTGTGCAATTAGTATCAATCTTACAGCACACTTCTGAGCAGAAAATAATCGTTCAGTGCTCCAAAGACACTACAAGGCTACTTTGCTATCGTTTAGTGCTCTGAAGACATCACAAGGTTACTTCGATAATTAGAAAACAAATGCTTATCGTCCAACAGCGACAAAAAACTTGCCCATTGAAAATATGTTTACTCGGGCTTATTCCTCGTACAAAACCTCCAGCTACCACGGGAAGAAAACGTTATGAAAGTAAACCTGCAGAGGCAGGCAAGCTACGCTCTCGGTTGCAGTTAACGATATCGAGTAGCTCAAGATGAAATCCTCGGCTCGACAATAGTCAGCAAGTGTCTCTGTACAAACAGCAAAATTTATTTAATTAGAAAGCGAAAAAAGTATTATTTGCATACAACTCGTTCATCCGCATTTCAATTAAACATGTCGTTTCAATAGGATCACGACATTAGCGGTATACATTCAGTTCATTAGAAGCTCTTGACTAGGGGTGAACGATGGAATTTAGAAGTGACATGGAAGTTAATTATGTGAAGAAAGTAAGCGATGCGGCGTATGTTAGCAGTGCTTATTGAATATGAGTTAGCATGTATGTAGGCTTGTCCGAACTGTCTGCAGTCAAGCAGAATCTTAAATGTTAGTATCAAATTTATAATTTGTATCTGATTGTTGTTTAAGAATACTGCACAACTTTTACGATTAACTAGTAAGTGACCAAACATTGCAGAATATATAGCCAGGCTACTACAATAAAAAAATATATCAGTCTTTTTTATTTCAAAAGAAAAGAATTTCATTTATGTGTAATGAACCTACAAGTTCCTTCCCAATTCACAAAATGAAGACACATTCTTGCTATGGGCTGTGGCCTATTATGTATTTAAAAATATCACGATAGTTGACCAGACAGGTAAGCGTAATTGCAGTAATGAAGTTATGAATAAACACAAGTGTCCTGGTTTCTTCTCTCTGAAATCTGGTCAGCCTGTGCACGATTAACAAGTTAAAGTGAGTATTCACTGACATAAACACCGAAAAACAGTGTGGAAAGGATAGGAGAAGCTTGCATATCAAATTTGGGCTTCATAAAAATTAAATTACCGATCAACTGTGCCGTGAATTTTATCACCAGTGCATAACGATGTAACCGCAAAAACAACATCGGTATTCGACCAGATCAAATTCATTTCCTCCAAATGCAAAGCAGAGTAGCATACATATGAGCTACAGCAGCACCACAAAACAGGATTGCGTTTTTGGCATAACATACATGACAGAAGCACTGTGAACTGCGAATCAGTGGCTGCAAGATAATATGAAAAGTAACCGAGTTATTTGTACTCTCGCCCGCTAAAACGAGAAACAGGCTGAAAGTCGTTCAACGTCTCGCATAACGATATAGAGTTTCACCAGATTCCATACCAAGCGACGCAGTCGGCAGCGTGCTACCTCATGTGTTTAGGTAGGGCAGGCAGTCACTCTTCCGCCAAGACGCTGCAACAAGTGTCTGCTTAAACAAATACATACACCTGCTTTGCGTTGGGAGGGAAGCGACGTCACGTCAGGTGACCGCTCTTACAGACAGAGAGCAACCTAACTAGTGCATGTCTCAGTGTGCTCAATACTGAACTGGACTGACTACTCAAAGGCGTGACACTGGATTCACATTCGGGAGGGCGACGGTTCAAACCCACGTCCAGCCATCCTGATTTAGGTTTCCCGTCATTTCCCTAAATCGTTTCATCCAAATGCCGGAATGGTTCCTTTGAAAGGCACGGCCGACTTCCTTCCCCATCCTTCCCTAATCTGATGGGATCGATGACCTCGCTATTTGGTCCCCTCCCCCAAATCAACCAACCAACCATCAAAGGCGTCTTCGCACAGAAAACTGGGTCCGCAGTTCGTAGTCTAGTGGCTAGCGTTGCTGCCTCTGGATCACGGGGTCCCGGGTTCAATTCCCGCCAGGGTCGGGGATTTTTCCCTGCCCGTGGACTGGGTGTTTGTGTTGTCCTCAACATTTCATCATCATCATTCGTGACAGTGGCTAGATTGGATTGTGAAAAAACTGGACTGTGTCAAAATTGGGGCTTTGTACCGGCGCTGATGTCCGCTAAGTTGTGTGCCCCATCAGCCAAACAGCATCATGATCACAGAAAACTGGATGTCGTTTGGCGGGTATGCTATATTGGCGAAGAGCATTTTGAGTTGTTGGTAATCTTGTGCTTGCGGTTTTCAAGTGATTCATTCAGCGAACTACAAACTCAATCGAGATAGCGTTGCGCATTATCAGTAAAGAGAAGTTTAATTCTCCTGTCTAGCAGAAGAATTTGACAGCTCTTTCCGACATAAGATAGCGGCTGTGAGGCCTTGCGTCATGCTTCTGCTTCGTGCAGTAGTCTATCCGCTTTTATTATTGAGCTCATTGACTTCCCTTGACCGAGGTCCAAAGGTGTTCCTTCTTTGACAGGGGCGACTCAAGGGTCCGATTCTGGTGGTGGGGGGTCACAGTACGTTAATGTTACTGTCCCCCTTCCCCCTACCCCGAAATACAAGTAGCCGTCCACGTTTAACGTGCCCTAATAATACATGACCCAGTGACATTAACGTAACCACCGACTATGTTCGGCGTCAATGTGCGATAACCACTTACAGGCGGCAGGTAGCAACACTAGCAGAACGGGGTATATAAAGTGTGTCGGAAGACACGAAAATCATTGCAGAAGTTGTAATGCGGAAACGGAGTAATTTACCTGACGTCCAAAAAGGCATGATCATTGGCTTTCGGTCCAAGAGCGGAAGCATTTCAGAAAAGGTTAAGTTTGTAAACTGTTCACTAGACATCGTGGTTAATGTATAACACGCATGGGAAGATGGCGCTACCAAAACTGGCGCTGAGGCAAGTGGGTGCACCACGGGTCGTAGATGACAGGGGTGGACGGCGGCAACGGAGATGTTATGATCAAGTAGACGTACAACTGTTGGGCAACTGACCGGCCAGATGAATCAAGGTATTACCAACAGAGTTGCCAGAACGACTGCCCTGCAAACGTTGCTGCGTTTAGGCCTCCGCAGCCGGCGGCTTGTTCATGCACCCATACTAACTGCTGCCCAGCGGCCACGAAGGCTGGTATTTGCACGCCCAGTACCACAACTGGGTGTCCACACAGTGGCGACAGATGTCCTTTCAGATGAATCACCTTTTATGCTCCATAGGACAGAAGCGTCTGAAAGCAAAGGGTCCAGGCCGGACGAGGGAGCTCTGTGGTCTCGGGAATGTTTTGTGGCGTTCACTGGGCGACCTCGTCCTTCTGAAAGGTACAGTGGATCAACACATGTACGTACCTACCTTTGGGGACCATATCCACCCCTACATGCAGTTCGTTTTTCCTCGGCACTATGACATCTGCTAGCAGGACAATGCAACGTGTCACACAGTTCGTTCAGAGTGGTTCGAAAAGCACCAGGACGAGTTTACCGCACGCCTCTGGCCCCCAAGCTCTCCGGATTTAAACACACTCGAGAATCTGCGTGACCACATGGATCGGGCTATGCGCGCCATGGATCCTCAACCGAGAAACGTAGAGCAGCTGCCTGCGGCACGTGAGTCGGCAGGCTATGCATCCCTGTCGGTACCTTCCAGAACCTCGCTGACCCTCTTCCTCTTTCGACAGGTGGTCACATTAGTGTGACTGTACAGTATATAATAACAATAAAATGTTTACTTGCCGTAAAATACATATAATATTTTAATTTAATAACAATAATTTGTTTGCATCGGTGAATAGTACATTGCGTTAGCATTACATTCAAGAAATTGTCTTTTGAAAAAATACGTCTGAGAATTTGAGAACTGCCTTCCCGTTCTTCTTCCTTACCTCCTATACATTGACCCTCGTCGTTAATCCACCAGGCGGATTCGATTCGGGATCGACGCGCCGACGCGAATCGCGGAAGCGGCGCGTTAACGCGCTCGTCTATCCGGATCAGTAATTAATTTAAGAACTAAAAGAGCAACAGAATCTCATATCTTTGATACCGTCGTAATGTAAGCATTTTAAAACTTGAGTTTGAACTAGCAATCACCCCTACTTCGCGACTCACTACGACTATGAATGCTAGTTTGCAGACTACGGCTACACAAATAAATGAGGGCAATGTTGGTCTTTCACTTATCTCTGCCTACGTGTAAAGACCTAAAATAATTTTAACCTATAATGCTGCTATAATAGTATTTGATTTATCTCAAGAATAGTGCTTAGCCACTGCAAAGTAACAAAACGCCATCAACTGATTAACATCTACCTAATTCCGACAGCACCAGCGATAACGATGTGCCAAGGACGTAAGTGCTACTAAACGAAACAATTATAAAGTAATTTATAACTAATGGAAACGTACAAAAATTATTTACCAACATCTCATATGTTTTGCAGATACCTTGGAAGTGACCGTGGATCCGAAAGGAGCTCATAACCATAACAACAGCTCAAAAAACTACTATTATAGCTGCGTTACTGGTTGCAATTGAAATTATTTTATGTTTCTCAAGAAATTACAGCGCTACAGACCCACGAGAAACAAAAATTTTCTGGCTACGTTCGAGAAGTGAGAGTCGTTTTATTGGGAGGGGTGAGGGGGAGGGAGGTAGGTTGCCATTCCCTTCTTGTCTTGCCTTGCTCATCGTACTGTGGTTTGTCGGGTGTACCTGTGCATCAACGGACCGTGTCGGATTTGTTGTTGGCAGCAGCTGCGGCCAATCTGTGGATGTCCGCCTTTACCTAAATGGAATGTTACCAGTCGAGCCGCAAGAGCATCCACGTGAGCAGACTCTCGCGCAAGCAACTGGAAAGTACCCTCAGCTAAACTAGCTTGTAAGTTCTAGAATTCCTTCCCATTTACGATACTGTTAGATTCCACGCCTCTTTATTATTCGAGAGTTGGCTATCAAACTTGGATATTTAAACGAGGGGGCTTCGAAATGTAAGTTACACATGTCGTCCCACACTGAGATAGTTTCGCAAGAAGAGTGGCGCATTGTCAGAAGAGACTACACGTTCTGGCTCTCCTGCAGATACCGTTCTGCTGCGGTACGGATAACAGGTGCGTCACAATGTGGGAACGGCAACTGGAAGTGTGCTCCAAAGTTGAAGTATGCGGGACAGTACGATTCCTGTGGGTAAAATGCCTAAATTAAATACAGATGCACCCCGAAATTCTGGAGGCATATGGAGCAGGTGCAGTACTGCGTCGAGGCGTAATGAAATAAGGCCGTCAGTTTGACCAGACTACACGGACGTTGGCGAAGCTGATCTTGCACCGGGCGATTTCCATCTTTTCGGCAAGCTTACAGAACATCTGGAAGGTAAAGAGATTTTCCAACGCCGAGGACGTTCACACAGCATTTCTCCGTGACCAAGAAGCGGATTTCTGCCGTCGAGGAATTGATTGACCGATAGGACGTTCGGGTTGTGCATTTCAACAATCATTCTTCCCGCGCTCCGTACGTGAATGCAACGGGAAAAAAGCCCTAATGACTACAACAGTGAGACGTAGTTTCTGCTGTGCACTTCACAGCCGTTCGCAGAGTATAGATGTAGATGTAGACGGTTGTTTACAGAGATGTGGTAACTACGTTGAAAAGTAGTGTCATGTATCTGTGTTACTTTGAAGTGTAAAGCAACATTCAATAGATATGTTAAAGCGCTAATGCAGATCCGGTCTACGCTGGAAAAAGATTAGATCCGATTTCGTCCATCAGATACAAATCTGGCACTGTAAAGCATCTCGTCGACATGTCCGGTGCTCATACTGAACAAATTGTGTAAGCAGCGGTTAATAAAAAATTAACATTATGCCTTTCTCAACTGATTGAACTTTCCTGCCCATGTCTCATTTCTAATCCATTACATATGGAAACGCTTTTCTACTCTTTTCTTGCATTTACAGCCCCAGATTTGCAACTGGTGGTCAAATTGGAACTAATTTTTTCCAGCGTAAATCGATTCCCCATTAACGCATTACAGTATCTATAAAATTTTGCTGCCATACGATAATTGCAGCCCACACTAGACCTCTGTGAGCATCTGAACTTTAATTATAACTACCAGGTTCTAATTCTTTTTGATAAAGGAGCCAAGGGGTGGGGGGGCGTAATGGCCGCCGTTAGATCAACGCCTGTGTTTTTAGGACATCGATACTGGCAGAAGATCTGCCCATACATACACATCAATGTGTTACAGTTCGAGGAGCAACGATATGTCCACGTAGATGCTGCCTATGTTTTAATTCAGGACAAATACACGAAGAACCAAAGGAACTGGTACAGCTGCCTAGTAACGTGTGCGTCCCCCGCGAGCATGCAGAAGTGCCGCAACACGATGTGGCATGGACTCGACTAATGTCTGAAGTAGTGCTGGAACAAGCTGACACCATGACTTCTGCAGGGCAGTCCATAAATCCGTAAGACTACGAGATCACTTCTGAACATCACGTTCCAAGGCATCCCAGACATGCTCAATAATGTTCATGTCTGGAGAGTTTGGTGGCGACGAAAGTGTTTCACTCAGAAGAGAGTTCCTCGAGCCACTCTTTAGCAATTCTGGACGTGTGGGGTGTCACATTGTTCTACTGGAATTGCTCAACTCCGTCGGAATGCACAATGAACATGAATGGATGCAGGTGGTCAGATAGGGTGCATACGTACGTGTCACCCGTCAGAATCGTATCTAGACGTATCAGGGGTACCATATCACTCCAAGTGTACACACCCCACACCATTACAGGGCCTCCACAAGCTTGAACAGTCCCCCGCTGGCATGCAGGGTCCATGGATTCACGGGTTGTCTCCACACCCGTAGTCCTTTCGCTCGATACAATTTGAAACGAGCTTTGTCCGACGAGGCAACATGTTTCTCTTCCTCAACAGTACAATACCGGTGTTGACGGGCTAGGCGAGGCGTAAAGCTTTGTGTCGTGCAGTCATCAAAGGTACACAAGTGGACCTTCAGCTCCAAAAGCCCACATCGATTATGTTTCGTTGGATGGTTCGCAAGCTGATACTTCATTATGGTACAGCATTGAAATCTGCAGCAGTTTGCGGAAGAGTGCACTTCTGTCACGTTGAACGATTCTCTTCAGTCGTCGTTGGTCCCGTTCTTGCACGATCCTTTTCCAACCGCAGAGATGCCGGAGATTTTATGTTTTACCGGATTCCTGATATTCACGGTATACTCGTGAAATTGTCGTAAGGGGAAAATCCCCACCTCATCGCTACCTCGGAGATACTGTGTCCCATCGCTCGTGCGCCGACTATAACACAACGTTCAAACTGACTTAAATCTTGATAACCCGTCATTGTAGCAGCAGTAACCGCCAGACACTTGTTGTTTTATACAGGCGTTGCCGACCGCAGCGCCGTATTCTGCCTGTTTACATATCTCTGTATTTGAATACTCATGTCTATTACAGTTTCTTCGGCGCTTCAATGTACGAGGGCCGTTCAGAAAGTAACCTCCGGTTGATTTAAAAAAATACACCAAGTTAAATAAAAATATTTTAATATATACATCTTACAACTACATCTTTGCACTATTTTTCTACATAGTCTCCATAGCGATTGAGGCACTTATCGTATCTCTTCACAAGCTTTGAAATTCCTTCTGCATAAAAATCACCCGCTTGTGCCTGGAGCCAGCCTGTGACCGCATCTTTGAGCTCTTCGTCGTCATCAAACCGCTGTGACCCGAGCCATTTCTTCAAATGCATGAAGAGGTGATAATCACTTGGCGCCAGGTCGGGCTGTAAGGTGGATGGTTGATAACGTCCCACTTGAAGGACTCAAGAAGGGCCGTTGTTCTGCGAGCAGAGTGAGGACGGGCGTTATCGTGCAAAAAAACGATACCGGAAGTCAGCATACCACGGCGTTTGTTCTGTATAGCCCGTCGTAACTTTTTTATTGTTTCACAGTACACGTCTTGATTAATGGTCGTACCACGTTCCATGAATTCAACCAACAACACCCCTTTGGCATCCCAAAACACCGTTGCCATCAGTTTTCTGGCAGAAAAATCTTGCGAGGCTTTTCTTGGTTTGGTAGGCAAATTTGAATGTGCCCACATCTTTGATTGTTCTTTTGTCTCAGGGTTCACGTACTTAATCCAGGTTTCGTCACCGGTCACGATTCTGTTTAACAATGGTTCTCCTTCGTCCTCATAACGTGACAGAAAGTCTAATGCAGAGGCCATTCTTTGAGTTTTGTGGTGGTCGGTAAGAATTTTGGGCACCCATCGTGCACAGAACTTACGGTAACCCAATCTTGCTGTCACTATCTCGTACAAGAGAGTCTTAGAAATCTGTGGAAAACCAGTAGACAACTCCGACATTGAGAAACGTCGATTTTCACGAACTTTTGCATCAACTGTCTGAACGAGTTCGTCAGTCACCAATGATGGTCTACCACTCCTCTCTTCATCATGAACGTTTTCTCGTCCACTTTTAAATAAACGTACCCATTCACGGACAACTCCTTCACTCATAACTCTTGGTCCGTACACGGCACAAAGCTCACGATGAATAGCTGCTGCAGAATATCCTTTGGCTGTAAAAAACCTTATGACAGCACGCACTTCACATTTGGCGGGGTTTTCTATTGCAGCACACATTTCAAACTGCCACAAAAACTAAACTAGCGCAGGTACGACGTTCACTCGACCACGGATTGATGCCGACTGACCTGTTGAGTGCGTGAACGCACAGATGGCGTCGCTACTCCCCCCACAACCCGCACTGTGACCAATCGGAGGTTACTTTCTGAACCGCCGTCGTATTATGATGATGAGAGGCTGTGAACGTATAGCCATTATCCACGCTATCTGATGAGTACACATGCGCGCTCTGTGAACGGAAGTGACATCGGCTGTGAAGAAACGGAGTGAAAACTTTTTCGGGAAGGGATCGGTGAGAGGCGTGTATCCTGAGGAAGAGACGGCAGCGTCCATCCTGTGTGAGCGTGGGAGCGCAGCGGGCAGCGGCAGTGGTGTGGGCCTGGCTGGAGCCTGCAGCCTGGAGCCGCAACCTGTTCTCCGGTGGCAGAGGCGGCATTCTGGTCACAGCCCGGCCGCGGCCGCGGCCGTCCAGTCCCACCGCACCGCCGCTTGCGTCAGCGGGCCGGGCCTCGCCTCGCCTCGCCTCCTGGGGTGGCGTTCATCGTCTGCCTCCCGGTCCTTCATCCCTGTGCGGACCGTAGTTTCTACCCCAGCTGTTCGCAGCCAATGCGTTATCGATCACTTCTCGGCTAGAATCACCCCGAAGGTAAACACTTTCAGGGTCGCCATAAAACAGCAAATAACGGTTTAACAACAAGACGTAACACCGATGTAGACATCAGTCCGAAGTCTGCCTTGACACAGCTCTCCGTCATACTGTTACGCGACGAATCAGTATGGAAACGGAGACAGTAAAATTTAAGTTCGAACTGGTGGCATTCCTCAATCACGCCGAAGTATCAACAGCTGCCAGCCGGGAAGCGTAAACATTTCAGGCGCTGAGAACCACAACGGACGAAAGAAAACCGTCACTGATTTTGAGAGTGTAGCGTGTTTGCATGCTCCTGATATCTGTTGACCTTATGGTGAACCAGCTTTACCTGTATCTGTAGGCCCACGTTGTATATCTGAACATTCACGAAAAGCTGTTTCACCGAGTTCTCGGATATTTATTTCCATATGTGCCCAAAGCACAAAGCGTAATTTAGTTGCTCTGCGCTGCTCAGTTGTTATCTAGTGGTTGCCAACATAATTTAGTGTTTACAACATTAACGTAGGAGGTATAACGGCAGTTTTATCTGTACCTCAAGCCGCAGAATGTGCTTGATGAAAGTGATGTTAACGAGAATCATCAACTGTTGGCATAGGTTACAATTGTGTGTTTGGTGCATTTAGTATCTATTCGTGACCTTCTCATTCTAGTTGCAAAATGTTTGTGAAATCTTATGGGACTTATCTGCTAAGGTCATCAGTCCCTAAGCTTACACACTACTTAACCTAAATTATTCTACGGACAAACACACACACCCATGCCCGAGGGAGGACTCGAACCTCCGCCGGGACCAGCCGCACAGTCCATGACTGCAGCGCCCTAGACCGCTCGACTAATCCCGCGCGGCTTCTAGTTGCATATCAATTACAAAATATAAAACTGTCAAAAGCCACGATATATGGAAATTTTGTAAATTAACATTAATAATAAATTTAATCTTAAATAATCTTGATTAATTTTTCATAGCATAAAGTGTATACATGATTTTTCGTGGGAAACATAGGATGTTGAGGCTTGGTTAAAAAAAATTTAGACCTATCAGACGGGTGCTTTGTCTACAAAATTGATTTTCACAGACGTTTATCCTTACAGTTCTCAGTGCCTCATTTAAATACCGTTACTCGGTCAGGAAGACAGTAACATCGACACTCTTGAGCGAGACTGCGAGGGAGCTGAGCGGAAAAGTGTGAGAAGCCTACAGACCGAACTGCTTTCGTAACGATACGTAAGAGACACTAGCCAGGACGCAACATCGCCTTGCAGGGGCTTGACTAAACTTTAAAGACACTGTAACAAACTCCTTAAGCAAATGTAGCGAAACTGAAGACCGCTGACGACTCGAAAAGGGCAGGACCGATTCATTCATTACGAATGTCGCCATAGAGCGGAGTCTGTCCTCGACAACATAAATACTCCAACGCTACTAGCCAAGAGTACTCGATCAGTAGGATGGAAGGCGTTCATGTCCTTGGCGCTCGATTCTCTGTTTATGGTATGGTAAGAATTTATGTGTGCGATTATTCTGGAGTTGGTCTTGCTGCCTTACGAGAACACTAGTGATCATTAGCGACAGATAATGGTGTCCAGAATCTAGTAGTGAAGTCAGCACAGCAGCCAGCACAGATGGGCAGTCCAGGGGTCTACCAACACGGCTCTGGTCCAGGACAGACGCTGCCCTAAGACTCCAGCATCACACGAGTCTGACTGTCTACCACAGCGGCGGGCCAGGTTCAGCATTCAGCACGACATCACGGTATCTGACATCGCAGTCCACCTGATGGGACAACGCGGGAAGTGATTTGGGAGGAATTGAGTACTCCGCGAAACGCCGTGTGAATCAAACAAACATCCGCGGTCACCGTCTCCAAGCAGGGCTAGCAAGGGGGCGTGCCTACCTCGCCAGCGGGCGGCAAACTGCCGCACCAGGGTGTAATCGACTTCCACTCCGAGGTGATGCTGCGTCTTCGTCAGTGTGGAGTCCACTGCTGGATTCAGCGGATTGCTCTCCGGATTACGCAGATACCAGCGTCGCAACAGACACGGCAACGACTTGTATTCTGAGTAACAAATGGAATAATCTTGAATACTGTATTATTGTGTCTAACGACGTCACACAATTCCTCGTTCTGCATCCTGCCAAAAGAGAAGGGGTTTCCAGCCCAGCAGTGCGCGATCTCTGCACTACTCTATCTTGGGCAGGTCGCTTCATGTCTGTATGGCTACTGCAACCTACATTCACTTGAACCTTTTTCGCGTAGCTGATCCTTGGTCTATATCTACAAGTTTTACCCCCCACACTTCCCTCCTTCACCAACGTGAGAAGGACAGTGAAAAGTTTTACTAACATCTCGAAAAGATAAAATTACGTAGTTAATTTTTTGTTCACAACATATTTATTCCAACAATGTTATTTTACCCACACTGGTTCTCCTGAACTCCGCAGCCGTTAAGGATTGTTGGTGAATAAGGCAACCGTCCACAACTACTTTTGAAATGCTTTATTTCAATGCTATAACCCGTTTCGGGCTATCATGCCTATCTTTAAATGGTTAACGTTTCGAATTGCTTGATTCTTTTCGTCAGCAACATGTTATTGCACTACAGAAGAATATTTGAATATTTAGCGCCACTTTATACGTAGTTTCTATAGTAGAGACATGCCAGCATACCTGTATTTGATCAGATTTCAGGCGGAACAGTTGTGTACGCTTACATATGTTCCAGTGGATGATGATTTGAGTTGCTATGGTCCTTGTGGCACACAACACTTCATAACAGTCTGGCAGTTTCAGGCTCAGAAATGTTCTTTAAGTTCGAGGTTTTTGTTTGCAACGCAAAGAGCATCCAGTAATCAAAGATATCATTCGTTTCCTTTTGAGCAAAGATCTAAATGCAACAAAGAAACACCACTGATCGTCGTTAAAAGACCACTGTACAGCTCTCATTTTGAAGCTTGATTAACTTGCAAAAGTTTAACATTTTTAAATATTTGCAATCTATGTTATCTACTTGAAAAGATACTTATGAATATTTATTTTTTATTTATCGATATGAAGAGCGTTCCTAAGTGATTGTATACTGTATCACATAGACACTCTAAGACTCACCACGAAGATATTATCCGAATGGGACCGAAATCGGTAGATGTGATGTAATGTACAGACAAACAAATGATAACAATTTCGGAGAAATTGGATGATTTATTCAAGAGAAAGACCGTCACAAGTTCTGAAAATCAGAAACGCGTTGGTCCACCTCTCGCCCTTATGCAAGGAATTATTCGGCTTGATTGATAAAGTTGTTGGATGTCCTCCTGAGAGCTGTCGTACCAAATTCTGTCCAATTGGCGCATTAGATGGTCAAAATCCCGAGATGGTTGGAGGGCCCTGCTCAGAATGCTCCAAAAGTTTTCAGTTGGCAAGAGCTCCGGCGACCTTGCAAAGTAGGGTTTGGCAACCAATGTCACAGGCAGTAGAAACTCTCACCATGTGCGGCCGGGTATTATCTTGCTGAAGTTCAAGTCCAGGATGGCTTGCCATGAAGGGCAACAAAATGCGGCGTAGCATATCGTCGACCTACCACTACGCTGTAAGGACGCCGCGGATGACAAGCAAAAGGGTTCTGCTACGAAATGCTCCTAATTGTCGGGTCGTACAGAGGACGACTGTCAGGCTGCCAGCCCACCACTGTCCAAGGCGTCTATGGTGACAAACGACGAGTGTTCAAAAAGTAACGCAAGCAATTTTTTTCTCGGCCAACTTCCATTTGTCACCATTTATTAAATTTTGTTTGTTTGCAGGTACATGTCTGCACTCGTGGTACCCACAGAAATCTCCTAGTAATAATACCGGATCACCTCACTATGAGAGCCAAAAGAAACTGGGGTAGCCCATTGATTAAGTAGAGTATCGTGAAATATTTCCTTTTCGGCAGGAGCGCGAGCATTACAGCTGTGCCAGGCTCATCCGCGTGGTTTAAGAAGTGACGTGGGTGAGCCTGACACAGCGGCGACATTCCTGTTGCTACTGAAAACGAATTACCGAACGATACTCCAACGTATCTATGAGCTGCACCCCTTCGTTTTGGCTCCTGTAGCGGCGTACAATGTTTGATTACTTATCGTCATTTATCTTTGTATCTCTATCGCTCTAAAAATATTCGAACAGCAGTGCAAATATTTACGGTCTGCTTTATGTGTCTTGTTTTGGAATAAACTTGCTCCATTCACTCACGCTGCCTGCTGCTGGCAACAGTAACGTCCACTTTATTCTTTGTGATCAAGCACGCATCCAGCACCAGGCGGTTTCGTACTGTGTTAGCTTTTCCGGCATTATTAGTTGTATGTTGACAGTCATACACAAAGAATGCATAGGTTTACTGATGACATGACAATAAGCGCCTCGTGAATGACTTCACTGAATGCAGTGCAAGAGCGGTGCGACGACGCTATGCCCGAACTGTTCCCGCAGTGGCGTCAGACACATTATAGAATTTACGCATCGGTACATACCCCAATCTTAGCATGAAACAAATCAGGCTTTTTTACAACTGTAAAGGTTCCTCCTCAGAAACGAAAGTATTTGGATGGAATTGGAATAAATCAGGAGCCACCTGAGACCAGCGTTCCATTGTACCAAAACACTCAAAAAATCCCTGAAATATTATCAGTGGGGCTCCCGTTGGCCCTATACAATTCCATGAAGGCCATGAATTATGTTGACGGAAGAAGCAGCCATATAGAATTTACCAGAACGATTTAGGGAGACTCAAGATGGTAGACCCCACTGACACTGTACTTCAAGTTAAGAGATACTCGTTGCACAACACTTGTCGTTCCCTAGGCATCGGTGAATCGGTTAACTGCAGTCGTTCCGTTTTGCACGGAAATGAGGCCCGTGTGTGGTCCCGGCCATACATATGCAGATGAAAGCTTTGGAACTGCTATAGAGAGCCCGTCCAACCTACCTTGGCCTTTATAAGCCGTAATGCTATGGTACAGTACTCCAACTCCGACATTCTATTCACGTTGTGAAACCGAACTTTATGAAATCATTACGGATAATGTCACAGGCGTAAGCAGAAACGATTGCTATAGACACGCAAGCAGTAAACAATACAAGATCGTGGGAGATGTTACCACAGTCTCAATCATATGATCAACTGAACGTGTACAGAAACAGAATTTCGCGTCCAAGTGTATTATGCTAAGATAGTGTTTGACGATACTTGTTTTTCACACATTTCTGTCAGTCTCTGTATAAAAATAAACAATCTTCTGGCATACTATACCAGGCTACAGATTTACCGACTATTATAATTCATTTCCCATCTGATTGTACTAAAATATCTTGAGCACAAGCTTCCATAAAATGTATACAATTTTATGAGTAAATATAATTTAATTGTGTATTAAACTCTACTCGGTGTTACTTCTTTGATAAAGACTCCGTCCACAGGCTCTGGCGGCCCGTCGGCACCGACCGATCGCCGTGTCATACCTGGCTTCGATATGGATTCGATATGGAGGAATGTGGGGTCAGCACACCACTCTCCCCTCCGTTGTCAGTTTCTTGACCTTGAGTTGCTATTGTTCGGTCCAGGAGCTCATCATTGGCATCAAGAGGCAAAGTGCACCCCGTTCCTGAATTCGAACACGAGTCTTCCGCATGGCAGTCAGTCGAGCTGACCACTCAGCTGTGGAAGCGAACAACTTCTTTGATAGTTGGCTGGCTCTGAGCACTATGGGACTTACCATCTATGGTCATCAGTCCCCTAGAACTTAGAACTACTTAAACCTAACTAACCTAAGGACATCACACAACACCCAGTCATCACGAGGCAGAGAAAATCCCTGACCCCGCCGGGAATCGAACCCGGGTACCCGGGCGTGGGAAGCGAGAACGCTAACGTACGACCACGAGCTGCGGACTCTTTGATAGTTGCTTTTCTGCCGAAGACATTGGTGGTTGTTGTCAAAAGCACAAATCTTCGCAAAGAATTAAACCGAAAGATGCACCGAGAACTGTTTGTACAGCAAATCCGTCGCGAAAGACTTCGTGGCTATAGTGTACAACATTTTTTTCCTGCGCCAGTTAGATTTAGTCCCTTAGCCCTGTTACATATGCAATTACGTCTGCGAGGGCTGTTCAATAAGTAATGCAACACACCTTTTCTGGCCAATTTGGGGGGAAAAATGCGGAATTTGTTATGGGACATCATGGAACATTCCCGTTTCAGACCTTATAGTTTCATGAAGATCAGACAGATGGCGACGCTATATGTGGCTTTCAGAAGGGCGTCTATAATGGAAATGTGTTCCAAGTAGAGAGTCGTAACTGAGTTTGGCTGGTTCAAATGGCTCTGAGCACTATGGGACTTAACTTCTGAGGTCATCAGTCCCCTAGACTTAGAACTACTTAAACCTAACTAACCTAAGGACATCACACACATCCATGCCCGAGGCAGGATTCGAACCTGCCACCGTACCAGCAGCGCGGATCCGGACTGAAGCGCCTAGAACCGCTCGGCTACAACGGCCGGCTAACTGAGTTTCTTTTAGGGAAAATCAGACCATCGCAGATATTCATAGGCGCTTCCAGAATGTCTACGACGACCTGGCAGTGGAAAATAAAGCATGGTGAGTCGTTGACTAAGGCGTTTGTCGTCATCACAACAAGGTCGCGCAAATCTGTCCGATGTCCCGGTTACCGGCCGGTCGCACGCAGCTCTGTCTCCTGTAACGTTGGAACGTGCGGACACACTCGACGGAACACGATCAAACACCTCGCTGCACGAAGTGACGTCTCTGCAGGTAGTGTTGACACACTTGTCCAATATTTGGGGTACTCAAACATGTGGGCCCGCTTGGTTTCTCGCCGCCTAACAGAAGATCATAAACAGCCAGGGTACATAGACTATAAAGGTAGGCAATTCCGGCGAGTATGCTCTGATTACTAGCGACACGTCACATCACCTGGCAGTCATAGCCAGCGCTGTCGCTGATGGGAGTCTCATACAGTAAAACAACTTTTCGCATCTCTGTTCATTCGATTTGGAGCTTATGGAGTTCAAGATGATTCGAAAGAATTAGTTTTTGAAATATTCGAAATGAAATATTACGCGGTGAAAACACTGATGGCAATACTCCAGTACTTGTTAATAACCAAAGCTAGCTGTAGATGATCGTCACTAAAGCTTACGACTTAAGAACGTGACCACATAGAATATTTTACAATTTTAAGTGTTACTTTATTTCAGACAATTGAGAGAATATTATGATGGAGATGACGAAACTTACCTGATGATGCTGTAGTTGAAATTCGAAGTTACTGAAGACGACGTATTCAGCGAAGATTTCTTTTCGCCGACGCCCACTTCATTTTATCAAGTTTGCCTCTTTTATTCAAAAGTCGAATGCGGTTGCAAGTTTTGGTTCATACATACAAATCAATGAAGTCCTTTTTGATTGCGGGAAATCTTGACTGTACTAGTGCTGCTAATGATTCCATCAGGCGTTTACAACGTGAAATATTTACTCCATGAGAACAGGCAAAAATTATTTCGTAATCTGATATCGTAGCAAACAACTCAGATGATGGAGAATTAAGCCCATATTTCGAAAGTACACTTATCCAGTCTTGTTTCGTTCTTAATTTTGCATCGACATGGCATTTTGATGCTGTAATTTCTAGTGAAATTTCGATGTTTCTGCTCCTCTAATGCTATGTATCCTGCCACGTATTTTGAGGCATCATGAGTAACGTCTTCACTGGAGCTCACCGAATCAGTGAGCTCGCAATCTCAAATCAAGTCTTCGTCACAAGAACTATCGTGAGGTGATATGTCAGCTACTTTGTTGCACAACTCGCAGGAAGTAAAATTCTCAAATTCGCCCACTGTTTCCTCTGCAGATGTCTGATTTGCGTCTTCTTCAGTGGGAGCACCAAAGGACAAAGGTATACTTGTCGCATTGCCCGTCAGTGTTACCAGGCGGATTTCGTTTTTAACGCCGAGGGGTGAAGGATTATTGTAAAATGCGCCAAGAGCACGAGTTCAGGAAAAGAAATTTTCGAGAAAATCTTGATTCAGTCTGGCAGTCAGAATGTAGGTCACCGTAGCATTATTCAGGCCTGTGAAAGGTCCAAAAAGTGAATTTATCGATATAAAAAATCCTTTTTGAAACGGGATGGGACTGTTTCTTTTCCCTACTCGCATATCCGTGCAAATTTCCTAAAATCTCTTCAGGGAAATGTGTTGATTTCTAAGTTTGAAACCATAACCACTTCTAAGAGATGCTTTCTGATGTTGGGTGTACATCGAGTTCAGCACACCGAGAACGTCGTTTAACGATTCAGTGCAACTTCATTCGCCATACTTATGGAGCACGTATCTCACAACTTGGTCAGCACGAAGTGACAATAGCTGTGCAATTATTCTAACATTCTGACGTGCACGTCCATTCACATCCATGTGAGCTTCCGATATGTGACAGGCGATCAAAAAATTATTTCAGTGAAGCTGCAGAAAATCTTCGGGTGTTACAGTCTTTGTGAATACGGTACCGACAAGAAAGGTGATTCAGCCGTCAAGAAGTTGATTTCTTAAGAATTTAAGCAAATGCGGTATGTTATAAAAATCCATATTTTACCTGTATTATCCACAAGGTTCGAAAAATACGTCTTACTTGTAGACACGTCAAACTGTTCCCACACTTTCGAATTTTTCACTACCTTACCCCGCTACAAACGAACCTCGACCTCTTAAAGTTCTGTAATGACTGTCTGCAAAAAATTGCTTGTCACTGTTACATCAATTTCGTAATATACTGGCTATTTCCACTGTGAAAATAATCTTTCTATCATGACTACTTGAACTTTCTTGTGCGGTCCAAGTATGACATCGTCATATGAATCGTAGCTCACACGACTGTCAAAGTTAATTCCATCATAGCTTAGGACCGTCATGGCCTCAAATGGTGCAACATTATGGATATAACCTTAATTAAATCCAGCGCTTCCTTTAAAATGCCTGATTGACACTTAAACTACTTTGTCCATTTTTGGAGCCTTGATCGACATGGCGAAGAGTTAGAGAAGCACATTCGTTTGGAGACAAAGCTCTCAAAGTCAGAGCTTTTGCAGTGTCTTCCGAACTCCACTTTACAATTTTTTCCCCTCATCCGACACCGAATTTGTCTGAAAGGCTGAGACAGTATAGTTGTAACTTCCTTACTTTCTCTTCCCGTTTCTTACTAGCTCGAACAGATGTTTTGAGAGGTACACCTTGTCTCTTAACTTTCTTCATAGCTCCAACTTTTTTCTGCAGTAAAGCTCTTCTGCTTTTTACAATAGCCAATTCTTTCTTCAGTTCCTTAATTTCGTGGTGTTTGCTTATAACGATCGGATCAGAAGGAATTTCTGTGTTAACTGCTTGTCTAGTTTTGTTTTCTTGACAGAGAAGACTTCCAATGTTTTGAGAGCCCACTTCCGCAGTGCTCTGATGTTACTACGACGTTCTATTTCTGTTACGTTGTCTTCTGTTTAGGCAGAAATTGCCTCACCAGTTTTATTTTCAATCCAGTTAGGTGTTGCCTGGGTTGGAACTGCATCTGACATCAGCAAATTTTTGTGGGTAAATTCAGCAACTCATTTTGCGTGTCCCGTTTGTTATCTTATGCACGAAAATTTTCTTAACATATCCTTTCATTCTGAAAATTGATCTTATCTTCAGGTTTACACCGAGGCAACCATTCACGTTTTCGGAAACAGGTGGTAAAGAACATCCTGGGTTCTACGTCCAGAGGTATTGCACCTAGCAACAGCACCGTACGAGGTGTTCTCGCGCATTTCACTCGAAAAGTACTGCGAAAAACTCGAAGGAATGCAAAAGATACCACTTCGTACCGGAATACGCCACAGGTTACGGACTACACTCGAAGAAGCGAGGACACAGCTCTACCACAACCGCGCGAGTCCCGTAAACACTGTGTAATAGCTGCTCAGTGACGTCACGCCGCGCCAGGCCGGGTGAACAGCAAACACGCGGGAACCCCTGATAAGCATTGCTTGTATGATGGGGAGGTTACTCATGCAGCGACGTCGATCAGTAGAGAAGTACCTTGTGGTTATACAGGCCCTCCCAGTAAGGCGGCGTGAGCCCGTCGCAATGGACGGAGGTTATGTTGCAAAACAGGGTTTTGAAGCCAGAAGAGTGGGGAGTAATATGGTCTGTTTTAATTCTGAATAAAATCAACTTGCTTTCAGAAAAAAAACCTGTATTGCATTACTTATTGAATGCTCCTCGTATTTACGAACTGTCACAATTTCTACAGAACAGTGGAGAGTACCTACGTTCCTTCGCTTTCACAGTGACTAATCTGAACATCCGTGTCTCATCCATGGTGTGCGCTGTTATATGGAAAGCCCGGTAGTGAAACGTGGACAGATTTGCGACTCCTAATTGGTGGTCTGCGACTGTCGATTGTAATGGTGCGTCTCGTTGCAGGAGGGCAGAGAAAGCGCTGCAGGCGTCTTACGGACTCGTTCCTCCTCGACTCCTCTGGACGCGAAAGCGACGCGGCGGCAAAGCCCGTCCGCGTTCACGCTCTGGAGTGGCCTTGTTCTTGTCCCGCTCGCAGACACTCTGTGTGTCTCGCGTAGCACCCGCTCGAGAAAAGCGTCGTAACGTACGACGTGCCCGGGATGGAGTTATTGTCCCGCGAGGAGCGTAAACGAAAAAAGAAGGCGGCTTCCGGCAGAGTGATAGCTGAATCTAGCCGGCGCGGCGAGGTGCGGCGCCTTATATAAGAGCGGTTCTGCGTCGGGCTGACGCCGCGCGGCTAGGAACATGATTTATGTAACGTCTCCGCGTGCTCAGCTTGCAAGGGGCTGGTGTTTGTCCAACTACTCACTGCACAGCACACTAACGGCCATCTGCCAAGGGGAAAAGCCGCTACGGCCTTCCGAGGAAATTATTTGCTGTCGTTTAGTCATTTCTTTTCTTAAAAGGTTTGTTAGAAAAGAACGCCAAAGACATTTTTATTGTCAGGCAGCGGGTAAGTCATTATGACTAAAGTGTTAACAACATTGACTCGAGCTACGATGACGTCAGATGTGCGAACCTGCTAAGTCAAACACACGTGTAGTGACATAGCATTCGTGGGACGTACCGATTTGATTAGGATGGCTCGGAGGGTAACTTGTACAACAGTGTTATACGGTATATGTTGATGGTGACTGCTATGAAAGTGAAGCCATCCACATTTACATCTACTGTAGTTCTGCACCCCGCAAGCCAACGTACGGCGTGTGGTAGAGGGCAGCTCCAGTGCGACTTTAATTCAGCCCCTATGCAATCCACTCGCGAATGGTGCTTAGACGCTAGACCTCGGTATAAGAAACAAATTCTTCGATTTTTGAGTCATTGCCTATCCGTGGGATGTATGTGGGAAGAAATAAGCTGTTGCCCAACTCCATACCTCTTCGAAACTTCTCTACTAATCCTGCATGGTAAATGGTCCAGATTGAGGAGAAATACTACAGAACGTTTCGAACGAGAATTTGGTAGGCCACTTGTTTCGCCGATGAATCGTATTTCCTCTGGTTTGTGTCAGCGAATTTCGGCCTGTTCTTAAAACTTGCGTGGTCTTTCCGCTTTATGTTGCCTGACAGTTACTCCCAGATACTTTATGGTTGTTATTGTTCTCAAATGATTTATTGCCAAAAGTGTCACCGAACATCAATGAGTCTTTCTGCTCGTGCGGTGTTAGAAGCTGAGCCGGGAACAGTTACCTTGTACAAGGAGTACCAAACTGGTCTTATGGAGAAGGTACTGATTTAGGAAAGTCACGAATGCCTAAATTAGGATGGTTAACAGAGAGTAGTCAAATTATGTGGATCGCTGTATCAGATGAAGTAGATCTAAGGTCTCTTATAATGATAATGAGAGTAAAATTAGATAAAATCCCGTACTCCATCTACGAATGGAACAGGAAAGGAGGAAAATTATTTCGGCATATAATACAGATGTATGTGATCGAGGTGTAGTACCAGGATTGGCAGTTCCTCCTCGACTGGGCAGCAACGGCTCCGTAGCGTTAGCTCATGTACTCCCGAAATTATCAATTATCTTTACATCTTAAGATCGTGCCCCTTTAGGAACGACGAATTTAGCTCTGTTTGTTGTACTTTCTGAATACAGTCGCGAAATTGGCCCTGCTTTTGAGAAATAAGTCGAGAAAAAATTCTAACAGCGTGAAGAAGAAGAATTACTTTGCATTACGATCAGTCAGCATGCTTCCCAAAATTTGAGATTTGTGTTATGGAATAAGTTTGTAAGTAAGTGCTATATCGGCCGTAACTGCCTGTCAGACTGATATTAAAAGTCCCAGGGAGTCACAGATGAAAGTTACGTGTAATACAATGCTACTACGCTACTGATATGGGTGGGAGATACACGCGGTACTTTGGTCGAGTAGTCTGTCTGTGGTGAACAATGTATCGTGAGACAACCATTCGTGCAATTGATCGTCTCTTCTAACTAAACAATTAATTTCCTCCAATCTTTAGTACAATCACAATGTTCCCGTGCCCACTGCATCTACGAGTATATCGTGTAAGCGATCATATATGATGTGGCGGAGGGCATATCATACGCCAAAATAATTTTCCTCTTTTCTTGTTCAGTTCGTGGATGGTGTACGGAAAGAACGGCTATCGTATCCCTCTCTTATTTAAGTCTCATTAGCATTACGTGAGACCTTACATTAACTTTATTTAAAAGAGCAATCCGAACAATCTGAAGGCTCTCTGTTAACCATTCTAATTTGGTCATTCGTGACTTTCCTAAATCAGTACCTTCTCCATAAGACCAGTTTGGTACACCGTGTGCAAGGCAACTGTTCCGGCTTGTAACACCGCACGAGCAGTACGCAGTTTGTGTTCTACTGGTTAACGTAGCCTCTAGCCGCGGGGTCCTGGGTTCGGTTACAGGCCCGGGTCGGAGACACTCTTTGCTAGGGTGTGAATGTTGTGTGTATGTTGACCTCATCTCATAATCATCTACGCTCAACTTACGGAGGTGATGTCAAATAGAAAGACTTGCACCAGGCGGCCAATAATGCCGTACGATCATTTCATTTCACAGCACGAGCGTAGCCGACGTTACAAAACCCGGGGTCATGAGAAGTGGCGAAGTTGTGAAAACGGGCTATTACCGACGCAGTACTGGGTCAAAGAAAATATGAGCTGGGAACGTTTTGACTTCGATTGTCGTGATGACGTATTGTAATTTATTTCCCTAGACGTTCACACGTCGCTGGTCTGCTGTAAAGGCGAGAAGTCTTTCTGATTTGTTATCGTCGGAACATTATTTAACGATAGCGTTAAGTGTTTCATGCCTAATAATAAACTGCATCGACGTAACACGTTAGTAAAAAGTGGTGTGTCATTTGTAATAAACATGTATTGTAGTTAATTAAATAACATTTTTCAGATGCTGGCCAAATATTGCGACCCAGATTACGTAATCAGTTATCGTTATAGCGGTGGTAAGAGCTTCAACGTGGTTTTCCGGTTCCCGGCAGATACGGATACACACAGAGCAATTCCGAGGAAAGGTTGGATAATTTGCAAGAGATCTGTGCTCTGTGCGAAGCGTTTTCAAGAAGGGGCTATAATAACAGTTGATATTTCCAAAGATTTGCAAGGAAATGAGCAGAAATATCCACGAGTTCGACCTGAATTACATGAATGTGCGATTCCAAGAATTTGCCCCAATCTGGCACATTACTTAAGTAAAACAACTAAATTTAAGACTGAGAAAGATGCAAATGAAAGAAGACTGAAGCGAGAAGAAAAAGAGAAATGAAGACTGGCTTACAGAAAATGTGAGTAAAAGCTTTACAGATATGTCTGAAAAATGTAGGTAGAACTGGAGGGTACCGTACTGTAATACGCGATCCATTCATTTCTGTAGTTTCTCTGTGGAAGATATTTCGAAAATTCAAAGTAGTCTGCAGTTTGACAGCCACAAACATGTTGCTTACTGTACTCATTTCGGCTGAAAATAGTCACATAGACCTTACCCAAGTTATCTCGTACTTCGCTTTCATATCTCTGGTCGTACATTTTACATGTTGGTTTTCCTGAGCAAGAAGAAGAGGCGATAAACCAACATAAAATAAGGACTGTACCAATTTCAAAAACATGATACAAAGCATTATCTGAACACAAAACTTTTTAAAAGTTGCTTAAGTGGGGGATGGATTTATTATTTGTATTTTTCTGATACCAGACACATTAATTTGGTTTATGCTTAATTTAACACACTGTAGCGTAATTCGAGCATGTTTTTCTAATCATCAGAGGTTTGTGCATAAATGACTGAATATGAGCAAGTCTTGCTCGAAACGTATTTCAGTGTATTAAATTAAACATGAGATAAATAAATG
Source organism: Schistocerca nitens (assembly GCF_023898315.1). Classification (NCBI taxonomy): domain Eukaryota; kingdom Metazoa; phylum Arthropoda; class Insecta; order Orthoptera; family Acrididae; genus Schistocerca; species Schistocerca nitens. Next base: position 509,699,730 of record NC_064621.1, read on the forward strand.
TGATTGTTAGCAGAAACAAAAAGTTATTGCACGCAGTCACGGTTCCTAAACTTAGCCAGCATAGCCACAGTTGATTAAAAAGTTTAATTCACGTAGCGTATTTTTCGTGCAGTCCCTAGTATTAGAAGCCGGCCGCTGTGGCCGAGCGGTTGTAGGCGCTTGAGTCCGGAACCGCGCTGCTGCTACGGGCGCAGGTTCCAATCCTGCCTCGGGCATGGATGTGTGTGATGTCCTTAGGTTAGTTAGGTTTAAGCAGTTCTAAGTCTAGTGGACTGATGACCTCAGAAGTTAAGTCCCATAGTGCTTAAGCCATTTGATCCATTTGAGCAATGTTTCGTTTACGTTTCTCAATGTTCGACATTTGTTCAAAGTCTATTTCTGGCTATTTAAAGGCGGATACATCAGTGCATCACTGTTTCGTTCTTAATGTGTGTGTGTGTGTGTGTGTGTGTGTGTGTGTTGTGAACATACAATTGGGCTTACTATAGAGTAAAGCAGCTTTGTTTTTAACATGCAACGAGACATCCGCCCTCCAAATTCGGCGGTGTCTTTGATAGCTGCGCTACCTTGTCACATTGAAGGCTGTAAGCGCTCACACGAGGCGTCGGCGCGGTCTGTGGCTGGCTGCGCCTGCTGGTGAGCCGGCGGTGTCACGGCGGTTAACAAGGCGCTGCGCCGGCCGCGCTGCCCGGATTAATACGCGGCAGCGGCACTGCCGGCCTGAATTACGGAGCTGGCCGGCCACGGCGCGCCGATGTTGCCGTGCTAATGAAACAGGTTGCCGCGTCCCGCCGGCACCCAGCGGCCCTCGTCCTCCACGGCTCGGACACCGGGCTCCGGGCGTCTACTGCACACCTGCTAAATATCTGCTCCCGTGCAGCGCGCTGCTAACAAAAGAAACTGCGGGACCGGTGCGATCTGAATCGACCACGAATACGGTCCTCGTTTGGGAGGATTGCAGCCAAACATGGCAATTTCTTACTCGGGTGACGACGTAAATTTGTCAGCAAGCTAATACTATAGCGCTTTATTAACCACGTATGTATTACATTGTTATTATTATTATTATTATGTAGTATTCTGCCTATTGGCAGGTCCATGTCTTCGTACGGAGAATTTCTGATTCCACTGTTCCCTGTCTTCAGCTTCTTTCTTCTGTCTGTTGTATCTCCTTCCATCTTTCATGTCGTCCAGATGTTGAATTCTTCTTCTTCCTCGTCCTGCGTTTTCTCTGAGTTTCCCTTCGATGACATCATGTATGAGTCCCTCGTGTCTAAGTACATGTCCAATTCAGTTGGCCTTTCTCCGAAGAATTTTACGGAGAGTACTTCTCTTCTCTCCTACTCTTCGCACTACATCGTCATTTTTTTATGCGATCTGTCCACTTGAAATTTCCATTCCCCTCCAGCACCACATTTCAAAGCTCTCTAAGTATTTTTGCTTCCTCTTTCTCATGGTCCATGTCTCTGTTCCATACAGTGCAATGCTCCAAATGTAGCACTTTATCAGTTTTTTCCTCAATGCCAAACTCAACTTTCTGGTCAGCAGAGTCCTCTTCTTTTTGAAAGCAGCTTTGGCCATGGCGATTCTTGCTCGGATTTCGTTGGTGCAGTGGGCATCCTTTGCGATAAAACTTCCAATATGTATTACATATTGTCTAGCAAATCATCAACTTTATTTTGCATATTCAAATACAAATACAGGGCGATTTAGGAGGAATGCCACACAATTTGTGAAATAATTCTGCATGTGAAAATAAACCGAAAAAGTCCTATGAACGTATGTCCCACTGTCCATTGTTATGGAACTGGAGCTAGTTGAAGACTACACACATCCATGAATGATTATTAAAACAAGTGTGAATATCGCTTACCGAAATGCTGTGTAGGCGCCGTGGTGGACAAAATAATGGTGTGGCAGATGACTGACCCATCCTACAACAGATGTTCAAGGAGTCACCCACCACCTCAGAGCATTTGTCAACACGTTGGAGAATGTATTGCGTTGCACATCGAATATAATCTCGTTGGGATTTAATGCGAGCAACAGCGTCGGTTCCTCACGTGTATTTACCTTCGTAGCATACACATCCCTATCAACAGAAGTCTAATGGGGTTAGGTCGGGTGATCTGGCACGCCAGTTAATGTGTCCGCCACTGCCAGACCGCCGTTGAGAAAATGTGCAGTGGCTCAAATGGCTCTGAGCACTATGCGACTTAACTTCTGAGGTCATCAGTCGCCTAGAACTTAGAACTAATTAAACCTAACTAACCGAAGGACATCACACACATCCATGCCCGAGGCAGGATTCGAACCTGCGACCGTAGCGGTCACGCAGATCCAGACTGAAGCGCCTAGAACCGCACGGCCACACCGGCCGGCTAAGATGTGCAGTGAATCGGTGATCCATGTATGTGGCATGGTGGTATTCACGGACACAATTGACTTGCTCAATTAAAGAACACTCAAGCACGTCATCCACGTGGCCTCACGACTGTTCACTGAGACAACCCCTGATTACACATGGTGACGCTTGCAGCTGTTGCCTCAGTGCAACATCACAGTGCTGCCATCTGTTGGAGAACCCTCACATCTCTTGTAGGATGGATCAGCCATCTGTCACACTATTATTCTGTCCAACGCTGCACCTATACAGTACTTTGGTAAGTAATATTTACAGTTGTTTTCATATTTATTCGGGATGCGTGTAGTCCTCAACCCTCCCCAGTTCTGTAACAATTGAAAATCGGACACATGTTCATAGGACTTTTTCGGTTTATGTGGAATCACCTCACAAATTGTGTGACATTCCTCTTGAATCACCCTGCATACTGTCACATACACTTTCTCTATTTCCTCTATTCCTTTTGCGTTTTTCCTGTTTCGTTTCGAGGTAGGCATTTTTATACACAGTTTTGGCAGTGCTGGTGGCCATTATGACGCCACTGTTCCCAGTTGGGAAGGGATTACTGTACCCCATTTGTCAGCGTCTAGCGTAGATCCATTGATAAACAGTGATAACGTGTTCTAAGTGATTTAATAGCGTGTACATGACGCGGGACGTGAATAACAGCCCCGTATTTACCAAGCTAGATGCGGAAAACCTCCCAAAAACCCACATCCAGCCTGTATGGTCCAACAGCCCTCGTCGTTAATCAATGAGACGGGTTCAGTCTGGCTCGTCTCACCATTCTCTGGAAGCGCGCGCGTTATTGATCCCGACTGTCCAGGTGGGTCGTAGTATGCCACACGCTGGGCTCTCAAATTTTTAGTCTGGTGCTCATCGACCCGAAATAAAATTTAAATTAGTTCCCGTATCCCAGATCTGGCTAAGGCTTGGCAAGGTTTCCTTTAATTGTAAACTGGAACTGGAATTTCCTTCCAAATATTTCTAACTGGAAGTCCTTCGTCTGGCATTTGGCTGAAAAGACTGGTTCTACCACGGGCCATTACTCGAGCAGCCGAACAGCAGCATCTGCCGAATAAGTAGGAGACCCAGGTTCGAATCCTGGCCATGACACACATTTTTATTTGTCGCTTCAATCTGCATTACACTTAACTTTATGTTGGGTGTTAATACATTTCCAGCCATAGTCACTCACTTTTGTGCCTGAATAGCAAAACTCGGTTAACTGCCTTTAGTGTCTCATTTCCTAATCTAACTGGCTCATCGTCAGCTGATTCAATACGATTACACCCCATTAACATTAACTATTGTTGATGTTCACATTATTACTTCTTCTCCAGACACTGTCCCTTTAGCGCAACTGATCTTGCCAGTCCTTTGCTGTCTGCGAGAAAATTACAGTTCGATCTGATTTTTCATGGCGTATTTGTAAGGCACGGTTCTCACTGAGGTAACACAATATGCGGTACGACAATAAAGGTAGCGCGACACGCTGCTTATGTATGCTACACTGATGTTCTCACAGAAGCGTTATGACAGGCAACAAGATACAGCAGATGGCAATAGCCTTGCATGTAGCGTGTCGCTGCTACTCTTGTCGAGGACACCTTCCAAATACGTCGCGTGTTTACTCGAGACTAAAAAGGGTGAAACGTCCCCTTAAAACAATTATACAAGACTGTACTTAAACTGACACACAATATTTTTAGCGCAACGCAATCTGACTTTCAAAAATCTCTACAAAAGAATGGCCCTGACTAACATTAACCTATACCTTTCACAAATCACTTACCTCACAAAAATCTTCGTTACTGGAACTACTGCAATACAGCGAGCGCCACTACTGCCAGCTAAATAAAAGATTCAAACTACGGAAGGCACTAACTACTGATAGGCATAGTTAGCAAATGAAAGATTTTAATAGAGAACAAACAATGTATTTACCTTAATAATGTTGAAAACTCATAATATGCATAGCAGTTCATGACATACAGTTTTAAAAATTTCACAACTCCGCCATCTCTCTCCCCACATCCACCACTGCTGGCGGCTCACCTCCAACTGCGCAACGCTACGCGCTGTTCACATCCAGCTGCCGCTGCCCAACACTACAATGGCAGACAACAATGCAAACCAGCCACAGACTGCACACAGCACAGCCAGTGATTCTCACACAGAGCGCTACGTAACGTTGCCAATAAGAAAACATAAACAGCCTACTTACAAGGGGTATGGCTCCTCTTCCAGCGTTGAAAACAGTTTCAATATGTTAACTACATTTTGGTACACAGCAAATAAACTGGCCAGCGACTACACTTTTTTTTAATGCAAACTTTTCAAAATATGCGCGATATTTTATCTAATTTCGAAGTATCACAATAACTGTGGGTAAGAGCGAAAGGAAAACTAGTTCATTATCAAACTGTGCTATCAGACGATAATATAAAAAATTCTATGTTTTCATCCAATTGTTTCCTGAAAGTCGGAAGAGAGAAACTGCATAGCGGAGAACACGCGCAAATCCCAAAACAGTGGTTTTTAATTTTTATACGAGAAACTTAAAAGTTTTTCTGAGGAACTAACTATAGATGCGGATGTAGCATTGCTTCATCTACATAAAACAGTTTTTAAGTCACATCAGAAGACTTTAAACGTCTCTCCCGTGTATCATACGATACAGATGCATGGAGCAAGCAGGACTCCGTGTCGTGCCTGGCGATACGACAAGGAATCGTGTCGAGGTTGTATCGCTGTCGTCGCATTGTGAACAGAGTTACGTCGCTTCAGCTACATTTATATGAGCTCCACCAATACTGGTTGCTTCTACGTCGAATCGCGAGTTCCACTGCTTGACTTACCGTATCGCCTCAGTAAGATCCGCGCCTAACTTGCGGAATTCTTGGAAATTAGGGTCTACGACAGTCCAATTAACACAGACAGCGACCTACCTGACGTGGGACCCCTGCACTAAAGCCAACACGAAGCAAAGCGTTCGCCAGCAGAGAGGTCCGCTCCCGACTCTGGTAGCGCGTAGACGCAGGAGTGTAGGCGCACCCCCACCATTGCCACCACCCACAGCTCTGGCTGGGACAGGGACAGGAGAAGAATAATGGAGGGCCAACTTATATAGGGCGCCTACCCGATAGAGCTAAATATCCCCAGAACACCGTTTCCATCAAAAATGATCTGAGCAGGAGATGGGGAGTCATTGGGACACTATTTGTTCTAAGGTACTAAAGGTTTTTAAACCTAGCCAGTTAGACAGCGTGTTTGAGCAGCAGTCATCAGGCATCAACTGAAGAAAGCAACAAGTCTGTTTGCTAAAATATCATGGAGAATCTAGGCGGACCCCCGTGAACTGTACAAGAATTAGAATGTTATTGGCTAACCTCATCCTTTTTTTTTTTTCTTTTGGGTTCCCTAAATTTACTTTGCTAATTTCTCCTTGTTTTCGTTACTGCTTATTCACTGTTCAGATTAAATACACGACTGGCCATGAAAATTGCAACATCAAGAAGAAATGCAAATGATAAACGGGTATTCATTGGACAAATATATTATAATAGAACTGACATGTGATTACATTTTCACGCAATTTTAGTGCATAGATCCTGAGAAATCAGTACCCATTACAACCACATCTGGCCGTAATAACGGCCTTGATACGCCTGGGCATTGAGTCAGAGCTTGGATGGCGTGTACAGGTACCGCTGCCCATGCAGCTTAAACACGATACCACAGTTCATCAAGAGTTGTGACTGGCGTATTATGACGAGCCAGTTGCTCGGCCACCATTGACCAGACGTTTTCAATTGGTGAGAGATCTGGAGAATTTGCTGGCCAGGGCAGCAGTCCAACATTTTCTGTATCCAGAAAGGCCCGAACAGGACTTGCAATATGCGGTCGTGCATCATCCTGCTGAAATGTAGGGTTTCGCAGGGATCGAATGAACGGTAGACCCACGGGTCGTAACACATCTGAAATGTAACGTCAACTGTTCATAGTGCCGTCAATGCGAACAAGAGATGACCGAGACTTGTAACCAATGGCACCCCATACCATCACGCCGGGTGATACGCCAGTATGGCGATGACGAATACACGTGGCAGATGGACGACGAGAGTGCAAGAGGAGATGGGCAGAAATTGAGGGAGCGGAGGAGGTGGCTAGAGAGAGGAGGGGCAGAAGGAGACGGACAGAGAGAGAAGAAAGGAAAACTAATACACTACTAGCCATTAAAATTGCTACACCACGAAGATGACGTGCTACAGACGCGAAATGTAACTGACAGGAAGAAGATGCTGTGATATGCAAATGATTAGCTTTTCAGAGCATTCACACAAGGTTGGCGCCGGTGGTGACACCTACAACGTGCTGACATGAGGAAAGTTTCCAACCGATTTCTCATACACAAACAGCAGTTGATCGGCGTTGCCTGCTGAGACGTTGTTGTGATGCCTCGTGTAAGGAGGAGAAATGCGTACCATCACGTTTCCGACTTTGATAAAGGTCGGACTGTAGCCTATCGCGATTGCGGTTTATCGTATCGCGGCATTGCTGCTCGCGTTGGTCGAGATCCCATGACTGTTAGCAGAATATGGAATCGGTGGGTTCAGGAGGGTAATACGGAACGCCGTGCTGGATCCCAACGGCCTCGTATCACTAGAAGTCGAGATGGCAGGCATCTTATCCACATGGCTGTAACGGATCGTGCAGCCACGTCTCGATCCCTGAGTCAACAGATGGGGACGTATGCAAGACAACAACCCTCTGCACGAACAGTTCGAAGACGACGTTTGCAGCAGCATGGACTATCAGCTCGGAGACCATGGCTGCGGTTACCCTTGACGCTGCATCACAGACAGGAGCACCTGCGATGATGTACTCAACGACGAACCTGGGTACACGAATGGCAAAACGTCATTTTTTCGGATGAATCCAGGTTCTGTTTACAGCATCATAATGGTCGCATCCGTGCTTGGCGACATCGCGGTGAACGCACATTGGAAGCGTGTATTCGTCATCGCCATACTGGCGTATCACCCGATGTGATGGTATAAGGTGCCATTGGTTACACGTCTCGGTCACCTCTTGTTCGCATTGACGACACTTTGAACGGTGGACGTTACATTTCAGATGTGTTACGACCCGTGGCTCGTTCCCTGCGAAACCCTACATTTCAGCAGGATAATGCACGACCGCATGTTGCAGGTCCTGTACGGGCCTTTCTGGATACAGAAAATGTTCGATTGCTGCCCTGGTCAGCACATTCTCCAGATCTCTCACCAATTGAGAACGTCTGGTCAATGGTGGTCGAGCAACTGGCTCGTCACAATACGCCAGTCATTACTCTTGATGAACTGTGGTATCGTGTTGAAGCTGCATGGGCAGCTGTACCTGTACACGCCATCCAAGCTCTGAAGCTCTGTTTGACTCAGTGCCCAGGCGTATCAAGGCCGTTATTACGGCCAGAGGTGGTTGTTCTAGGTACTGATTTCTCAGGATCTATGCACCCAAATGGCGTGAAAATGTAATAAAAAAAATGGTCCAAATGGCTCTGAGCACTATGCGACTTAACTTCTGAGGTCATCAGTCGCCTAGAACTTAGAACTAATTAAACTTAACTAACCTAAGGGCATCACACACATCCATGTCCGAGGCAGGATTCGAACGTGCGACCGTAGCGTCGCTCGGCTCCAGACTGTAGCGCCTAGAAACGCACGGCCACTCCGGCCGTCAAAATGTAATCACATGTCAGTTCTAGTGTTATATCCTAGCCAGTAATGCCAACCGAGCCCGCTGCCAAAAGGTTGGCAGTATCAAAGTCCGGACGCCGTCCGCATAAGCAGCGCCAGCGATACAGGAAATCACCGCAAGTCTGCGCGCACCACCGCTGGCTTCTGGCTTCTTAAGCGCTGGAGTCGCGAGCGCTAGGACAGTTCTGTATTCGCCGCTCAGTTGTAGACTCGCCACCGAATTGTGTACTTGCTAGTCAGTTGTGTGTTCATCGCAGCAGAGTTGTTGTTTGTCGTCAGCCGACGCTGACCTAGCCGCTCCGGCTCGAACTAGACAGATTTCTGTAGACCATGTCCACCACTGTGTTCTGTATCGTCGTTAATAAAGATAAGTACCGACTTTCATTTAATCCGAGTGTTTGGGTTTTCATCTTTCTGTTCACTGTTCCAGCGGACCGGTCGGCCCGCTATTAAAAGTGTGGCGGTGACTTCGTAGGCCGTTTCTACAGCGAAGTGTTGTCGCTACGAAGGCCGTCACAAAATCTAGTATAATATATCTGTCCAATGAATACCCATTTATCATCTACATTTCTTCTTGGTGTAGCAATTTTAATGGCCAGAAGTGTAGAAAATCGGAACAGATACTAGGTAAGTACCCGGGCAACGCCGGGTACTTACCTAGTTTGTAAATATTTCCATTCCTTCTAAGATACGAGCTGTGTACTCATTTGAAAGACTTTGTTTCTTGACGGACACTCAAGGCAGTGGGCGTCAGTGGTGCGCCGTGCACAGATCGTCCCCGGCAGCAGGTGCAGCGGCTGCAGCGCCTGCATGAATGGGCTGCGTGTGTCTGGAGCGGTCGCGGCACGCCGCGCCCTGCCGTGGCGACAGCAGGCGGCGGACAGCCGGCCGCTGCCTTGGTGGGGGCAGGCCTGGGGCCGGGGGGCCGCGACCGGCGATGTGGCCGCCCGGCCAGACCACAATCGAGTTACCGCCGCCAATAAGAGCACCAAGCCGACAGACCACAATAGCGAGCCTCTTCAATTGCCCCAGGAAACGCCGAGCAGCAAAAAAGGCCTCCACAAAAAAAAAAAACCTGCGGCAATGTTCGCTTAACGGGACACGGGCGGGGTATTATTCGTCCGTGCGAACTTCCAACAATCCCCGAGTGCGGCATTCTCTGCAACGCTTGTTCTCGCAACTCTCGGAATCTGCTAACCCCCTGTGGCTCAAAGGGGCATATGTGCTGCTTCAGCTGAATACAATTCGAGAAATTTATCTATGGGAATATTTCAGTGATTCCCCCTCCTGAACAATGGAATACTTTCCATACACGTCTTTTTGTTGTTATGTCTCGTTTCCGCAGCCGCAGCTGTTTAGTGAAGGTAGTAAAAGTCTCGTTTTACAGACCATACACGATTCTATTCATTTCAACATATCTTCAGTGGTCAACGTGACAAGGTGGTTTTTCTTTCTTACTTACAAGCACACACACACACACACACACACACACACACACACCAGTCAAAAACAATAAACACAAACACAGAGGAATAGCATACAACTACCACAAAAAAAAAAAATCGGCTCCCGCAACATCAAAACGAAGCACACGAGAAGTGCATCTACAGAACATGAGAACGAAAGGGGCTTATAGTGTGCTTGTTTCACCGTTTCTTGAGTAGTATTCATCAATATGGGATCTTTACCAGGTAGGACTGATAGAAGAGATACATCAGATCCAACGAAGATGGGCGCATTTCATCACAGGATTGGTTAGCCGGCGCGCGAGAGCGTTACCGAGATGTTCAGCAAACTCCACTGGTAACCGTTACAAGAGAGGCGTTATGCATCACGAATAGATTTACTATTTAAATTTCGAAAGAGGCCTTTCCAGGAAGAATCGGGCAACTATTACTTCCTACTACATACGTCTCGCGTAAAGACCATGACGAGAAAATTCAAGAAATTCGAGGCAGTACATAGATTTACAGATAATCATTCTTCCCACACGCCATTCTCGAGTCGTCCAGGGTGTGGAGGATTAGTTAGTGTTACCAGACGTACCCTCCGCCACACACCATTAGGTGGCTTACATAATGTGATGTACATGTACAGTATTTAGTGTCAACGAAAGTGCACTGTACTAAAATCGAGCTCCTATGTGTAGAAGAACATTAGGAATGAAGTAAGAAACAAAATATTGTGAGTAGTAATTGCAATTTCGTATTGATTAATGGTAGCAGTTTAAAACACCAGAACTGTTTACGATCTTGGAAAACAGATATGTAAGACAAACCACATCGTTACAGAGACCAGTGAAGATGCTTTGAAATGCAACAATCAAGCGAATGGTCCTTATAAGACTTTTATTACTGTCGCAAAACTCGATATAATTTACATTCTATATTACTAGAATAGTTTCTACTTAACACTCCTCTATTTTTCTTTGCTGTTTTTTCCGTTTCAACGTACATTAACTATTCGACTCGAGTGTCACAATTTTCGAAACAAATATTCTATTTTCATCACCGGATGCAGACTACTTTCTGTCGCCAGATTGGCCTAAAATGACATCCTACATAGAACTAAACACGCAAAACTCTTCTGCGTGGTATTCAGGGCACATAAAGCTGTCGAAATATTCTCTGTCTCCAAGAATAATGATACAATCCTGACACCAAAGAAGGCAGATGCTAAAATACTGACACAAATTATCTACAGAAAATGACTCGTACCTGGCGGAAGATCACTTTGTTATTTTCATTATAAAAGATATTTCTCAGAACAGTCGCTGATTTTGTTAAAACAACACAACTCAGTGTTTTAGGAACATTTTCGAAGCCCCTTGTCATTCCAGCTTGCCCAGTGACCTACTTGTTACTGGCGCTCTGGCATTGGGCGTGCGTACTGTATTGGGGGGATGTGCTTCTTAGTTTGGCTGTCTTTTCCTCTGGTCCTAGTTTCCGAAAAAAAATGTGTAGCAAAGTTTATTTTACCCCAATTGTAAAAAGTTGTAATTTCACAAATGACTAATCAGTCATTACATTAAAACGATCGTATCTGATGACTTTTAACCCTTTGAAACCTGCACAGATGTGAAGTCCCTTCCAAAACCAGTGACGAATACTCATTACAAAGCCACCTGCTTTCGTTTGTGGGAGTTATTGCCGGCAAAGAGAATGGCAGAACTTCTCAGCACAGGGAACTAAACGCCAAAAGATTTAAGGCTAAACAAATATGAAGATTCAAAATTACAGCTGAATGGTACTAACGTCTTTATTCTATGACTTGCAATGGTGGGTAAACGAATAAAACTAACCTATAAAAATATCTGCATGACCTAAGTAAATGAAATTATAGTTCGCTGAATTTATTGTACATCTGCATCTTCGTACGCCACACTACACATTCAAAGAAAGATAAGCCTCTATGGAGTTGCGGTCCGCATTCTGTATGACAGCAGAGAGATTAAAGACAAAAAGATTGAAATACAAGCCTAAGCATGCAGCAATATTCTAGAGCAAAAACTTTTGAGTAATGGTATGAATTTGGTTTCAAACTCAGAGAATTCTCAAAGATTTTTCATTAAGATATGTTTATCTTTCGGCTCATCATTTGAACTCACGCTCTAATAATTGTAGGGTTACCGTGCAGTGTAGGTTAGGGTTTACAGGAGACAAATAAGGTCAGCATGTTTACAAAATATTTATTTCGTATATGCATTTTCCAAATTTGAATAAAGGGTTTATCTGTCTTGCAACAGTTCTCCCCCGGAGTACTTTTTAATGAGCTACAAATTACAATTTGACATGTCTTACAAGACATAGTGAAACAGGTTCTGTATTTAGTCGTCAAGCATTCTTATTGACTCTTTACAGAAGGTATTCATAGAAACCATTCCAAATCTGATCACATTCATGCCATTGTTCATCGAAGCATTCTCCTGAGCATTCGGGACTGTGCAAACTAAAGATAAAAATCTGTTAAAAACAAAAGAATGTGCTTCTGTGGACAGACTGAAAGAATATCGTAAGAAATAACGATCAGGGAAACATAGGGTCACATGGAGAACATCAGAACACAAACTATCTAGTTACAGAGTGTCAAAGTGGACAATGAATGAAATAAGGTACTATAGGACCAAGTCTAAACACACAGTACTATAGTAAGACCATCAATGAAAATGAGATATTCCGAAATAATATGTGCAGAAAACAGAGAAGTTGCAGTTGTATTCTGAGGAAGAGGAACATGTTGATTTACTGATTAATTTTTTGAGATGGGGGAGGAGACTGAAGTATTTTGAGAAGACTATTTTATTATGCTTATTTTGATGAGCAAAAGAAGGGGGTTTAATTTAAGGTAACTGATGGCAGACTTTGTGCTTTCTTGCAACAGCTTGTAGATTGGTTCACACACTCAGAGACTAGAGTATAGCGAAAGATAAACAGCCATGCATAACTGTCAGTTTGAATTTGTGGATAGGAATAACTGTTGAATATTTAATGTCATCTTCAACTTTTGTATATTGTTATTCTTTTTACTTGCTGACCGTCTAACTTCAAGTAAATGAAACATAATTTTTGTGCCATACGCGTTCTGCCATTATTCTCTGCAAGGCATCTTTAGTGGCAAGTTCCGTGGATGAGTTTCATCTTACACATTCAGCTTCTCTCTCTCTCTCTCTCTCTCTCTCTCTCTCTCTCTCTCCACTTCCCCCCTTTTGGTCACCTACATACACAAGAAAAAAATTACACTCGAAAGTTGGCACTAACATTCGATCTTTGGCAATAACATCCAACAGTCGGCGACACAAACCAAAACATAACATCAAAATAAGTGTTTTCCTAGCGCTGTGAAGCGTGGAAGAGAAAAACCCAAATGGCAATTTTAAGAAGAAGAACAGCGCCAAAAACGGAACTAAAAAACAACATGTAGAAAATTATACACGGAACCTGCCACTGAAGATGCAGATAATGAAGGCGAAACGCGTATGGAACAGAAATAGTGTTTCATTTAGTTGTAGTTAGACGATCAACAAGTAAAAATTAACAATATAACGTAATTTAATGTTATTTTTACGAGTTGCATTTTTGAAAAGATCTCATTTGATATTAAAGGCTTCTTACGTTTATCCACTCAAGAACCGTAATTTTCTGAGTACGTGAGTATGTTAATGTTTGTGAAGCAAAGAAAGAGATAATTTTTCAATACAGAACTTTTCTAATCAGGGAACTAATGACGTTTGATGTTATAATTTATCCCAAGTCATTGTCCGCGTCCAAAGTCCATGCCAAAGTACGAGTTAGCATTTTTACTTATTCAGATTTCTTATTAACCAAGTATGCTTCGCTTCTTTTCTTAACAGAGAGCGCATTGCACTTGGCGCATCTCAGTGGTTAGCTGTAGCTCAGCAAATGCGACGCGCACTCAATACAAGAGTAGGGGGAAATTACAATGAAATGAATACCCTTAGCTGCATACAGGCGTTGATATAAGTCAACGGGGACAGTTGAAAATGTGTGTCCCGACAGGGACAAGAACCCGGGATTCGTGACGGACGTCCGGTGACAATCGTTCAGGTTGTTCGTTGATCCGTTCACTCAGTTTTTTTTATTACAGACGGTAGCTAAACCCTCTGACGCTGAGCTACCGTGCCGGCAGTCCATCTGAGCTACCGAGGACACAGAGGATAGTACGACTGCAAGGACTTCTCTGGCACGCCTCCCGTGAGACCCACATTCGCAACTTATTGTCCCGCACTATATTCATAATGCTCCTGCCCATCAAACTCATTACTCGCGGCTTTACTGCCGATTCCCGTAAGAATTCGGGCACTGTTTGTGCATCCGCATAGAAGAAGATGGTCAACGCACTATATTCATAATGCTCCTGCCCATCAAACTCATTACTCGCGGCTTTACTGCCGATTCCCGTAAGAATTCGGGCACTGTTTGTGCATCCGCATAGAAGAAGATGGTCAAATGGCCGGTGAGCCTTATATATGAAGATGGTATCTGTTCTTTCGGACATGTCCGAAAGAACAAATACCATCTTCATAAATATAGTTAAGGCTCATCGGCCATTTGGCCATCTCAGCCGGCACGGTAGCTCAGCGTGTTCGGTCGGAGGGCTGCTCACCCTCTGTAATAAAAAAAACTGAGTAAAGGAATCAACGATCAACTTGAACGAATGTCTTGTGACGTACGCCCAGACCAAACGCAACGAACAATGCCGAACAAAATGAAAAGAAAAAAAAGATGGATAGAGCGCCTGCCATGTAAGCAGGAGATCTCGGGTTCGAGTCTCGGTCAGGGCACACATTTTCAACTGTCCCCGTTGACTTATATTAAAGCCTGTGTGCAGCTAAGGGTATTCATTTCATTGTAATTTCATTCTAACGAGCTGCAAGGTCGCCGATGGTATCTGTTCTTTGGGACATGTCCGAAAGAACAGGTACCATCTTCATATATACAAGAGTAGAGCCACGGTGTTTCCATTGTGCAGTAAGTAAGCCTAAATTAAATAATAAAAGAAGGGAACATTGAGTTTCTGCAGGGCCAGTTTCTCAGTTTAAAAGTTTAGTGACTCACAGTGTTGAATTCAGACAGTGTTCACGCCATTGTGAATGTTTAAACACACAGGGAACTACATAGGCACTTTCAAGTTACTTTTTCGCAGTCAGATTTTTCAGTACAGTATCGTAGTCGAATTCTTATGTTCAGATTCTACGGATTTTTATGTAAGTTTACAGATAGCTTACATAGCCAGCAAGCAAATCTTTTACTAAGTAACAAGACTCATATTATTTTCATTAATACAACTTCCAAGACAGTTCAAATGTAAGCAACGGTATACCACGTTCAACAGGGCCATGCCTAGTACTGAGGAAGCTCCACACCAAGATTTTGGTTCATGACAGGTTAATTCTTTTATCTCGAATTGCTCTGTTTGGATCCTGTGTCATACGTATTGCGTCGATCGTCGAGGTTCCGGCTACCGTGTGTCGCCAGCTCACGGAGCAGACACTTCTCGGCCTTGCTCTCCTACGCTGGAAGCGCGACGCAGCGGCGGACAGCGTGGTGGCCTGTTGCTCGGTTTGGCTCCGCGCGGCGTGGCGCCGAAGCGACGAGAGGACAATTACTGCGTAGCCCGCGGCCGGCGTCACGTGACCGGTGTTTTTCGACGTAACGGTGAAACGGGCGGCCGCCGCAGAGGTCAGCCCAGCCCGCACCTGTTACGGGCATTCGTCGACGCCGCCGCCGCGGCCAGCAGCCTACTCCGCATTAGGACAACACTAGCGCCAAAACGGTCCGTCGTCCGCCAGCGCTCGTCCTCAACGAATGTTAATAAGTCTCGGAAAACAATTACTGCGCTTCCGATCACAGAAGTATAGTAGAACCTCTGTGGGCAAGTATGCAGCCCACATGTCTGGCAAAATCGTTTCTGTCGTGAGACTGACTGTGCTTCGCGATTAGAAAGGGAAGTTGGAAGACAGCTACCAGCTTCTAAACAGATGGAGCCATTGAACAGCATTATTTTCGGTTAATTGGTGGAGCCATAGTATGTGTGGCATCTTTCCTGAAAACAAATAATATAAGGACGTGCTGTTTGATTACATGCACTCGTTGTTTCGTCTACAGCACCCCGCTGGATTATTTCAGATCTACAGTAGAGATTAACATAAATGCTGAAATCTGCTCCGAAAAAATTTTGTGGATCGTGGACCGTCATTGATTAGTTAAATATGAACCCAGAGTATTCTACAGTATGTGGCTTGACGAGTCGTTTCTGCCATAAATATAAATGAGAACGATACACACAACTTAGGGGTGTCTCACATGTAACTGCTTATCACGTTACATCGTTTCTGTAATACTGCTGTTTCACCTATTCTGCAAATGCTTCAAATTCCACGGGAATTGGAGAATCAAATACATTCGAGTCGTACTCTTTTCATGCAGTCTGCCTGAATGCATTTTCATCAGTGCACCCGATTATACATCTGTTTCAAGATCAGCCATCCCCGTGTAGCAGCGTTAACACAACTGCACTATCTTGTGCTTAACACTTTTCTAAGAAATCAAGCTATTAATCCTGCTTCTTCTTGAAAATAAAATTGTTCACGATTGTCGCTTAAAATGATTCGTAAGTTATGTTGCTGTAAGACGTGTGGCAAGACATAGCAGGTTCCGTTGTGCGTTAGCACTGTATCATTTATGCATTCCGTCCCCTAGGAAAGACGTGGATAAGGACGGAATATTAATGGCTACAGAAGATATAACAGCAATCGATGCCGGGTAGTGATTTTTCCAGTTACTCGGTGCTTGTTAACTCCACGGTGCGAGGAAACCTTTTATCTGGACTGCAAACTTTGCCGCCGTTTGACATTGAGGAATCGCTTATGATGGCGGTGTTATCCTAAGCCTGAAATTAAGCTCCACAACAACGTCAGTCATTGCAGAGCAAAGACAGCAGTGATTGCAGATTTAGTTTTCTCGCAACACACTGCAGCATGAGGTGATCCATTATTCACAGTCCGCAGCTGACAGCAAGCGTGTTTCGTGACTTGTGCGCTGTCGAAGTAAAAATGCGGAACGAACGCAGTCTCGAATATGGAGAAGGCTGCCCTGCGGGTAATGTTTGTTATATTTACGCAGCTGCTATACGGAGGGTGTATTTGAAATGACTGCATGTGAAGGACGGCAATATTAGGTTTGAAGGTGAGTACGAAGGTGGTCAAAAATACAACAGAAGCAGCAGAATCTCTCACACGGAGAAAGAAACTACATCTGGTTGATCCTCAAGACGATAAAGATACAAAACTGGAGAGTTTTAGGTTGTCTCCTTATTCAATATTGAGTTTGCCTTTACTTCATCTTTCAAGTGCGATTTCTGAAAAACTACTGTTTTGCAAATGTTTTCCATTATCTTAGAAACTTCTGAAGCTGAAGCTCTGATATTTTTACAACTCTATTATGTTTATGTGGATCTACAATGCTAGAGACAGCATAATCTTTTTAAAATTACATCAACTTTTAAAGACGTACATTTTCAACTTTCAGCGGCGTAATGAATAGTCCACTAAATTTGGGGCATGCAGCCGCGCAAATAAAATTTATTCCACTGATATTTCGGCCGCTTATCGTCCGGCCATCCTCAGAATAAGTCGCAAGGCTAATGACAATGTGCCAAGCGCGGCTTTATATGCTCCACCGCGGCAGTGGAATCGGGCTATTTGCAGAGAAGTCGTCATAGTGTCATCACTGCCAAACATACATCGATAAGCGAATCGAATGTCTATACTCCTTCGCCACAGGACGGCGCGTGTGTAAACGTCTCTCTGCTGCCGACAAGCGTCTGTACTCGCAGGCGCATACCACCGCGGTGGAGGATATAACGCCGCGCTTAAATTACTTCGTCTGTAACCATGATGACACGATGGTACACAAGGCGTAGCAGAGTGTGCCTCCGCTATTGTTTCCGGTTTATGGCAATAAGTTTTGCTACTAACAGCACCATGCTTTACGCGCTGCGTCGACACTAGAGGATGGCGGCATTTTTGGAGAGGAAAAGGTAGGGCTATAGGGGAGGAAGGAGGCCCATTAAAAATAAGAAAATATAAATATAAGTAGCATTTTAACTTTGAACGATTGCATGCCCGAAAATCAGTGGAGCTCGATAGACAGTTGTTGATCAGTGAATGGATAAGATATGTCTGTGGTTCCTGCAAAGTTTCATCTTGAGTAAACTGGAAATAAAAATGTTAAATTCAACATTATCATGCTAGGGTATTGATACATCCCGTAACCTCCCGTCGATGATATCAGAAATGGATAATGTTTTCCCTTGCGCATGGTGAGGCAGCACGCACATAAGATCCCCACGTTTGAGAGAAGATGGTGGATAGATGATCGATACTACTGCACCCAAACGAAGGACAAGTTATTGCCAACTTGATACTGTAGCATCATAAAATCTAAGAAAACCTTTTGGCAATAGTGGAGTTCGCCTATAGTCCAGGATGACACATCCGTAACTCCGGTGCACCAAATGCATTTTAGGAAGACTTTCATACATCAGAATTATTGCAGTACAGTTACTGTCACATATTCAAAATCCAAACACTCACTCAGGTACCTCTTACGAGGGATTTCTTTTTACTATGTTAGCACAAGGCGTGCTGCTAATGGTGTCAAAGAGGAGCAGTCGATGTTCACTCTCTGAAATGACTGAACGTCGGGAAAAGGGTTGCCTTTAGAACGCAGCAAGAATAAGTATTTTCTGACGTGTATTGCAGCTCGATAACACTTATGTAACATTTGTCTTCAGCCAAGGTTTTTCGATAATGGCATGGGTCCACAGCTTCCATAAATTTTTTAAAGGATTTCGTCTTGCTTACAGCTGTTTTCTTTTTTGTGGTTGCAATTTCGGGTTTAAGCTAATTTTAGGCATCTACAGAACGTAATGAGAACAGTTTACATTGGGATTAACGGTAGGTACAACACGTTTTGCACTTCTTTGGCGTTAATATACCGTACTCACAAGACTTTTGACACATGTGTAGGTGGAAATAACAACGTAATATGAACAACTGCACATCAGAGAACAACTAGTCAGCGCTACTAGTCAATGGTCCATTTCATGTGGTGTGATTTTGAGTGGATCAAGGATTTGTAAATATAATGACACCTGCATCTCTGGATCATCATATAAGATGGTGATCCTTCAGTTTCATTAAATTATGACCTGCTTATGAAATAAACGTAAAAAACGGATTAGGCGGGGAAAATCCCAGTGATTGGCCTATTCTAATAGCCTTTCTGCTGTCCAAAAAAGGAGCTTTTGTTCGCAGGCTCTGCCACTATGCTTGTCGAGCTCCGAAAGTTAAAGACGTTTTCTCGATTTTTAAAGGATTGTATCGTACTTTCAGCTGTTACAATTTTATTTTGCTATTGAAATTTAAGTATTAAGCCATTTTCAAGCATCTACAAAACATAATACAACGTACTGAGAACAATTGACAGTGGTATTAACAGTCAGCACAACCAATTTTGCACTCTTTTGACATTCATATACAGAACTTGTAAGATTTTTTATTTACATTTAGAGATAACAACGTAATACGCACAACTGTCAGCGATACTAGTCAATATTCCGTTATATGTGCTGCGATATACATAAAAAAAGTATTACATCAACTCGGTTCAGAGAATTCCGAAACCCGTACAGAAAATTGGAATAGAGATCAACATAAACATCATTTCCGCCCTTTTCATTGCTCATGAAAACCACACATTGCATGTTGTACCACTATACAGCGAGACCTTCAGAGGTGGTGGTCCAGATTTCTGTGCACATCGGTACTTCTAATACCCAGTAGCACGTCCTCTTGCATTGAGGCATGCCTGTATTCGTCGTGGCATACTATCCACAAGTTCATTAAGGCACTGTTGGTACAGAATGTCCCACTCCTCAAAGGCGATTCGGCGCAGATCCCTCAGAGGGGTTGGTGGGTCACGTCGTCCATAAACAGCGCTTTTCAATCTATCCCACGCATGTTCGATAGGGTTCATGTCTGGAGAACATGCAGCCACTCTAGTCGAGCGATGTCGTTATGCTGAAGGAAGTCGTTCACAAGATGTACACGATGGGAGCGCGAATTGTCGTCCATGAAGACGTGTGCCTCACCATTATGTTGTCGATATGGTTGCACTGTCGGCCAGAGGATGGCATTCACGTATCGTACAGCCGTTACGGCGCCTTCCATGACCACCAGCGGCGTACGTCGGCCCCACATAATGCCACCCCAAAACAGCAGTGAACCTCCACCTTGCTGCACTCGATGGACAGTGTGTCTAAGGCGTTCAGCCTGATCGGGTTGCCTCGGAACACGTCTCCGACGATTGTCTGGTTGAAGGCACATGCGACAGTCATCGGTAAAGGGAACACGATACCAATCCTGAGTGGTCCATTCGGCGTGTTGTTGGGCCCATCTGTACCGCACTGCATGGTGTCGTGGTTGCAAAGATGGACCTCGCCATGGACGTCGGGAGTAAAGCTGCGCATCATGCAGCCTATTGCGCACAGTTTGAGTCGTAAGACAATGTCCTGTGGCTGCAAGAAATCATTATTCAACATGGTGGCGCTGCTGTCAGTGTTCCTCCGAGCCATAATCCGTAGGTAGCGGTCATCCACTGCAGTAGTAGCCCTTGGGCGGCCTGAGTGAGGCCTGTTATCGACAGTTCCTCTCTGTATCTCCTCCTTGTCCGAACAGCAAGGCTGTGGTTCACTCCGAGACGCCTGGGCACTTCCCTTGTTGAGAGCCCTTCCTGGCACACAGTAACAATACGGACGCAATCGAACCGCGGTATTGACCGTCTTGACATGATTGAACTACAGACAACACAAGCCGTGTACCTCCTTCCTGGTGAAATGACTGGAAGTGATCGGCTGTCGGACCCCAACCATGTAATAGGCGCTATTCTGTTTTTTATGTTGGTGCATAAGTTCGTAGCCTTTTTCCGTAAGTTTACGAAACACAACAGATACACGTAACAGAGACTTTAGTCATCAATAATATATTCTCCTTCACTATTTACAGCAGTCTGCCAACGTTGGGGTAATTTTTCGATTCCGCGACTGTAAAAATCACTTGGTTTTCTGGCGAAGAAGTCATTGAGCTATGTTCGGAGCGAATTTTCATCCGGAAAGAAAAGGTTGTTCGGTAGAGATCGAAGATGAAAATCTGAGGGCACAAGATCAGGTGAATAAGGTGTGTGCGGAATTACTTGCCAATCCAAATCCTGTATAGTGTCTAGCAGAATACGGACGAGCGTTATCGTGGAGTAGTATCACTTCATGCAGTCTTGCTGGACGCTGTTCTTGGACTGAGTCTGCGAGATGTCTCATTTGTTGACAATAAATGTCAGCAGTGATGGTAAAACCTCGGGGCAGCAATTCGCTGTACACCACACCTTGAATGTACCAACGCGTGCGTTATATTGTCTTTTGTGTATGCGCATAGGTCTTTGTACGGGGAGGACTGCTTTGTTTGGGCTCAACGATTCCTTTCTTTTCCTTCTGTTAGAATAAGGACACTATTTCTCATCACCAGTAACGATACAGAACAGGAATGGTCGGTTTTGTTCACGAGGCAGTTGATGACGAGCAAGCAGAGATGCACATATGGCCACCCGCTGATTTTTGTGATTTTCGCATAGAGCACGCGGTACCCATAAACCCGATTTTTGAATCTTCCCCATTGCATGAAAACGTTACTCGTAGTAGAATAATCCCAGTTCATCACATCTGCTATGTCTCGAGTATACTGACATGGATCCTTGAGGATTAATGCGTTTAAAGGATCTTTATCAAACCCGCAGGTCTTCCTGAATGTGGAGAGCCACAAATGTCAAAACAATCCTCGTTAAAACGAGAAAACCGTTTCCTTGCGGTGCACTAACCAATGTTGCTATCCTCATGTTGTTGTGGTCTTCAGTCCTGAGACTGGTTTGATGCAGCTCTCCATGCTACTCTACCCTGTGCAAGCTGCTTCATCTTCCAGTGCGTACTGCAGCCTACATCCTTCTGAATCTGCTTAGTGTATTCATCTCTTGGTCTCCCTCTACGATTTTTACCCTCCAGTACTAAATTGGTGATCCCTTGATGCCTCAGAACATGTCCTACCAACAGATTCCTTCTTCTAGTCAAGTTGTACCACAAACTCCTCTTCTCCCCAATTCTATTCAATACCTCCTCATTAGTTATGTGATCTACCCATCTAATCTTCAACATTCTTCTGAAGTACCACGTTTCGAAAGCTTCTATTCTCTTCTTGTCCGAACTATTTATCGTCCATGTTTCACTTTCATACATGGCTACACTCCATTGCAAATGTTTCTGGGTGCCTTTGCTGGTGTCACCCCCCTACTGGACTCAAACAGAAGAATGTGTCGGGAATGTTCCGATTTCTCCACTTGGCACTCCATTTTCCAACGTCCACAGCTCCACTCACTGTCTCCCAATGACAAAATGACAATATGTAAACTCAAATAGCAACAGTGAGCTACAAATAAAAAATGACAATCGGTAAATACACGCATTGCATTTTCAACTTTTCGCAGTGCATCAAATTTCGGGCATGCAGCCGCGCAAATATCAGTGGAAGAAATTTTATTTGCGCGGATGCATGCCCGTAATTTAATGACTAAGCCCATAGCAACCTGAATACCAATACACAAAACAAAAATTCTATGAACTTACGCACCCACTATATATACACTCCTGGAAATTGAAATAAGAACACCGTGAATTCATTGTCCCAGGAAGGGGAAACTTTATTGACACATTCCTGGGGTCAGATACATCACATGATCACACTGACAGAACCACAGGCACATAGACACAGGCAACAGAGCATGCACAATGTCGGCACTAGTACAGTGTATATCCACCTTTCGCAGCAATGCAGGCTGCTATTCTCCCATGGAGACGATCGTAGAGATGCTGGATGTAGTCCTGTGGAACGGCTTGCCATGCCATTTCCACCTGGCGCCTCGGTTGGACCAGCGTTCGTGCTGGACGTGCAGACCGCGTGAGACGACGCTTCATCCAGTCCCAAACATGCTCAATGGGGGACAGATCCGGAGATCTTGCTGGCCAGGGTAGTTGACTTACACCTTCTAGAGCACGTTGGGTGGCACGGGATACATGCGGACGTGCATTGTCCTGTTGGAACAGCAAGTTCCCTTGCCGGTCTAGGAATGGTAGAACGATGGGTTCGATGACGGTTTGGATGTACCGTGCACTATTCAGTGTCCCCTCGACGATCACCAGTGATGTACGGCCAGTGTAGGAGATCGCTCCCCACACCATGATGCCGGGTGTTGGCCCTGTGTGCCTCGGTCGTATGCAGTCCTGATTGTGGCGCTCACCTGCACGGCGCCAAACACGCATACGACCATCATTGGCACCAAGGCAGAAGCGACTCTCATCGCTGAAGACGACACGTCTCCATTCGTCCCTCCATTCACGCCTGTCGCGACACCACTGGAGGCGGACTGAACGATGTTGGGGCGTGAGCGGAAGACGGCCTAACGGTGTGCGGGACCGTAGCCCAGCTTCATGGAGACGGTTGCGAATGGTCCTCGCCGATACCCCAGGAGCAACAGTGTCCCTAATTTGCTGGGAAGTGGCGGTGCGGTCCCCTACGGCACTGCGTAGGATCCTATGGTCTTGGCGTGCATCCGTGCGTCGCTGCGATCCGGTCCCAGGTCGACGGGCACGTGCACCTTCCGCCGACCACTGGCGACAACATCGATGTACTGTGGAGACCTCACGCCCCACGTGTTGAGCAATTCGGCGGTACGTCCACCCGGCCTCCCGCATGCCCACTATACGCCCTCGCTCAAAGTCCGTCAACTGCACATACGGTTCACGTCCACGCTGTCGCGGCATGCTACCAGTGTTAAAGACTGCGATGGAGCTCCGTATGCCACGGCAAACTGGCTGACACTGACGGCGGCGGTGCACAAATGCTGCGCAGCTAGCGCCATTCGACGGCCAACACCGCGGTTCCTGGTGTGTCCGCTGTGCCGTGCGTGTGATCATTGCTTGTACAGCCCTCTCGCAGTGTCCGGAGCAAGTATGGTGGGTCTGACACACCGGTGTCAATGTGTTCTTTTTTCCATTTCTAGGAGTGTAACTACCGATGTGGTATTACAGTGGAACCTCGTTTACGCAGCATTCATTAATCTGGATCTCCGGTTCATCTGAATCTATTTTTAACACATTAATTGTACAACATTTGACACGGGGGAAGTAGTAGCATCGACAATCAACTAAGATAATAATTAAATTCAACCAACTGCCATACTCGTATCCTGGCATGGTATCAGTTAACAAGTTGATGCTGAGTTACACAGTCCATTGCCCCAGAGCAAAGAGGAATAATATGACAGGAACATGGATAAAATGTTAGGTGCACTATAAAGAATCGTTGTAAAACTTTGCTGCTGAATATCGTGCTAAAGCATCTGCAGAGATTCCATGAAGCTCAGACATATGTATCGCTAACTTAAATGACTGGTAAAAAATGAAAATGTCGTACGCGACTGTTGTATGAGGTATCCCACGGGGTGGATTCAGCTGCCTGTCGGAAAAGGTGTTCTTCGTCCTCGCACACTGGCCCCTTTCCTTGCGGATATGTGGGAGATGCGGCAAATGTCTATTTGTAGAGTGTTTGCGAGTGTAATTGTTGAGTGTATAGTGTGGTTTTATGTTTGTGTCTCACGAGTTTGTTGATACTTTTTTAAACTAATTTCACACTTGTAGCAGTGCAAAAAAATTAATCCGTGACCGTATCTGTGGAGCAGTGTGTCACGTATGCTATGTTGTGCGCCCAGTATCTCCAAGCGTAAGTGTATTCTGACCGCGGCCGCGAGTGAAATTTCGCGGGACACCACGGAGGCTCCGGGGAACAGATGAAGGAACGTACCCAAGGAAGCAATGGTTCTAAATGAGCGTTTCAAATGGTATGAGGTCTTGAATGAGCAATGCGTGTGAGGCACGCATTTCCAAGGTGCTCGTATTCCGTAAGAAACAACTGCCTGCTGCTTCGACGTCGGTGGCAGGTGGCACTGCCTTGCTAAACAGCAGACTACCAGCGGAACAGTGCTTTTCTCGAAGCACAGAAAAGGCGAAGTATTAAAATTTTACTGACGCATTAAGCTCGTTTCATGTGAGTGACATCCTCTGCTGCTGTAGCAGGATAAAGAAAGGAACTAAATGTAGAATGTTCCTATCGGAGCACAGGAAAGATGAATATGCTCCTGTTTATTTAAAAACTCTGATAACAAAGTGAGGTACCAGTTGCCTCGTTCTACCTTTGACAGCACCTTTACAAATATTTCGATAAATGCTGGCATACGATCATTTCACGCTCTTTTTAACATGGAACTTTACTCACTTCTCGTTCCTCCAGTCTCCCGTAAATGAAACTCGCTCACACCCACTTGTCAATCGCTGTCAGTCGTTCTTACCCATCTACTCCCACATGCCCATTCTCATTCACTCTTTCATCCCAACTCATTATCATTTGTCTCTCTGTGTCTCTCTAAATGTCTGTTTCCTCTGTTTCACAACAATAGTCTCCTTCGCGCTATCCTACTACCACTGTCTCCTCTCGTTGTCACTGTCTCCCTCTTGCTCTCTGCTACTGCTACTGTCTCATTCATTCCTTACCA